>NW_022436941.1:24668434-24914505 GCF_009761245.1 Sapajus apella | reverse complement strand
ATATAAAGGGGAGTTTATTAAGTATTAACTCACATGATCACAATGTCTATCTGCAGGCTGAGGAGCAAGGAGAGCCAGTCCAAGTTCCAAAACTGAAGAACTTGGAGTCCAGTTCTCGAGGGTAGGAAGCATCCAGCACTGGAGAAAGATGTAGGCTGGGAGGCTAGGCCAGTCTCTCTCTTTTCACATTTTCTGCCTGCTTTTTATTCTAGCCACTCTGGGAGCTGGTTCGATTGTACTCACCTAGATTAAGGGCAGGTCTGCCTTTCCCAGCCAACTGACTCAAATATTAATCTCCTTTAGCAACATCCTCACAGACACACCCAGGATCAATACTTTGTATCCTTCAATCCAATCAAATTGACACTCAGTATTAACCATCACAAATCCACCCCTTGTCAACTTGAACCCATATACATCTCCTGAGATCATATATAATCTTCAAATTAAGACAATAGTAAGGTCATAATTATGCCTAACATAATACAACTATCTTTTGTATAACTGGAAATGCACCAATCCCCAACCCATATACTATTACGTAAAATTAACAATACTTAAATGCTGTTGTGAAGTCAATAAATCCTATGTCACATGATAAAGGAAAAAGGAAATAAAATGAAGATATTTTCTTAGTGCAAGTGTATATATGCAAAAAACACGTTTTTAACAAAGGAAGAAGGAAATACTCATGACAATTACAATCCTTGTTTCTGCAGGTGGTCATGTGGTCATAGCTGGTATTGATGACTACCTTCTACTACCCATGCTGTATTCCCTTTGCCTTCAGCAAGCATCCCAGCAGGTCATGTTTTTGTTGTTGTTGTTGTTGTTGTTCCTGGTGAAGTGATCTAAATCTTCATTCCTGAAGGGTCTGGGTCATTTGTAGTCCTGCCTGAATTGGGCTGTTGTAGTTTCCCATTGACCTTAATCATAGGGCATGGTAATACTAAGAGATGCCCTAATGGACCTCCTGTAGTCTGTGCATATTCTTCTTTACCTCCATTATGGAGTAGTAGACTGATTTCATCTTAATAGTCCGGGTCAATAGCCCCAGCCAACACTGTAATTCCCTTCTTAGCCTGTTGGCTTAAAAGTACGATGAGCCTGAAGTGTCCAGATGGCAATGTTAACTTCCAGTTTAGTAGAATCACTGTTGTGTCTCCTGGTGGCAGCATTCCTCCCACTGGAACAAAGACCTCTAGGCCAGCAGAATGTAATGTCACAGGAACAGGAAGAAAAAATGTTGCTAGTGGATCACTAGGGGCGATGGTTAGTGGTGCCACTTCCACTTCTATCCTTTGATTCCTGGACCTGTGAATCCTGGCTATGGGAGAAACAGTACCATGTTTTGGACGCTGATTCAGGGCATACACAGCCTCCTGGAAAACTTTGCCTCAGCCCTGCAAGGTACTGCCACCTAGTTGGCATTGTAATTGTGACTTCAAAAGGCCACTCCACCATTCTATCAATACAGCTGCTTCAGGATGATGGGCACATGGTAAGATCAGTGGATTCCATGAGCATGAGCCTACTGCTGCACTGCTTTCACTATAAAGTGAGTGTCCTGGTCAGAGGCAATGCTGTGACCATCACGGTGGATAAAGCATTCCACAAGTCCACGGATGGTAGTCTTGGCACAAGCACTGCATGCAGGAGAGGCAAACTCATATCCTGAATAAGCGTCTATTCCAGTAAGGACAAACCTCTGCCCTTTCCATGATGGAAGAGGTCCAATATAATCAACCTGCCACCAGGTACCTGGCTGATCACCCCAAGAAATGGAGCCATATCCTGAGCAAGTATCTATTCCAATGAGGACAAACCTCTGCCCTTTCCATGATGGAAGAAGTCCTGTATAAGCAACCTGCCACCAGGTACCTGGCTGATCACCCCAAGAAATGGAACCATATCAAGGACTCAGTGTTGGTGTCTGCTGCTGGCAAATTGGGCACTCAGCAGTGGCCATAGCCAGGTCAGCCATAGTAAGTGGAAGTCCATGTTGCTGAGCCCATCCATAAGCTCCATCCCTACCACCATGGCCACTTTGTTCATGGGCCCATTGGGTGATGACAGGGGTGGCTGGGGAAAGAGGCTGAGCCGTGTCTTCCAGGACCTGCTGAAGCCCAATCACGTATATACCACATTTGAGATGGAATGCTGCTGTACACAACTGATTTTATGGCTACATGGGTCAGAAAGTACCCAGTTTACAATAGGCAGTTCAGGTTGCATGGTGACTTTATGACCAGTAGTCAAACATTTAGTTTCCACCAAAATCCAGTAAAAGGTCAAGAGCTATCTCTCAAAGAGAGTAGTTATCTGCAGAAGATGGCAGGGCCTTGCTCCAAAATCCTAGAGGCCTCTGCTGTGATTTATCTAAGGGGGCCTGCCAGAGGCCCCAAACAGCATCCCTATCTGCTACTGACACCTCAAGCACCATTGGATCTGCTGGGTCATATGGTCCAAGTGGCATAGCAGCTTGCACAGCAGCCTGGACCTGTTGCAGAGCCTTCTCCTGTTGTGGACTCCACTCAAAGCTGGCAGCCTTTCAGGTCACTTAATAAATGGGCTGGAGTAACATACTCAAATGAAGAATGTGTTGCTTCTAAAATCCAAATAGCCCCTCTGGGCATTGTGCTTCTTTCTTGGTTGTAGGAGGGGCCAAATGCAGCAACTTATCCTTCACCTTAGAAGGAATGTCTTGATGATAGTTTCCACACCACTGGGTTGCTAGAAATTTTACTGAGGTAGAAGTTCCCTGAATCTTATTCAGATTTATTTTACATACTCTAGTATGCAAATGTCTCACCAATAAGTCCAGTGGATTTGCTACTTCTTGCTCACTGGATCCACTAATCAGCATAATGTCATCAATGTAATGAACCAATGTGACATCTCACAGAAGTGAAAAGTAATCAAGGTCTCTCCAAATAAGATTATGACACAAAGCCAGTGAGTTGATATATCCCCAAGGTAGACAATAAAGGTATACTGTTGGCCTTGCCAGCTGAAGGCAAATTGCTTCTGGTGGGCCTTATGGACAAGAATGAAAAAAAAAGGCATTTTCCAAGTCAATGGCTGCATACCAGGTACCAGGAGATGTGTCAATTTGCTCAAGCTATGAAACCACATCTGGCACAGCAGCTACAATTGGAGTCACTATTTGGTTGAGCTTATCATTTGGTTGAGATTATCATCCAGTGTCATTCTCTAAGATCCATCTGTCTTCTGCACAGGCCGATTGGGAGAGTTGAACAGGGAATCACCACACCTGCATCTTTCAAGTCCTTGATGGTGGTACTAACCTCTGTAATCCCTCCAGGGATGCAATATTGTTTTTGATTTACTATTGATTTACTATTTTTCTAGGTAGAGGCAGCTCTAATGGCTTTCATTTGGCCTTTCTCACTATATTACCCCTCACCTTACCAGTCAGGGAGCCAACGTGGGAGTTCTGCCAACTGCTACATATGTCTATGCTAATTATGCATTCTGGCACTGGTGAAATGATACACAGGACGAGTCTGGGGACCCACCGGACCCTCTGTAAGTCAGGTCTGAGCTAACTCCATTAATTGCCTGACCTCCATAAGCCTCTACTTTAACTGGAGGACCACAATGACGTTTTGGGTTCCCTGGAATCAAGGTCAGCTCAGAGCCAATGTCCAGTAGTTCCCAAAATGTCTGTTAATTTCCCTTTCTCCAATGTACAGTTACCCTGGTAAAAGGCAGGAGGTCTCATTGGGGAGAAATATTCACTGCATAAATTGTTGGTAATGTCATTGGGTCCTTCCTCAAGGGGACCCAGTCTCCCATTCATTCAAGAGGTTCTGGGTCTGTAAACTGCTCAATTCTGGAAATTGATTGAGACGCCATGTTTCTCTGTTTTTATAATTCAAAGTAGTCTTTTGTCCATTCTACTTAGAAGGTTTCTACTTATATAATTTAAGTAGGAATTCAGTAGGCTTCCTATCAATTTCACTTCTAGGAATACTATGATTAATTAGACAATGCCAGAGCTCTACACAAGTCGGACTATTCTGATCACTTCTTTGCCTCTGCTGTCCATTTTGGTAGCTATGCCCACCTTGCCTTTGACAGTTGAGTGCGGCCACTTGGCCCTTGCCACCTCAGAATCCAATTATTCCCACTATATTTAAGTTTTGTAGTTGAGCAACTGCAGTTTTCACTGTTAGATATGACATACAAAGACGAGCAATCACAGGGCTCTTCAAAGATGCAGGTGATATCCTCAAAAACCTATTTCAAAAGGCATTAGTCAAAGGTATATCTTCTGGACCCTCCCAGCTTGGATGAGTAGGTCTAAAGTGACTAATCCATTCCACCATCCCAATCTCCCTAAGCCTTTGGATCCCTTCCTCTGCATTAAAACAAGGGAGATCAGGCATTCCAAGCTTGCTCACAGTGGGCCATCTTTTAATCTATATTTCAGCTAACCAAGCAAATAAACTATTAAGACCTTTTTTAACTCCCTGAGCTGCAACATTAAATGTAGAGTCCCTACTTAGTGGGCCCAAATCAATACATTGAGCCCGATTCAACTCTATGTTCCTTCCACCATTATCCCACACCCTTAATATCCATTCTCAAGACTGTTCACCAGATTTCTTTTTACGTAAGTTAGAAAACTCAAGCAGTTTTTTTTCTAGTGTACTGCACCTCCTCATGGGTCAAATTCTCAACCTCACCAATAAGGGCCTGCCAGGACTTCCGTCTAGTTATAAGTCTAGAAGCAAATGGGTTGTTTGGGTGGCTCCTGAGGAGAATCAAAATTATCTTGCCTGGAAACTGCCTCAGGGGAGGCCATCGCTGTTGCCTCAGGCAGTGTAGGGCTTATCTTCTCAGGCAAAGGTGGGAAGGCGATGACAGCATGGGTTGAAGAGATGATGTCGTCATTACTGGGGATGGGGAAGCTGTTCCTTCTGACAAAAAAGGCTTATCAGAGTTTACAAACTCAGTGTCCAGCTTCATCAGGGTCCTCCCAAATGTGCCCATTCTAAGTTGCAGGGTCCCATTCTTTTCCAATCAATACCCTCACTTTAACAGTAGACTCATGGTGAGGCTGTGCATGCACCTTTTGTTGCAGGTCAGCCAGTTGCTTGATGTATCTGTTTTTCCGCAATTTCAACTTTCTCTACAGCAGATGAGACTCTCACTCAGGGCAATCTTAACAGATTTGAGGCTCAGTATCTGCTTTGAAGCCAGGGCATAGAATCCCTAAGTTCATCATTTCCTCTCATCAGTTTGTCTAGTGAATTTAGAAGCAACCAACCAGCTTCATTATGTTCCTTTGTTCTCAACATATAGTCAAAGGCATTATGTATAGAGTCACTAAACTCCTAGTCTCTCACCAGTGATGAATCAGGAGTGTCAAATGCATTTATTTTGCATAACTCTCAAAATGGTTCATGCAAGGATTATCAGTGTTCTTCACACTATTAGAAGTAGAGTCCTTAGCATTTTTGGGTCTAATCACATTAAGTAACCAACTCCAGAAACCCCAAAACCAATGAAAGAACTCCATCATTAATATTCTGTTCCTCTAGAACCACTCCTGGTACCAAAATCTGTATTGGTCAGGGTTGTCTAAAGAGACAGAACTAATTAAATACATATATATATAATAAAAAATATATATTAAATATAGTATATATAATATAATAATACATAACATTATATATTATAATTCTTATATAATTATATTATATAATAATATATATAATAAAAATATATATTAAATATATAATATATATTATAATATAATATATAATATATATATTATAATATATAAATATATTATATATAATTTATATATATGATTTAATATATTTATATATTATAATATAATAATTTATATATAATATACATAATATATAATACATATATTATATATTATATATATTATATATAAAGGGGAGTTTATTAAGTATTCACTAACATGATTACAAGGTCCCACAATAGGCCTTCTGTAGGCTGAGGAGCAAGGAGAGCCAGTTTGATTTCCAAAACCGAAGAACTTAGAGTTCGACGTTCAAGGCCAGGAAGCATGCAGCCCTGGAGAAAGATGTAGGCTGGGAAGCTAGGCCAGTCTCTATCTTTTCACATTTTTCTGCCTGCTTTTTATTCTAGCCACACTGGCAGCTGATTAGATTGTGCTCACCCAGATTAAGGGGGGGTCTGCCTTTCCCAGCCCACTGACTTAAGTGTTCATCTCCTTTGGCAGCACCCTCACAGACACACCCAGGATCAATACTTTTTTGCTTTCAATCCAATCAAGTTGACAGTATTAACCATCACAGTGTTTAAATATTAATAATTACATTTAGTAAAGTGGAGCAAAGTATTTTCTAATCAATTTTATTGAGATAAGTGACATATGAAAGTACCTACCCATTTGAAGTGTAAAGTTCAATGAGCTTTGACAAATGTATACACACATGTAGCCACCATTACAATCAAGATACGGTTCAGGTAGCCGAAGTAAAATATGGGATTTGTACATCCTGCTGCTTCTCTTATCCTCAATGTATACCCACTTCCAGCTAGCAAGTGCACTGGCCCTTCACTTAGGGACCCAGACTCTGAGTTCCAGCAAGGGCAAATAGTCCACAAAGCAGTCCTCATGTCAAAAGTGATGGCGTATTGAAATTCAAGGACTTAGACATAGATATGATACATACATAAACAGTCTAAGGTCAGTCTTCAAATACCTACCTAGGTAATTATATATGTAACCATAATCAAATTGCAGCTTTTTACTGGCTGAGGGAGGGCTGGAATTTGATCATCCATTCTTATTGACTGATGGCATGATACTGTTAACCATATCAACACATGAATTGATAATATCTATTTCATATGGCCACAACTTAAGCTATATCTTGTTGAAACTCCTGAAAACTACAGACATTAAAAAAAAAAACATCTCCTATTACCCTCAGGGACTCTGGGAAATCAGCCCAATAGGATAATTTGCCAGGTCCTATAAATATTTAACAAGATGGCATTAGATAAAAGAATATTACAAAATCCTTTGCTTTGGGAGTTGTTACTTCAGCTGCCTAAGGCTAAAACTCTACCACTCTAAAATAAACTAGCCTTTTTCCTTTTAAAGACAGAAAAGCTAGAAAAATGTCACTCACTTTATCATCGTTCTCCTATCTTTTTAAGGCACCAAAACTCTCCAAATATATTTTTAGGGTGTAAAACAAAATTGAAAAGAGGTAATGGAGGGTATATGTGGGGTCTTCCCTTGTCTTCTCTCATGTGCTTTCTTTTATTATTGTTAGGCAAGCAAATTACAGCATTATATCACTTTTCTAATGTAGATTTCTGCAAAAATATTTGTAAGCCTGTCATTGCATAATAATGATGACAACGGAGAGGAGTGATATAATGACACATGTGATTTTTTTCCAATATAGATGGTGAGTCTTCTAGTATTTACCTTAATAATAATATCTCGTTTATTGAATGCCAGTTGTATTTCAAGTTGCATAAGACATTTTATTTACATATACTATGTCATTTAGTCCTCCCAACAATCCTAAAAGCTGCGTTAGTATCTATATTTTTGACAAATGAGGAAACTGAGATGCACAGAAAGATAAGTGGCAGATCTGACTTCTCTCTTCCAAGACTATGTTCCTTCCACTTCCTTGCCTCATTCGGGGATGTATTACTAGTTATCTTAATTTTTATAGTTTGTTAAATGTATTCCAGTATCTCATTTTGCAATATCTAAAGTGAAAGATACAAGCTCTCTATTTTGCAAGGGAGAATCTCATATTTTGTATTAGTAAGGGGTAGATCTTTAAGGAGGGGATGGATACCACCTCCCAGCTCCCCTAGGACTCCCTGGTACCATTCTGCCCTCCAGCACCTTTGCTCTGAGCTCCTTTCCTCCTTTACCTCCCAGTTACTACACAGCCATACAAATGCACCTATGACTATACCTGATCATCTTTTCTTTCCTCTTCAGTCTCATTAAGCAAATAGGTAGTTTTCATAAGAGTAAATTTTCTGGAAAAATTTAACAATAACCACAGAGATTGGCTGTAGTCTGCCACAGCTCTGGGTAATCAGCACATTTAACAATCACACTCATGAGCTATGACTTAAAGGAAACTCGAGCTTTGTCTCCCACTGTCCCTTTAAAATTTACTTCCTCTGAATGAAATCTACTATGTTCCATGACTTTTCTGCTTGCTCTTCTAAAATAGTCCTAGGGGACTTTATGTCACAAAACAGCCTCCATCCAATAATGAGAATGCCCACTCCAATGTAACATGCAAAACTCTTTCTTGGTTAATTTTTTTTTTACATATCCTAGCAAGGCCAGGATTTAGGGGAGAGCGGTGGCCTTCTCTCTCTCTCTCTCTCCTTCTGTCTCTTTCTCTCGGCATCTCCTCTCAAACCTGCTAAGCACAACTCTCAGGTCCCTGGAGTTGGAGGGCAGAAATGAAAAAAGTACAGAAAGTTCTTTCTTCACTGGTGTCATAGACAATGTTTATAACTGATTCTCCCACGGGTACTACTGTGGGTTTTTTGGTAGTTTCCTGGATAGGTTCCTCCTACTGCAACTCTGCTTGAGAAACCAGTTCTCCAACAGTTGAACAGTTTGCATTTTGATCTGCCTCACTAACTCCTTTTAATAGTTATCCTATCTCAGAACCTCAGTCAAGATTCCCCATTTAACATTTGCCACTGTGTTAATCCTGTGTATTATGGACTGCCACTTGTTTGGTGGATATGAATGCAGACAATACTCCTTTTCAGCCAGTAAAACTATAAATGGAAAATGTTAGCCAGCCTTTGTTACAGTACTGAAAACTTTTTTTATAATTTTCATTCAAAATTTAATCTTAACTTCCATTTGAGAATGACATATATTACCTCTTCCACAGGTAGCAATTCTCTTTTCAATTTGTTGTACATTTTGATGGTTTTTAATAAATAGGCATGCTCAATTCTGGTCATCCCACGCCTAGAATTGAAATCAATTTTTCCCCCCTGGCTGACAGAAAATTTTCATCATGATTTACATTTTTCTGTGTCAAAATGAAAAAAAAAGAACATAAACTAAAATTCCTAATTCCCAGAAGGTGTGCATTGTAACTGCGATTACCCTGTACCATTTTTAGTCGACATCATTCATGTTGTTGATGGGCATGTTACAGATTAACTGGAGTCACGTGTTTTTAAATAACATGTTAATTGTTACACAACCTAGTTCTTTTTCTCCCTCTCTCTCATTCCACCCTCAGGATCATATCAGACATTCTTGTGGCAACCACACCAGCATGGCAGTGACTAGAGTGAAGGAATAAGGTATCCAGGACACAAAATTTAAGGAGGCCCTCATTCCACGATCATAAAAACTAAGTATCCCTTCAATTTTGCACCCGTGGTGCCTCACTCATCTTACCTTAGTCCTATGGCTGTGTATCAGGCCTGCATCACTTCGTTCAATCATTCATCCAATAATATTCTTGAGTACCTTCTGTGGACCAAACACTGTTCTTGGTGCTGGATGTCCAGAAGAGGAACAATCAGATAAAAGCTTCTGCCCTCAGTATTGGATAACAAGTGTTGTGCTAAGGAGAATAAGGAAGGGCCAGAGTGGGGTCAGTGTTGTCAACCAAAACATAGTGTTCAGGGAAATCCTCACTGAGAAGGTGACATTTGAGCAAAGAACTGAAGGAGGTGAAATGTTTTTGAAAACTTGACAAAGTGCTCACAAAATTTTAATGAATTTGTTATAAGTAATTTGTAATAAATAGATTTCATGTAAATATCTGACTTCTTCTGACAAACAGAAAGACCTGGCAAGACAGAGCCACATTCCTGCATGACAACAACTAGATGGAGCTGCGGGAGGCTGGCTACTGTAAAGCAAGCTAGGGCATTTGTATCGGGCAAGGGTTCTCCAGTTCTCATCTCCTTCTGCTTGCCACACTCTATTATATCACTTGTTTATTCCCTGTAGACCTCTGAGTTTGCAAACTCTGGCTAGAATCCTTAAGAAGTGAGAGACCTCAAATGCTGCCACTCTCCCTTTAAGCAGCCACTCATGGTCATGGTGCTATTATAGAGATGGTCTGCTTAACCATACCACAGTGAAGTCACTCTCCTACAAGCCAAGGAACGCCTTGATTCTGGACTCCAGAGACGAGTAGTTTTTATTTAGCTGCTTGAAGCTGAGGGGAGCTGATACTATTGAGCCGTTTCCTTGCACAGTGATTGAGATTACCAAAACATTGTAAAAACCCTGTTATCCTAGTCCATATGTGTTCTATCTTTCAATCAGAACAGCAAAAGAAAAATAGCAATTCTGAGATGCTCAAGGCATAATTTTCTGTCTCAGCAAAATTTTAAGGCAACAAACTGTCACAGGCATTTGAAACCCCACCGACCTGCTGGCACATGTGAAGGACAGGAATTTTCCACTGGAGTGAACTGCCCTTACTGTTCCCTGAAACTCCCCTGAGGAAGAGATCTGTCATGGCAGGGAGCTGCAGCAAAGAGACTACTATGAAGTGTAGACAAAAGCACCATTCCCTACAAGCCTGGGAGAGTCAAAGGCAGGTTGTTAAAGCTACTATTGCTTAGCCTTTCCATGGCGTTTTTTTTTGTTGTTGTTTTTGAGATGGAGTCTTGCTCTGTCACCAGGCTGGAGTGCAGTGGCGCAATCTCGGCTCACTGCAACCTCTGCCTCCTGGGTTCAAGTGATTCTTCCGCCTCAGCAGGAACCTTTTAAAATGGAGCCAAGTAGGTGAGAATGAGTTAATATTTCTCAATTTCAACTTATGTTAAAAAATATAACTATGAAATTGCATCAAACCAGTTTCACTGCAAAATGAAAATAGGTGGGAGCACTGTGACTGCCAAGCAGACATGGGGTGAGTATGTGTTTGACAAACAGTGTGAGATTCTGACATTTCAATCAACGCCCTAAATTTGCACTGGATTAAAAACCCCATCTACTCTACAGAGTACATTATGTCTCAGCTTTATTGCACAATCAGTTATAGAAAAATAAAGGGAGAAAGAAACATGTTTTCAAGCTTAACTCCAAGTAGGTAATGGAAAATTGAACCTTCATGTTAGTAAAAATGAAAACCATGGTTAAAAAATTACAACAATTTTTAAAAAGACTTTGCAAATAGCAATCGGGTCATTCATTTAACTTGAGTACTAAATTTACATTAATTGAACGGAATTTTATCTTATGGTAATCCTAAGAAAAATTTGAAACAAGAGACATTTCTCTTTAGTGTACAAGATTTCTCTTCTCTGTACTTTTCCTTCACCTCTAGCAGGTTCTCCTATATACTGCCCAACACACAGTTTCTAGTAATTATGCTCTGACCCACACATTTAAATATGGGCTGATGGGTAGACATAGGAACTTTATGTTTTTTAAAAAGCTCTGGTTCAAAGATTGTTTCTGCTTTTAAAAACACAAAGAAAAAGTGTAAAGGGAAGGATGACTGTGTCACCTTCACAAACTCTTATGTTTCTTCTCTTAAGCAAAGTTTTCAAAGGATGCCAGTCATGTTTTAATTAAAGCTTTTTGTGGTTTTCTTTTGCAAATCAAACATTAGACAGCAGCATCTGGCCTGCAGATTATTCTGAAAACCGTTGTCCCTTTTTTTCACATCAACTGCAACAGTAGAAATGCTTTGCAATTCTGTATTCCTGTGATATCCTGAATACACATAAGCTGTAATTATGTAGCAGACCTGACATTACAAGAGGAAAAACTAAAGAAATCATGTTTTTATTTTCTATAAAACAACTCTTCAGAGTTCTTTTTACCTTGTCCCCCTTTCATTCTTTTTTGCTTCCCTGTATAACAGGTTTGCAAATGATTACTGGCCCATGCACATAGCTTGAATGCTAAATTCATATTATTTGCAGGAGAACTTCATTTTGTTATGGCCTTCCACTCTAAAGAAGCCACATGTGAGAAAGAGATTATCTAACAATATGACTTAAGATTCAATAAAGCCATTTAATATAAATATGTTTTAAAGGATCAAAGAAATTATTTTGGGTAAAGTCTCCTTCCAGTGCCCTAGAAACCATGACCATAGGCAGGATTGTGCTGCATTTGCTGAGGCTGATCCCTCTCATCTGCTTTCCTTCCATTACTGAGGTATAGCAATGGTTTTAGGTGATCCAAAAATAGAACACCAGGCCAGCCCCTGTCCCTCAGGTTATGCAGTAAGAAAACCACCATCTTTCCTCCGCTTTCTGCGACCATACTTCTCTCTTTGCCTCAGAATTCCTGACTTCATTTTCATGGCCTACATCCTCCTTCCTTCTGGCAGAGGGAGAAGCTTCTCTTTTCCTTGTCTGAATAATCCTTATACCCAGGTCCCACTCTTGCCTTAACTCCTAACTCTATCTACTTCCTTTCTTCATCAAGTTTCTCTTCTCCTTTTGAATGTCTTTCTCACCTCCTGTCCCTTTCTTTCTTATTAAAAGCCTATGCACATCACCCCTATTCTGAAAAACCCTTCTTTACAATGTATTGTCATTTCCATCAAATTTCTTTCCCTACCAATCACCCTGTTAACAAAAAATCCTTAGCCAAATTAAATTAACAGAGTTTAATTAGACAAAGAATTCATGAATCAGGCAGCCTCTCGAACCAGAGTAGGCTCAGAGAGATCCCAGCACAGCCCCATGGTAGAAGATTTATGGACAGAAAATGGAAAGTGACTTATGAAAACTGACTTATAGAAAACAGAAATGAGGTACAGAAACAGCCAGACTGGTTACAGCTCTGAACATAGTTTTATCTGAACACAGTTAAAACAACTGGCCCCCGTTGATTGGCCAAAACTGGGTGATTGGCACAAAAGTAGGTTACAGCCTATTTACATCTCCATTTAGGTTATAGTTCACTATGCACAAAGAAACCTTTAGGCTGAAGTTAAAATATGTGAGGCGTTAGCTTTAGACTAAACCTGATTTAACATTTTTTCCCTTTTGGTCATCCTCTCTCAATTTTGTGAGATGGACCAAAACTTTAGTCATTGATGAAAACTATGACCATTGTAAATGTAAGCATTTGGTCTCAAAATCCACTAGGAAATAGCAGAACAGTGGGCTTTGTAAGGTGGGAACAAGAACTTAAGGTTATTTTTTTTATAAGTGTTAGAGTAGAGGGTACTTCCTTGTGCTGGAATGTCCTATTTAAAGGAGAAAAACAAGGCCTGGTCTGTTCTATAATCTATTTCTTTAAAGTCTTAGTTGTATTATGTCACATTTAGCATGAGTGACTGTATTTTGGTTTGGTCTGGTCTGTTGAGGCCTATTGCATGAGCTCAGTCCAAAACAATGACCTCCCATAATTTTATTTTAAAAATTATTCCCTTCTGATCAATTTCTCATTTAGTTGAGAGTATGACCAAAACTTAGGGCCTTAGTGACACTCTTTCTGTCATTTTGGGTTTCCGGTCTCAGCATATCATTCATAGGTCCTCGTACCCTCATGGTAACATATTTATTTCAGCTCTTGTCATTCCAGTTGAAAAGAGACCATTTGACGTTCTAGGGATGGCGACGTGCAAATATTTAAAGCTTTTAAGAGAATACAACACACCAGGGAGACTACTATTATGACTATCAGGAGAATAATACCAGGGTTTGGAGTATACCCTTTAGCCAGGATACTCATTAACCAAAGCAACTAAAATTAAACTGATCAAAGAATGAGCTGGGTAAAGAGTCTATATACTTTAACCAAGCAGCCTGTTCATTAATCCCCTACAACTGAATCTATAGTATCCAATTTATTTCCCCATGGTGACAAGACATGCAAGCAACTGCACAAATACTTCTCTGTTTAACCAGTAAGTAATCTGGAGCATTTCTAATATTTAGCAAAACTTTCACAGGAGAATTTAAAGTCTGTTGTGTAACCATAGCCTAACAATAGAATCTGCTATAGATCCTGTCATGAAAGATTAATTTGTAATCATTACCTAATTTACTCTAAATCATGGGAAAGAAGACCTAAAAATGATGCCCATCTAAAAGAATGAAGACTTCCTGGCAATTTTCTCTCTCTCTCTTTTTTTGTTTTTTCTTTTGTTTGAGACAGGGTCTTGCCTTGTCATTCAGGCTGGAGTGCAGTGGCACAATCTCAGCTTGCTGCCGCCTTTGCCTCCCACTTCAGCCTCCTGAGTACCTGGGACTACAGGCACATGCCACCATGCCTGGCTAATTTTTTGTATTATTGTTAGAGACCAGATTTCACCATATTGCCCAGGCTGATCTCAAACTCCTGAGCTGAAGCAATCTGCTCACTTCAGCCTCCCAAAGTGCTGAGATTACAGGTGTGAGCCAGCACACCTGGCCTGGCAATGTTCTCTTTAACCCATGATGTAGTTTAAGAGGAGTCGACCAAAGTTTTGTTTCTGACTATTAGGCAACCAAATACACCATTAAAATTTCTTACCTACATTGGCTCTTCATCTTGCACTATCACAACATAAGCTTGTCCATGTATAAGGCTGGCTGCAAAATCTTTCACAAATAAAGCTATACCCCATGAGCACACACAACAGACCCCCTTCTTACTTCCATTGTTCACAGAGGCATAAGCAAGGAAACTCATTGAAAGATAAGAGTCTCATGATGGCAAAGAACTCTCGATCTGTGATCTTGGAAGAAAGCTATCCACATCATAGATGCCATTGCTTCTGGGGAGAAAGTTCCCTGAAGAGCTTTACCTTAAGGTTCCTAATGGGTGTACAGTTCCAAGAGTGTGGAGGGGCCCTTCTGAATTGTGAGATTATTAACCTTATGGTATCTCTATTTTTTTTTTTTTTGAGGAATCTCCAAATTGTTCTCCATAGTGTTTGAATTAATTTACATTCCCACCAACAGTATACAAGGGTCCCCTTTTCTCCACACCCTCGCCAGCGTTTGTTATGGCCTGTCTTTGGATATAAGCCATTTTAACTGGGGTAAGATATCTCATTGTAGCTTTGATTTGAATTTCTCTGATGATTAATGATGTTGAGTAACTTTTATATGACTGCAATTTTTATGTCTTCTTTTGAGAATTGTCTATGCAAATATTTTGCCCATTTTTCAAATCAGATTATTAGTTTTTTACTATAGAGTTGTTTGAACTCCTGATACATTCTAGTTATTAATCTCTTGTTAGACAGGTAGTTTGCAAATATTTTCTCCGATTCTGAGGATTGTCTCTTCAGTTTGTACATTGTGTCATTTGCTGTACAGAAGCTTTTTAACTTGATGTGATCCCATCTGTTGGTTTTTGCTTCAGTTGCCTGTGCTTGTGGGGTACTATTCAACAAATCTTTGCCCAGACCAATGTCCTGGAGCATTTCCTCAGTGTTTTCTTGTAGTAGTTTCATAGTTTGAAGTCGTAGATTTAAGTCTTTAATCTATTTTGATTTGATTTTAGTATATGACAAGAGATAGGGTGTAGTTTTTTTCTTCTTCATATGGATATCCAGTTTTTCCAGCACCATTTATTGAAGAGACTGTCTTTCGCCAGTGTATGTTCTTAGCACCTTTCTCAAAAGTGAGTTCACTGTAAGTGTATGGATTTGTTTCCGAGTCTTCTATTCTCTTACATTGGGCTATGTGTCTGTTTTTATACCAGTACCATGCCGTCTTGGTTACTATAACTCTGTAGTATAATTTGAAGTGAGGTAATTTGACTAATCTCATTTTGTTCTTTTGCTAAGAATAGCTTGAGCTACTGTGGGTCCACAATTTCTATTTCTGTAAAGAATGTCATTCGCATTTTGATAGAGATCGCATTGAATCTGTAGATTGCTTTCGGTAGTATGGACATTGTAACAATATTGATTCTTCCAATCCATAATGATTGAATATCTCCATTTTTTGGTGTTCTTTTCAATTTCTCTCACGAGTGTTTTGTAGTTTTCATTATAAAGATCCTTCACTTCTTTGGTTAACTTAGTTCCTATTGTGGCTGTTATCTGTGGCTATTGTTATCTGTGGCTACTGTTAATGGAATTACTTTTTAATTTTCATATTTTTACATTGTTCACTTTTGGCATATAGAAATGCTCTGATTTTTGTATCCTGCAACTTTTCTGAATTTATCAGTTCTAGTAGTTTTCTTGTGAAATATTTAGATTTTTCTAAATACAAGATTATGTCATCTGCAAACAAGGATAATTTGGCTGCTTCTTTTTCAATTCAGATGCCTTTTATATTTTTATCTTGTCTGATTAACTAAGATTTCCAGTATTATGACAAATAACAGTGGTAAAGGTGGCCATCCTTGTTATGTTCCCAATCATAGAGGAAAGGCCTTCAGTTTCTCCCTATTCAGTATGATACTATTTAATATCTGTGAGTCTGTCATATATGGCTTGTTTATGTTGAGGTATATTCCTTCTATCACCATTTTTTGAGTGTTTTATTATGAAGGAATGTTGAATTTTATCAAATGCTTTTTCAACATCAATTGAAAAGATCATTGATCATTTTTACCCTTCATTCTGTTGATATGATGTATCACATTTATATATTTACCTATGATGAGCCATCCTCGCGTGCCTGGGATAAATCCTACTTGGTCATGATGAATGATCTTTCTAATGTATTGTTGGATTTGGTTTAGCAGTACTCTGTTGAGGATTTTTGCATCAATATTCATCAAAGCTATTAGCCTGTAGTTTTTGGTTTTATTTTGTTTTGATGTGTTTTTGGTTTTGATATAAGTGTAATACTGGCCACATAGAATGAGTTTGGAAGTATTACCTCTCCTCTATTTATTTGGAATAGTTTGAGCTTGGTAATAGTTCTTATTTAAATGTTTGGTAGAATTCTTCAGTGAAGTCATCAGGTTGTGAGCTTTAATTTGCTGGGAGACATTTTATTATGGCTTCAACCTCATTACTTGTTATTGATCTGCTCAGGTTTTGGATTTCTTCCTGTTTTAATCTTGGCATATGGTATGTATCCAGGAATTTGTCCATTTCTTTTAGATTTTCCAATTTATTGGCATATAGCTGCTCATAGTAGCCACTAATAATCCCTTGACTTACTGCAGTACCATTTGTAATGTCTCCTTTTTCATTTCTGATTTTGTTGATCTGGATCTTCTCTCTTTTTTTTTTAGTCAGGTGAATGTTTGTCAATTTTGTTTAACTTTTCACATAACCAACTTTTTGTTTCATTGATGTTATGTATTGTTTTCTTCATTTCAATTTCCTTTATTTCTGCTCTGATCTTTATGATTTCTTTTCTTTCACTAACTTTGTGTTTAGTTTGCTCTTGCTTTTCTAGTTCTTTAAAATGTATAGATTATTATTTGATGTTTTGACACTTATAGCTATAAAATTCCTTCAGAACTGCTTTTACTGCATCACATAAGTTTTGGTATGTGTGTTTCCATTATTGTTTGTTCAAGAAATTTTTCAATTTCCTTCTTGATTTCTTCATAGACCCACTGGTCATTCAGGAACATATTGTTTAATTTCTATGTATTTGTATGGGTTCCAAAATTCCTCTTGTTATTGATTTCTAGTTTTACTCCATTGTGGTCAGAGAAAATGCATGATATTATTTCAATTTTTAAAATTTTTTTTGTGACCTAATATATGGTTTATCCTTGAGAATGATCCATGTGCTGAGGAAAATAATGTGTATTCTGCAGACATGGATGAATTGTTCTGTCACTATTTATTAGATCCATTTGGTCTATAGTGCGGATTAAGCGTGATGTTTCTTTGTTGATTTTCTCTCTGGAATACCTAACCAATGCTGAATGAAGGGTGTTGAAGTCCTCAGCTGTTATTGTATTAGGGTCTATCTCTCTCTTTAGCTCTAATAATATTTGCTTTATATATCTGTGTGCTCCAGGGTTAGGCACATATATATTTAAAATTGTTATATCCTCTTGCTGAATTGACCCCTTTATCATTATATAGTAAACGTCTTTGTTTCTTTTAATAGCTTTCTGTCTTCAAATCTATTTTGTCTCACATAAGTGTAGTGACATCAGCTCCTTTTTGGTTCCCACTGGTATAGATCTTTTTCCATCCTTTTATATTCAGTCTCTGTGCGTCTTTATAGGTGAAATGTGTTTCCTGTAGGCAACAGAGCATTGGGTCTTGTTTTTTTCATCCATTCAACTAGTCTATATTTTTTGATTGGAGAGTTTCATATATTTATATTCAATGTTATAATTGATAAGTAAGGGCTCACTCCTGCCATTTTGTTATCTGTTTTCTGGTTGTTTCATGGTCTTCTCTTCCTTCTTTCTTTCCTTCCTATATTCTTCTAGTGAAGGTAATTTTCTCTGGTGATATGATTTAGTTTCTTGCTTTTTATTTTTTGTGTATCCATTGAATGTTTTTGTTTGTTTGTTTGAAGTTATCATGAGGTCTGCAAATACTATCTTATAACTCATTATTTTAACCTAATAACAACTTAGAACTATTTGCATAAATAAACCAGCAAAAGGAAAACTAATAAAAACTCTAACCTTAACTTCATCCCCTGACTTTTTAACTTATTGTTGTTTCTGTTTATTTATATCTTTTTGTTCAGACTATGTCTTTAAAAGCTGTGGTAGTTATTATTTTTATTGGTTCATTTTTCAGTCTTTCTCCTTAAGAGTAGTTTACACGCCACAGTTACAGTGTTATAATACTCTGTTTTTCTGTGTATTTACTAATACCCGTGAGTTTTGTATCTTCAGGTGATTATTTATTGCTCATTAATGTTCTTTTCTTTATAATTGAAGTACTATCTTCAGCATTTCTTAAGGATAGGTCTGCTATTGTTGAAATCCCTCAGCTTTTGTTTATCTAGGAAAGTCTTTATTTCTCCGTCATATTTGAAGAATATTTTTACCAGATATACTATTTTCCTTGACCATTGGGAGTTTGATTATTAAATGCCTTGACATTGTCTTATTTGGGTGAAACCTTCTTGGTGTTCTACAACCTTCTTGTATTTGGATACTGATATCTTTCTCTGCGTTTGAAAAGTTTTCTGTTTTTAACCCTATGCATAAACTTTCTACCCTTATCTCTTTCTCTACCTCCTCTTTAATACCAATAACTCTTAAATTTGCCCTTTTGAGATTCTTTTCTATAATATATTCCATAGGCATGCGTCATTGTTTTTTATTGTTTTTGTTTTGTCTCCTCTGATTGTGTATTTTCAAATAGCCTGTCTTCAATCTTACTAATTCTTTCTTCTTTTTTATCACTTCTGCTATTAAAGGTCTCTAATGCATTCTAATGCATGCAAATTGTGTTTTTTAGCTCCAGAATTTCTACTTGATTCTTTTTAATTTTTTCAATATCTCTGTTAAATTTACCTGATAGAATTCTGAGTTTCTTCTCTGTATTATCTTAAATTTATTTGAGTTTCCCCTAAACAGCTATTTTGAATTCCCTGTCTGAAAGGTCACATGTCTCTGTTTCTCCAGGATTGGTTCCCTGATGAGTTATACAGTTCCTTTGGTGTGGTCATGTTTTCCTTGGTAGTGTTGATGCTAGTAGATGTTCTTCAGTGTCTGGACATTGAAGAGTTAGGTATTTATTGGAGTCTTCACTGCCTTGGCTTATTTGAGGAGGTTCTTCTTGGGAATGCTTTACAGATATTTGAAAGGACTTGGGTGTTGTGATCCAGGCTCTATCTGCTTTAGGGAGTACCCCAAGTTCAGTAACATTGTGGTTCTTGCAGACTTGTGGAGGTTACCACGTTGAAGGTCTTGGACAAGATCTGGAAGAATTCTCAGGATTACTAGGCAGAGACTATTGTTCTTTTCCCTTACTTTCTTCCAAATATACAGGGCTTCTCTCTGTTCTGAGCTATCTAAAGCTGGGGGTGGAATAACACAAGGACCTCTGTGGCCACCATCACTGTGACTGCACTGGCTCAGAACTGAAGGCAGCACAGTGCTGGATCTTGCCAAAGAACTACTGTAACCACTCCCTGGCTACTCTCTATGTTCACTGAAAGCCTGCAGGCTCTGCAATCAACAGGTGGCAAAACCAGCCAGGCAGGTGTACTTCCCTTCAGGGTAGTAAAATGTCCCAGGCTTTGGGTGAGTCCAGAAATTCCATCCAGGAGTTAGGGTCTAGAGTCAAAAACCTTAGAAATCTACCTGGTGTTCTATTATATTGCAGCTGTTCTGGCACTGAAACCACACAATGCAGTTCTCCCTGCTTTTCCATGTTTTTTCCAAAAGCAAGTGACTCACCCCATAGCCACAATTACCCCAGGCTTTGAGGGGTACTGTAGACTACTATTGATATTCCCTTAAGGCCCAAGTTCTCTTAAGTTAATTTGTCATAAATGCTGCCTGGCCTGGGACTCACCTTTCAGGGAAGTGGGCTCCCCTCTGGCCCTGGGCAGGTTCTGAAATGGTAAGAGTCAAGTCCTGAAATTAGGGACTTCAAGAGCCCAATTGGAGCTCTACCCCTCTGTGGCCATGCTGTGGTACCTAAGGTATCAGACAAAGTCCCCTTTACTTTTCCCTCTGCTTTTCTCAAGCAGAGGGAGTTTCATCCCATAGCCACCACAGTTGGTAATATGCTGAGTCTCACCTGAAGACAGCAAGTCATAGAGGCTCACTCACAGAACTCTATGTAGTACCTGGGTATCACTGCTGGTTATTCAGAGCCCAAGAGTTCTCCAGTTAGCAGGTGATGAATGCTGCAGGACTGGATCCTTTCCTTCAAGGCAATGGGTTCCCTTCTGGCTCAGGGTGTGTCTAGAAACGTCATCTGGGAGCTAGGGCCTGGAATAGGGGACTTACAACTTTGATTGGTACCCTATCCTACTGTGGCTGGACTGGTATTTAAGATGCAAGACAAGGTCCTCCCCACTATTCCCTCTCCTCTCCTCAAGCAGAAGGAACGAGTCTCTTTTGGAGCCATGAGCTGTGCAGCCTGGGGTTGAGGAAGGGATTATGCCAGCACTCTCTTGCCTGTCCCAGCTGGTGTATCAATCTGATGCCATGTGCCCTTCAAAATCCACTATCTCTTGGCCTAGTTCAGCACTAGGACTCATTAAGAATTTCATTCTTTATGTCCTAGACTGCCTTTCAAGTTTTCTTGTAGAAACAGAGTGCTGTGGCCCTTGGTGGTGAGGTTTGCAGGCACTCAAGTTTGGACCACAGGGATTGATGATTGTCCTCTGGCTGGGGCTGGTTTAAATGGCACCCTCCATAGGTGGGTGCCAGCTGAGTTTGGTCCAGTTTTCCTTTCTGTTCCAACACAGCACTGAGTTCAATGACTCACAATCACTGTGTTCTCCCTTCCTAGCTGGAGATGCTCTCCACACCACACCACTGCAGCCAAAGGGGGAAGGGAGGGGTGGTGTCAGCAATTTGAAACTGTTTTTTTCTATCTCTTCAGTGCCTCTTTCAGCAATATGAAATTACAACTAGGTACTATGAGTGCTCATCTGATTGTTGGTTCTTATAAAGAGGTTTTTTTCTATATAGATAGTTGCTAACCTGGTATCTTTGCATGGGGTTGCGATCTGTGGAGATTTCTATTTTGCCATCTTGCTCCACCTTGCTCCAACTCTAGTTTTCTTTGATTGAAGCATTTCCTTTTCTTATTTCCTGAATGTTATCATTCAGGAGATGACTCTCAAGATTCAGTATGTTCTCTTTGGCTTTGTCTCTGTCATTTCCCTCAAGAATTATCTGTTTTGTGGCTTCACTGTGCATTGTTTAGGTATGTTTTTACAAAGGGATTATTTCCCCGATTTTCATTCCAACCTCCAGCTAGCCATTGGTTATCTCTACCTAGACAAGCCATTCAGACCTGAAACATCATCAGTTTCAAACCAAACTCAAGACCTAACTAATTTATGTGCCTAGCTTTATTTATATGAATGGTGTCATCATTTCTAGCTATACAAGCTCACAGTCTTCAAGTTATCCTGTTTTCTCCCCTCCCTTAACACTGGAGCCCTAAACTGTAAGCCAAAGGCAGTTCGCAGGATCCAGCAGTGAGTGAGACGAGAGTATGATGAGATATTTTTGGTTACAATTTAGCGACATTTTTATGTCCTGATGATATTCTAGATATACCTCAGCCATCCTCGCAGGTTAGGTTTCTGCCTGTTTTTCATATCCCCTTTCTTCTCATTTAATTTTCTTTTGCATCCATAGCTCCAGTTTTATTTGAATTCCTTACCTAGCTCTTTCTTTCTTTGCTTTTTCTTTCTATTGGTAATCAATCATATATTTTTAAAGTATCATATTCCCTTTGTCTCTCCCCATCAGCATTAATTTATTGAACAATACCTATTGAATCCTATCTACCTCTCTAGCTGTCTATCTCACATTGTAATTCATCACCATACTCATTTTTATCATCCTTCTTAATCTTAAAACAATTCCAAGGAAACAAAGACCATTGTGTGGCAGACAGACCTGATAGCAATAACTTTAGCATACCCTGAGAATGACCTTATGGTCTAAGAAGAATGTGCTCAGAGCCTCAACCTAAGGAATCTAGGAGTGACCAATCCAGATTCACTCCTTATCTATGAAGGACATCTGAACCCCTAGCCCATCTCTTTCAATGCAGCCCACATCAAGGATCAAAGCCCTTTGTTCTGGATTAGATGGAGGTAGCTAGGCGAAAGGTGCTAAGTGAAAATGCTATAAAAACTGCATGCTGAATGGTTTTGCCTAGATTTTCTTCTAGGGTTTTTATGGTGTTAGGTCTTATGTTTAAGTCTTTAATCCATCTGGAGTTAATTTTAGTGTAAGGTATCAGGAAGGGGTCCAGTTTCTGCTTTCTGCACATGGCTAGCCAGTTTTCCCAACACCATTTATTAAACAGGGAATCCTTTCCCCATTGCTTGTTTTTGTCTGGTTTGTCAAAGATCAGATGGTTGTAAACCATTCAGGACATAGGCGTAGGCAAGGACTTCATGACCAAAACACCAAAAGCATTGACAACAAAACCCAAAATAGACAAATGGGACCTAATTAAACTCCACAGCTTCTGCACAGCAAAAGAAACAGTCATTAGAGTGAATCGGCAACCAACAGAATGGGAAAAAAAATTTTGCAGTCTACCCATCTGACAAAGGGCTGATATCCAGAATTTACAAAGAACTAAAACAGATTTACAAGAAAAAAACTATCAAGCCCATTCAAAAGTGGGCAAAGGATATGAACAGATACTTTACAAAAGAAGACATACATGAGGTCAACAAACATATGAAAAAATGCTCATCATCACTGGTCATCAGAGAAATGCAAATCAAAACTACATTGAGATACCATCTCACGTCAGTTAGAATGGCAATCATTGAAAAATCTAGAGACAACAGATGCTGGAGAGGATGTGGAGAAATAGGAACACTTTTACACTGTTGGTGGGAGTGTAAATTAGTTCAACCATGTGTGGCGATTCCTTAAGGACCTAGAAATAGAAATTCCATTTGACCCAGCAATCCCATTACTGGGTATATATCCAAAGGATTATAAATTGTTCCACTATAAGGACACATGCACACAAATGTTCATTGCAGCACTGTTTACAATAGCAAAGACCTGGAACCAACCCAAATGCCCATCGATGATAGGCTGGACAGGGAAAATGTGACACATATACACTATAGAATATTATGCAGCCATCAAAAATGATGAGTTTGAGTCCTTTGTAGGGACATGGATGAACCTGGAAACCATCATTCTCAGGAAACTGACAGAAAAGCAGAAGATCAAACACTGCATGTTCTCACTCATAGGTGGGTGTTGAACAACGAGAACACATGGACACAGGGAGGGGAGCACTACACACTGGGGTCTGTTGGGGGGAAATAGGGGAGGGACGGCGGGGGGTGGGGAGTTGGGGAGAGATAGCAAGGGAAGAGATGCCAGATGTAGGTTATGGGAAGGAAGGCAGCAAATCACACTGCCACGTGTGTACCTATGCAACAATCTTGCATGTTCTTCACATGTACCCCCAAACCTAAAATGCAATAAAATAAATGGAAAAAAAAAAAACTGCATGCTTTCTACAAACAGTAGCAGTTTGGCCTAACCAGCCTGCCATCAATGGGCCATAACTGTACATGAATCCTCCCAGTTAACCCTATGTATTGTTCACTGTCTGTGGGTCTCTTCCTCAGCCTTTCAGACATAGTGTCATCCCTACTGGAGTCAATAGGGGTCTAATACAACAACCATTTATGTGTTACTCATTATTTTGTCTTGTATCCCATGGTGCCAAGCACTTAATAGGTATTCAGTAAGTGTTTGTTAAAAGAAGAAAGGAATGAAGGGAGGGGAGGAGAAGGTGAATTTGCTCCCCATTTTGCAGATAGGCAACTAAGACAACAGTCATACAGCCAATTGGTGATGGGGTCAGATTTCTACTCTTCATCTAGTTAAAGTCCAAACCTATAATAAGAACATTACTTTTCTGTGTCCCCACCTCTAAACTAGATGCTAAAGGAGAAGACAAATATGTAAAAGACAAAGGTTCTGCCCTCCAGGAGTATATAATTTAGTAAGGGAGTTAACTACACAAATAACTGTAATATACGTTAGGATATAATTATGAGTCCACAATCTCCAGAATGATTTGTTCAGTATCTAATTAACCTCTGGGTAAATAATTTTAATATGTAAAAGAATAAAACAAGTTAGTAAAAAGTCTCCAGATGGAAGGTTCTCCTTTCCCCTAGAGCCTTGGGGTTGCCCTTAAGAACAAGAATTTTGAAATTTAAACAAAGAGGGCTCTCTATCACAAGTCAAATCCAGAGGCTCAGGTTAATGAAGATGCCTGTATAGCTCTGAGACTAAAATCAGATTCAAGGTTCTGAGAACAATTCTTCACTCCTGGCTCACAAAAGCCAAAATGGTGCCATTAAAATGTGATGTAGTTTATTATCTTTCATAAGTTGACTCAAGAGAGGAAACTTCTTTATGACTCAGAAAAGATAGAAAGTGAATTCATTTTAAAAGACTAGAGTAGACAAATAATGTCATCTCCCACGCATACCATACCATATAATTCTAAATACAGTTCTTCCTTTGAGGAAAAATATGAGTAATTATATAGTTCCAGGAATTCTCTATTCCATGAATCATGGCTCATGGAACCAAAAGGAAAATATGAGTCCCTTGTATGGAACCTAGTTGAAAAGCTACAGGTTGAGACCTGTATATTGATAGAAGTATTTGTGACATCTATCATTTGAACCAAGTGTTTACTCTGAGGAATGCGACCTTGTAATAAGATGAGATTTACTACAGAAAACATTGTCCTTGTGTAAACAAGGGGTTGGGATTGTTTTCTATTTAAAATAATTTTTATTTCTTCCAGAGTATTAGTAAGAAGATAGGTAAACATCCCTCTAAGTTCCTTGGAGTACTCCTATTTTATCCTTTCCTCCTTTCACTGTGGTTCCTTCTGTGTTAATTTTCAGCAATCTTTTTTAAAGTGGCCATGTTTTTTTCAATAATTGCAGCCTGGAGGGTTAGATCTGTTCAGAGGTTTACTGGATGTACTTTAGCAGTTCAGACTGGGTGAATAATTATTTTAACTGCAAATTTATAATCTTCATAGCTTTATTTTTTGTCTAGCCTTTTCTCTTTCTCATTTTTAAAGTACAAGACAATGTGTCAGCAAGATTAATCAAATTGTGAGTCTGAGAAGTAGCCAGCTAGGGCAATGTCTCTATTATTAGAGCTAATTTTTTTGTGTAGTCCATTTATAAACTTGGGAGTTCAGGAGAATATCATTTTGATGATTAGAAGAAGTCACCTCAGAAAAACTTGGAGTCTAAAAGTCTTTTCAAACCTTTAAAGTATGATGCTACTGACTCATCTGGATGTTGCTGACATTGCTGTATTTTATTCCAATCAACTCCCTTTTGGAAGACTAAAGAAATCATTGCAAATAGCGCCTTTCAGTGTCACGGGCATTCTGGCAGTCTTCTTTTGAACATTTATGGAAATCCTCCGGGCGATTTTCCAATGGGCTTTATCTACCCAAGCCTCGTTTTTAGCCCTGTTTTTTTTTGAAGCTAACATGTAAACTAGTTGACATAAATCAGAAAAGCCAGGGTAATAAGCTCAAATACTTAATTTCCCTAGCAGGGCATGGTAATTTAGACAGTAAAGGATAAAGAGAAAAAGGAGCTGAGGGAGGAAAAAGAAAAGCTCCTGAGGGAGAAGAAACTTCAGCAGCCTTTTTAAATTCAGAAATTGTTTTAGACAATCTTTTGGTTTTAGTTCCTGTAAAGAAATAACTTTATCAGAACCTTTTGGATACATTCAAATGCCATTGAAAATAACATTCCCAATTACCGTTTTATCCTAGAGCCAACTTTTTCTAATTTGAATATGCAAGTAAATTAGTAGAAGTATTTCAAAGGCACCCCATTTTAGCCATTGAAGTTTTGGTTCTTCACAAGTCATATGGGACCATTTTTAAAAATAATGACAAGAGGTGGTACCATAAGTATTGTATATTGAATCTAGCTGGAGTCTCTAAAGGTGGATTTTTCCTCAAGGAAGACTTAGTTTTAGAAGGCTCGTTGTCCATCATTTGTATTTTCCTCTTAAGGACTAAAATCTCAAACAGAAAAGTATTTTGGATTGAGTGTGCTACTTAATGGAATGGCTCCCCAAGTGTTACCCTTGGGTTGGTTCTTCCCTTTTACGTGTCCTCAGTGAAAACCAGGAATTCTGTATGGTTAAAGCACTGGGAAATCAGTAACTTATGTGTGCCCACAAGTTTAAGCAAATTTCCCTGTATGTTCTTCTTTTGTAGTTAAGCTCTGAGACTCGTACAAGTCCTTGGTTGCCTAAGGTGCCTTTGGCTAGGAGGAACAGTGTCCTTTGTCTTCAGGACTTATCACATTCTCATAAAGTCTTTTATGAATTATTGGTCACTCAAAAGAAGAATTCTAACTTGCCAAATTGAACCAAACTTCAAAACCTCATCAGTTTAAATCACAATTTTGCTTAAGCCACAGACATTTACTTTCTCCTGTTAAAGAGAAACCAGATTTTGAACTAGAGAAAAGGTTGCAAACTTTAGCAAGTAAGACAAAATCTTAACCTTAAAGAGGATTATAACCACAAACTTGCAAACAACAGAATCTCTAGAATGACAAAAGTGAAACTACTACCTTAAAGCTTTAAAGTTAAGCTTCAATTCCAGCTCCATCTGGTATGGAATCAGGCTGCTTGAATACACTCTGCATTTCACCTAACCCAGGGAGATTTGAAACCAGAGAGGAGCCTTACTAAGGGCTCCCACAAACTGCAGCAAAAGTCAGTTGGATGGAAACAGTTCATTGATGCTGGTACCATCCGTTTATTGATGCTGAAAGGTCCACTGTTAGCCTGTTGGGGCTCCCTTTTTAGGTGATCTGCTCCTTCTCTCTAGCGACCAGTTTTTCTTTTTTTCTCTGTTGAAACAGAGTCTCGCTCTGTCACCCAGGCTGGAGTGCAGTGACAAGATCTCAGCACACTACAACCTCTGCCTCCCAGGTTCAAGTGATTCTCCTGCCTCGGCCTCCTAAGTAGCTGGGATTAGAGGCACATGCCACCATACCCAGCTAATTTTTGCATTTTTAGTAGCGATGGGGTTCCTTCCCCATGTTGGCCAGGCTGGTTTCAAACTCCTGACCTCAGGTGATCCTCTTACTTTGGCCTCCCAAAGTGCTGGGATTACAGGCTTGAGCCACCATGCCTGGCCCAGCATTTTTTCTTTTATTTCAACCTTGGATAATCTGATGATTATATGTCTTGAGGATGGTTTTATTGTGTAATATCAGGGGCTCTCTGCATTTCCTGGGCTGAATGTTGGCCTTCCTAGTGAGGTTTGGGAAGTTTTCATTGACAATATCCTGGAATATGTTTTCCAAGTTCCTTGCTTTCTTCCCATCTCTTTTAGGGATGCCAATGAGTAATACATTTGGTTTTTCTTATGTAATTCCATATTTACCAGAAGTTTTGTTTATTCTTTTTTATTCTCTCTTCCTTGTTTTTGTCTGACTGAGTTATTTCAAGAGCCAGTCTTTGAACTCTTGAGATTATTTTCTCAACTTGGTCTATTCTGCTGTTAATACTTGCAATTGCAAGTATAAAATTCTTGTAGTTTTTTTTTTTTTTTTTTCCCCCAGTTCTATGAGATCAGTTTGTCTCTTTTTGGTAATGTCGATTTCATCTATCAGTTCCTCTATTGTTTTATTCTGATTCTTGGCTTCTTTAGATAGGATTTTGACATTCTCCTCAATCTTGGCGATCTTCATTTCTATACATATTCCAAATTCCATTTATGGCATTTTAGCCATTTCAGCTTGGATAAGAACCCTTGCTGAGGAACTAGTGTGGTCATTTGGAGGAAACAAGGCACTCTGGTTTTGTGAGTTGCTGGTTCTTTTTCATCTGTATGGTCTGATGTTTCTTCAGTCTTTAAAGTTGCTGTCCTTTGGATTTTTATTTTTTTGGCTTTTTTTTTTTATGCCCTTGGGGTTTCGAGTATGGTGTAAGGGGGCTTTAGTTATCTAGCTTAGATTGTAGACTGCTTCTAGGTCTTAGAGGAGCCCCTTTGATTACTGTCCCCATGCTGGCCTTTCCTTTTTTGGGTATTTGGATCTCCCTCAGGCAGCGGCCACAGTTGTCAGGCGAGCCATGTTCTTACCAGGTCAGCCTTAACATGTTGTCTGTATGCTTTCTGGGGAAACACAGGGTTGTGCCTGTTCACAGAGTTCAAGCGGAAGTAGAACCACTGGGTTTGAAGCTCTCTGAGTGTGATCCTTCAGGCTACAGGAGGCAGGGGTGGGTGGAGTTGCCTGCCCTGCCATCTGGATGTTTCCAGGGCAGCAGGAGGTAATGGCCCTCATCAAATTCAGGCGGAATTAGGATAGCTCAGCCAGAAGCTCTAGCAGATATGGCTTGCCTGCTACCAGCAGTAAGAGCAGATGAGGATACTTCCCCTTCCATATCGACGATCCCTGGGACAATAGGAGGCTGTCCCTACTGGCTGAGTTTCCCCAGAACTAGGACCACTGAGCCAGAAGCTCTAGCAGTCATTGCCCGCTTAGTTACCAGTGGCAGGTGTGGCTGGAGAGGCCATCCAAATTTGGGCTAAAGCAGGACTGCTGGGCTGAAACTGGAGCTGAGCCCTGCTCCATCAATTATTTGATCAACCTTAACTGCTCCCAGGCACTGTAGCTATATCCTCTATTGGGCTACGATGCCAGCACTGTTCTCCTCTGGAGCCCAAGGCTTGTAGAGATTCCCCTGGACTCAAGAGTTGCTCCCACAATATGTCCAGGTTACTCTCTTCCTTGGCCTAGAAGCACTGTGTGGGGGAGTGGTGCAGAGGGTGCAGTAGGATTCTACCATTCTCAGTCTTGCTCAGGTCCCTGTGGAGAGTGTGAATCCACTGGGGGCTCTCGCTCACTCACCCTTTCCCATGTTGAAGAGGTTCTCCTGGCTCCACTCTGAGCCCACACAGGCTGGTGCCCAGCTTTGCTCCTCTCAGCTTCCCCTGCTGCCTTGGTGGCTCCTAACATGGTTTCTCAGATGGTTGGCCTGTAGGGTCAGTGTTCACTAGCCCTTTGTTTCCTCTCCATGAGAGCAGTGCACTGCTTCTAATCTGCCACCTTGGCCCCTTAAATTTACTTTGAAAAACACTTTGTTTGGCTCAGCTGAGCACATTTGCTGATGCATGAGCAGCTTTCATTTTAAATTACTTATTTCTGTACACATATTTGGTCACAGAAGTGTTTTTTTATGTTGAATGTGAATATAGAGAAAAACAGTTCGTGTTTTTCTATTTTATAGAGTTGCAAGACAACTTGGTTTTTAGAAGAAAAATTGGGCATAGCTTTCTGGCTGCTTAGTAAATAGAAAGTAGGTAGCATGCTGAAAATAATGCAAGGCTACTAGGATATAATAAAAATAGCAAGCAAGTGGTATGGTTGAGTTAGTGTAGAATGCAGCTCCTGGAATACAACATTTTACTGTTATGAGAATAGCATTAGATATGGACAGGCAGGTTCCATAGGTATTTCTTGCATTTCTTAGTCCCCAACCAGTCTAGGGTCAGAATAAGATTGTCATAAATCAGACATTTCAAATCAGATAGTATGATAATATTGGGTCAGCTGGCTAGCTATTTGTGAAAAAATACGTTGAATCATGGCTTTAGTCTTCTATATAAAAATTCAGGTATGTTTTAAAAATAAATATTAAACTCTAAAAGTACACAAAAAATATAGATATAGGTGAATAATTTTATTCTTTTAGTATGAATAAAAGTCTATATAGCATAAGCATAACACCAAAGTAGGAATCATGAAGCAAAAAATTTAAGTAAGTATGTTAAAAGAGAAAAACTTTCATTTTGTGAAAAAATGCCAGAATCTAGGTCAAAAATAAAATTAAAAACTGGAAGAACGTGTTTAAAATAAATGTCATAAAAAATTTACATTTCTACAGTAATTCAATTCAAAAGGAAGACATATACCCTTGTTATAGTCAGATGAATAAAACAGTTTTTTTACTTGTTAGCCAGATTGTCAAAAATATATAAGAATTTTAATATCTAGCAATAACAAGCATATAAGAAAATGGGCTCCCATACAGGATTAATGGGAGGATAATTGCTACACTTTTTGTGAAGGATGCTTTGGTAATGTGTGCCATAAAACCTTCAAAAGGACATGCTCTATAGCCCAGCAATTCTACTTTAAGCAGTATAAGAAAAGTATAAATCAATGCATGTGTGACACATTTATTGTGGCATTGTTTATCAGAGTGAAAAACTGAAACAATAAATGTTTAATCATTGAAGAGTGGATAAATATTTTGATCCATCTGTATAATAGCATGTCATGCTGCTATTAAAAGTCAGAATCTGGATATGTTTTTGTTGACATAGAATATTATTTATAATATGCAGTTAAGTGAAAAAAATTGTTAAGTCATTACACAAATTGTACAGTTTCCTTTTTTAAAAAAGCACATTATACAATTTGTATAATTTTTTAAAATGTATGTATGTGGACATATATATGAGAGACAGATAAAGAGAAAAACAGATAGTGGCTAAGGTCTTCATTGGGGATGATTTGGCTTTACTGTTGAAGGCATGTGGATTAGATAAGGGGTCCCCAACGCCCAGGTCACAGACCAGTACTGGTCCATGGCCTGTGAGGAACTGGGTCACACAGCAAGAGGTGTATGACTAATTTACCTCTAGGTCTGCACCATTTATAACAAGATGCATGATCCCTTGAAAAGGAACTTGTAACAACCTGAAATTACTTAGAAATCACACCTCACGGACGAACTCTCTAAGTCTGCTCCTGTAGGAAAGCAGCATGGCAAGAAAAGTGCCATCTTGAAGTGAAACTGCCTTTAATTCATGCATATCCAGGCATTCCCACAGCAAGGTTAAGAAACAATACCTACATCATAGATAACTCTTCATAAAGATGTTTCTCTAACTTCCCCAGTGGTCATAAGCATCACAAGAGGGTTTGAGACATGACCGGCCTTGCATATCTTACCAAAAAAAAAAAATTATTGCTACAGAAAGGATATTTTCTGGAGTTAGAGTGTGTGGATCCATCATCTTATGGCTGCCCAAAATATTGCTTCTGTTCGTTAAGTCCCTAATAAATGTTTCTTTCTGGGAAACTGGATTTGTCAGCCTCTTTCTTTGTTCTGCCAGCTCTCTTGGCCTTTGGGGGTAGATTTGCATATACCTACTTGTCCAGAACATTTGGTGAGTCAGTCAGGAGCTGAGAGACCATGAGATGGGAAAGAGGAATAAGGCATCTGTAGGGTAAATCCCAGGATGGCCAGTCATGTCTATGTGGGATGGTATGGCATATCTGTTAGATGCATTTGGACTTCCATGTGAGTATGGAGACACCGTGAACATGCTGGTTGGCCTAGAGTGGTTATTAACTGAAAGGTATATGGTGCAGTGTGGCAAGGAAGGGCAGTACATAGCCACTGCAGTGGTTTGGCTGCCTCTTTGGGGCATTTGTTTGTCAACACAGGTTCAGCTAGCAATAGAAGCAAAAAGCAAATGGCTAGAGGAACAATTGTAGCATCCTGATAGAAAAGTAAATGTGCTTTTTCATTGAAGTCCAACATAGATGCACATTTTATTTTTTAAAAAAGCTTGCTATAGAAATAATATTTCCAGAGAGTGGGTGTGGGAATCTACAGTCTCTCAGCTGCCCAAGGAATTTCTTCTGTTCAAAGGTGCCTATCAAATGTTTCCTTCTGAGAAACTGGATTTGTCAGCCTCTTTCTCTGGCTTCCCAGCTTCCTTGGCCTTTTAGGGGGAGAGTTGCATATATCTGCTCACTGCAGAACATCCTCATACATGAAATGGATTTTGAGATTAGAGGAAGAAGTTTTACTTATAATCCCAAAGTAAACAATTAAGAAAAATATTTGTACTCACTCAGGAGGTTAGGGACTAGGAACATAGCTTGAAGAGTTACATATGATAGGGCTAAAGAAGGAAATGTGGCCAAAATAATCTGACAGAAGGCAATTTCAACAAAGGCAAATTAAACCAAGGTAAGTCAATTCATATAAATTTGTGTCTAAATTAACATCTCTAGCCACAAGTAACAACTCACATTTATAGTAGTAGTTGATGAAACTAGCTGACACAAAGAGCCACATATCAATCTTGCTTATAGAATCTTCTGGAACTCATGATTATTTCAAAATATTTGGACACTGAGGGTGCATCAAAATGGCTAAAAGATTATGGATGGAAGATAAAGTCAACGTGTCTCTCTATTCCCTTCTCTAGATACAGCTAAAATCTCTGTACATTATACATAAAACAAATGTAAGAACACTCAGAAAGGTGGAGACAAAAAGACAGGTCAGTTAGGGACTTTGAAACCTTAAAAACAGCATGGTACTAAGGTCTCTAGGTTTCCTTTTTTCTCATATATTTTACACTGGATGCTAGAGAAGCCTGTAAACCAAGATACCAACGTACACTGATAAAAGAAAAGAAAAAGCCCCAAGAAAACCAAGAAAGGGTCAAAGGATCAGTAAAAAAGAAAAAAAACATTTAATTAATTTTTAAAAATAATTTCAACTATTATTTTAGATTCAAGGAGTAAATGTGTAGGCTTGTTACGTGAGTATATTGTATGATACTGAGTTTTGGGGTGTGATTGATCCTGTTACCCAGACACTGATCACAGTAACCGATCGTTTTTCAACCCTTGCCCTCCCCCTTCCCTTGCCCCTCTAGTGGTCTCCAGTGTCTATTGTTGCCATCTTTATGTTCATGAGTATCCAACCCAACATTTCCCATCAGCATTGCCTTTGTAGAGGTTCTCCATGAGAGCACAACTCCTGCAGCAGACTTGTGCCTGGACCTCTAGGCAACTCCATACACCCTCCTAAATCTAGGTGGAGGTTTCCAAACCTGAACTCTTGGCTTCTGTGCACCCTCAGGCACTGCACCATGTGGAAGCCACCAAGGGTTGGGGTTTGTACCCTCTACAGCCATGTCCCAAGCTGTACCTTGGCCCCTTTTAGCCATGGCTGGAGCTAGAATGGCTGAGACACAGGGCACCACATCCCAGAGTTGCACAGAGCAGCAGGACCCTGGGCATGGCCCACAAAACCATTTTTCCCTCCTAGGCCTCCAGGCCTATGATGGGAGGGGTTACTGTGAAGACCCCTGAAATGCCCTGGGGACATTTTCCCTATTGTCTTGGATATTAACATTCAGTTTCATTTTACTTATGCAAATTTCTGCTGCCAGAAGCTTAAATTTCTCCCCAGAAAATGGGGTTTTCTGTTTTACCACATGATCAGACTGCAAATTTTCCAAACTTTTGTGCTTTGCTTCCCTTTTAAACATAAGTTCCAATTTCAGATCATCTCCTTGTGAATGCATATGACCATATGTTTCAGAAACAGCCAGGTCACCTCTTAAATGCTTTGCTGCTGAGAAACTTCTTCTGTCAGATACCCTAAATCATCTCTCTCAAGTTCAGAGTTCCACAGATTTCTAGGGCAGGGGCAAAATGTTGCCAGCCTCTATGCTAAAGCATAGCAAGAGTGACCTTTACTCCAGTTCCCTATAAATTCCTCATCTCCATCTAAGACTACCTCAGCCTGGATTTTATTGTCCATATCACTAAAACCATTCCGGTCAAAACCATTTAACAAGTCTCTACAAAGTTTTAAACTTTCCTATATCCTCCTGTCTTCTTCTGAGCCCTTCAAACTATTCCAACCTCTGCCCATTACCCAGTTCCAAATTTCAAAGTCACTTCTACAATTTCAGTTCTCTTTATACCAGTACTCCACTCCTAATACCAATTTTCTGTATTAGTCCATTTTTACAAAGCTATAAAGAACAACTTATGGCTGGGCATGGTGGTTCATGACTGTAATTTCAGCACTTTGGGAGCCTGAGGTGGGCAGATCACTTGCAGTCAGGAGTTCAAGACCAGCCTGGCCAACATGGTGAAACCCCGTCTCTACTAAAAATACAAAAAATTAGCTGAGCATGGTGGCACATGCCTGTAGTCCCAGCTACTTTGGAGGCAGAGGCAGGAGGATCACTTGAAGCTAGGAGGCAGAAGTTGCAGTGAGCTGAGATCATGCCACTGCACTCCAGCCTGGGTGACAGAGTGAGACTCTATCTCAAAAGCAGATTGCCTGAGCTCAGGAGTTTACAGTTTACAGCCAGCCTGGGCAACATGGTGAAATCCTGTTTCTACTAAAGTACAGAAAATCAGCCAAGTGTGGTTGCATGCACCTGTAGTACCAACTACTTGGGAGGCTGAGGCAGAAGAATTACTTGAACCTTTGAGGCAGAGGTTGCAGTGACCCAAGATTGCACCACTGCACTCCAGCCTGGGCAACAGAGCAAGACTCCATCACAAAAAAATAAATAAATAAAATAAAAAAAAATAAAATAAAATAAATAAAACAAAAAAAAACACTACCTCTGAGACTGGTTAATTTATTTAAAAAAAAGTTTTAATTTACTCATAGTTCTCCATGGCTGTAGAGGAAACTTACAATCATGTAAAAGGTAAAGGGAAAGCTAGGCACATCTTATATGGTGGCAAAAGAGAGAGAAAGGAACCACTACACACTTCTAAACCATCAGGTCTTGTGAGAAGTCACTCACTATCATGAGAACATCATGGGGAAAACTGCCTCCATGATTCAATGACCTCCATCAGGTCCCTCCCTCAACATGTGGGAATTACAATTCAACATGAGATTTGGGTAGGGACACGGAGTCAAACCATATCACTTCACAACACTGCCACATTGAAGAATCTAGTTTCCAATACATGAACTTTAGGGGACAAATTCAAACCCTACCAGATGCCAACACAAAGATGACATGAATATTGTTTGAATTATCTGACAAGAGTTTTAAAACAGCTATTATAAAATGGTTTCAGCAAAATTTACAAATACACTTGAAACAAATGAAAAAAAAATTAGAAAATCTCGGCCAGTGCGGTGGCTCACGCCTGTAATCCCAGCACTTTGGCAGGCCGAGGCAGGTGGATCACGAAGTCAAGAGATCAAGACCATCCTGGCCAACTTGGTGAAACCCCGTCTCTACTAAAAATACAAAAAAATTAGCAGGATGTGGTGGCATGCACCTGTGGTCCCATCTACTCAGGAGGCTGAGGCAGAAAAATCACTTGAATCCAGGAGGTGGAGGTTGCAGTGAGCCGAGATTGCGCCAATGCACTCCAGCCTGGTGACAGAGCAAGACTCCGTCTCAAAAAAAAAAAAAAAGAAAAGAAAAGAAAAAAAGAAAAAGAAAATCTCAGCAAAAAGGAACCAAATGGAAATTTTAAAACTGAAAAGTGCAATAACAAAAATTAAAAATTTAATGAATGGGCTCAACAGCACAATGAAGAAGAAAGAGGAAAGAATACATGAACTTAAAGAAAGAACAACAGAAATGATCTAATGTGAACCGTAGATCGAATCTAGGCTAAGGAAAAATCAACAGAGCCTAAAGTACCTATGTACCCATAACAAAAGATCTAACTCCATGCCATTGGAGCACTAGAAGGACAGGCGAAATTATGAGAATAAGAAAAGCAATAAAAAAAAATGGTTGGAAAAGTTCCCAACTTAGCAAGAAGTATAAACCTACAAAGTCAAGAAGCTGCAAGATTCGAAATAGGATAAACCTAAATGAAAGCCCACCCAGACACATCATAATCAAACTTCTAAAAATCAAAGACAAAGAAAAACTGTTCAGACAGACTCCAGGGTTGCCACACTGTCAGATAACATTTATAAACAGGAAAAGGAAAGTGATACACAGAAAACAGAAGTGAAGTACAGAGACAGCTAGGCTGGTTAAAGCTGGGCATATACCTTATGTGAAACTGGTTTGAAGAGCTGGCCGCCTATGATTGGCTGAAGCTAAGCTGCTATGATCAACTGAGCCTCAGCTATTTGTTAATGTAGTTACATACAGTCTGTTTACACATCAAGTTGGGTTACAGTTTATTATGCACCAAGAAGGCTTTAGGCAGAACTTAAAATATAAGGAGACAGCTATAGGCCAAACTTAATTTAACAATATGGTTCTCAATGTATATAGAGAAAGTATTTAAGACAATTATATTATAAACGGGAGTGGGCAAAGGGGACTTAAATGGTGGTAAGTGTTCTATACTTCACTTGAGCTGGTAAATGTTAACACTAACAGATTGTGATAATTTATGTAGGTATAATATAATAACTTGAACAATCACTAAAGAAAACTCTATAGAGAGATACACTCAAAAACTCCAGATAAATAAATATGGGCTTTCAAAAACATGGTCCTGTAACCTACAGGAAATTGGGGGAAAAAATAAAAAACATAAGGAAAAAATAATATATATAAACCAAAATGGCAGACTTGGGCCCTAATGTATAGATAGTTTTTAAAATGATTATGGATGGGGGTGGGTGCTGTCCCACACTCCTCAGAATCCTACTATTTTGTGCTCTAAGCATTCATTTTCTTAAATAAAGGGCTGCATTCCTAGATACACCCAGAATGATTAAAGTTACATTTTCCCCTATGATTTTCCATTCCTTTGACTCATCACATGCTTGAAAATGTTCAAAGCCACAGACCTCAGAAACTACAGCAGTGATCAGCCGGGTAGCCCTTACTATTAAGCTCAAGCTATGACATTATATTCAGCACCTTCTCCAAACCAAGGCTTTCCAAACATTTCAGAATGAAATTAAGTTCCTTTTCCTATCCTCTTCCTTGTAACCAACTGTGAAGACAATGTTATAATGTTACCAGGAAGAGGTTCTCTAGCTTACTGTATGATAATGATAAACATTGTGGTTAGAAAGGGAATAAAAGAATTTGAAATAAGTCCATTTGTGGTTTAAAATCACCTCTCTTTTCTCCTTATGTCATCCTCGAGGTTTGTAAGCTAATTCTTGGAGACTCAACTTCCTTTTACATAGAAGAGAATTATGTCTATTTTGAGGATTAAACAAATATGATAAATGTAAATGTGTTTGGCATAGGCCAAGGCAAACAGTAGGCACTTACTATGAGTTTTTCTCCTGCTGTACTCTTTCATGTTTCTTTTTAATTTTTGGTGAGCCTGAGTAAAATCCTGACATAAAGATCACTTAAACAAGAAAGTAGTACAGTTTTTAATCCTGCTGATCCTATTCACTCATCTGCAGGGTGACCATTTAATCTATATCCAATGTGCAACACCTTTGAGAATGAAAGGAGAAACTATTACTGTATTTCTCCAGGACATTATGACTGCCATGGAAAAATCAGGACGCAGAGTCACAGATGGAAATCAGCTGTGACCCTAAAGCCAAATCACAAAGGCATCAGAGCAGCCAAAATAAAGATTCCCAAATTCACTTGAGGTTACATGCTATATTCATGAGAAAACTCCAGTAACTCTCAGCAGAGACAATTTAGTCTTATTTACACCAAATTTATCCATATTGCTTTTCTAGTTTCTAACTCACAAGGACATTGACTATAACAAGATACTATAATCATGAATAGAAGACAGAGGATCCTCTAAAGTACAGTGGTTTAGGAGTGGTAGCAAACAGTTACAGAGCTCAATAGCAGAAAACAGCTGCATTGTAGAACAGTGCCAACTATCATGTTCATAGGATTGACCCTGCATAACGAGGGAAAGTTTGATTTACCTTCAGGTATCATTTAAAGCACTAACGAAGAGTGAATTCCATTTCTATCCACTGTTTTAAAATTTTGCTTTCTTTTTCAAAGGATAAATGTTTCAGTATTTGAAACTCAGCCCATCAGGAAATGTAATGGTGGCCTTAGCTTGAACCCAAGGGAGGCCTGGCTTAGGAGTCACAGCTATGTGATCACAACAAGAAAGCCCATGGAGAGGGACTTCAGGGCTCCTTGAGAAGGACCTCCTCTGTTGAAAAGATTTACAAGACAAGGTGTGATATGGTCTGGTTCTGTGTCCCTGCCCAAATCTCATGTTGAATTGTAACCCAAATTGTAATCCTTATGTGTTGGGGAACATACCTTGTGTGAGGTAATTAGATCATGGAGGCAGATCCCCCATGCTGTTCTCATGACAGGAAGTTAGTTCGCAGACATCTGATGGTTTTTAAAAGGAGTTTTCCCACTTTGTTTAGAGCACTTCTCTCTCCTGCCACCAGGTGAAGAATGTGTTTGCTTCCCCCTCCATCATGACTGTAAGTTTCCTGAGGCCTTCCAGCCATGTGAACTGTGAATCAATTAAACCTCTATTCTTTATAAATTACCCATACTTGTGCTGTCCTCTACAGCAGCATGAGAACGGACTAATACAAGGTGATAGGAGAGTGCCACTGAATGAGAACGGCATTTCTGAGAAATTATGGTTCTTACTGCTACGTGGTCTATTTCCTCCCACTCCTCCTGTACTCTTCTACACTGCCTCCATCTGCAATCTGTGCAAGAGGCTTGGAGAAGGTAGCCCCAACATATATACATTTGATGGCAGCTGAAAATACTGTGTGCAAGCAACACATGAGACACCACAGGGACTTGGAAAGGTCTCAAAATCCCACAATAGGGAAGACAGATGAGAGCCAATAAGTCCATGTACTACCTTCATGGTGTCCACGGGCTGATAGGGCCTGAGACCCCAGCTCTGGGACTTATTTGAAGATCTGGATCGCTAAGAGTTTTGCTATGCATTGTTGAACAGATTTTACTTCACTTATCTATATGGATAACACTTGAAAATTTTACACACAAATTTTTTTCTGATTATAAAAAGAATATATCTATAACTACCAATGTAAAGGTAATATCCAAGTATTAATTGTGAAGAAAAAAGGAATTATATAAATATATGTTATACATGTATTATAAATATACATACATCTATATCTATACATATATATACACATACATAGATTTATAGCTATATAGATATATATAATACATATTTTCTTCAGGAATGTGGGAAAATGTAGGAGAATAAAGGTAGAGCAAACAGCTGAAAGAAACAAAAATCTGAGAAACTTGTTAGTGTTTTGAATATATAACTGTAAATTTTTTTTTTATACATGTATTTGTGTGACTGTGTGTTTGTGTTTGAAATTCTTGTATCCTGGTACAGGAGAAGTTACTTGGTGAATAATGTCTTTGGAGACAGAGACTCTAATAGAATTATTATAATTTAGATCAATTTAACTTAAATTCCTTGTGTAAGGTGGGCCTTACACAGGTTTACTTTTTTCACAAAGCTGTTACCTTTCTTGAATAAATTATTAAAATATCTCCCTAAGTAAACTAGCTCTCATTCAAATATTGAAAACTATTGTGTGTGTGTAAGTATACACACTGGTTCTGGGATTAATTTTAGGCATACAAAATTGACTTGGATTATGATTAATTTATATAGAATTATTAAGAGGTCATCTCATTTATTTTTATTTTATTTATTTTTTTTAAGGGACAGGATCTCTCTCTGTCACTCAGGCTGAAATGGAGTAACACCATTGTAGCTCACTGCAGCCTTGAACTCCTGAGTTCAAATGATCCTCCAATCTCAGCCTCCCAAGTAGCTGGGACTACCAGTGTGTGCTAATTTTTTTAAGAAAAGTTTTTTTGATAGATACAGGGCCTCACTATGTTGACTAGGCTGGTCTTGAACTCCTGGCCTCAAGTGATCCTCCTGCCTCTGCCTTCCAAAGAGCTGGGATTACAGGCATGATCTACCATGCTCAACTGATAATTTAAAATAAAATACATTGATTTTACCTTGAAGAATAGTAATGCACAATGTTGAGACATGAGAGAAGCCCCAAAATGACACCTCTCTTCTCCTTGAATTTTTAAGTAAGATCAAAAGAACAAGGCTGGGCAAGGTGGCTCATGCCTATAAGCCCAAAACTTTGAGAGGCCAAGGTAGAAGAATGGCTTAAACCCAGGAGTTTGGAACCAGCCTGGGCAACATCAGAAGACTTCATCTCTATAAAAAAAAAAAAAAAAAAATTAGAAATTAGCTGGGATAGTGAAGCCTGCCTGTGATTCCCAGTTATTTGGGAGGCTAACGTGAGAGGATTGTTTGAGCCCAGGAAGTCAAGGCTACACTGAGCTGTGATCACACTGCTGCACTCCAGCCTGGGTGACAGCAAGAAAAAAAAAAACAGATGAAAAGAAACAGATGTAAAATCTAAATATTACCTTTATAAATGATAAAACTGATACTGGAGAAGGAAGCTTATATCTGAGGACAAGCAAACTGCCTCATATTGGAACCAGGATTACAGATTCCGCTCTCAGCAGTGCTAGCCAAGGCCGCTGTCTCCATGTGGAGGAGGAAGACACATATCCTTTGTAGTGTAGCTTACTCTCAAAAGGAAAGAAAAATGAAGTTTATGCTTTGAATGCCCATTTTTCTCCACCAAGCTCATGGGTTTATAAGTAAAGGGGTAGAGAGAATGTTACATAATCAATGTTCTTCACATGGAAGAGAACAGGAGAGTTTCCTAAACATGTTCTCTAGTCGTATGCTTTACTAACCATTAACCCTGGGGTGCCTCCGCTCCACTGGGGGAAAATATCAGCAGGCTCTTAGTACAGGTCCATGCTCTCACCTCATGGTGCTTCTTTGACACCAATAACTTCCCCTGTGAATATCATCCTGGAACCATCAGAGAACAGTTTTGATTTTGCCCCCCAGAAGATTCTTAAATGCATTGGAACAGTCCAGTAGGTAAATTAAGTCCAAAGCCACTTTCTACTCAATTCCAAATGTTGACTGCCTATTCTGTTTTTCATCACAAATCCTGAGCAACGTTATACGCCAGCATATTCTATTAGAGGGTCCATATTAAGATGATACAACAAAAAAATGGTCAGCAAGCATAGAAATATGGATGTAAACTCCCTTCCATTAAGAGTTCACAAGCTTTGTTTGAGGCCAGGAATTCAAGATTAGACTGGTAAACACAGCAAGACCCTGTCTCTACAAACAATTTTTTAAAAATTACCAAGTTTGGGCAGCCACCACCATGCCGCCTTCACTCTCCAACACCAGCATTGCCTCGTGCTCGCCAAGCTCCAGCCGAAGAAGGGGGATAAGTAAGGAGGTCGCTATACCATGGCTCTGACAAAGCAGACTGCCCACAAATTGACCTTGGTAAAGCACCCAGGAAGCAACTGGCTACAAAAGTCGCTCACAAGAGTGCACCCTCTACTGGAGGGGTGGAAAAGCCTCATCGTTACAGGCCTGGTTCTGTGGCACTCTGTGAAGTTAGATATTATCAGAAGTTCACTGAACTTCTGATTTGCAACCTTCCCTTCCAGCATCTGGTGCAAGAAATTGCTTAGGACTTTAAAACAGATCTGGGCTTCCAGAGCTGAGCTATCGGTGCTTTGCAGGAGGCAAGTGAGGCCTATCTGGTTGACATTTTTAAAGACAACAACCTGTGTTCTATCCATGCCAAATGTGTAACATTTATGCCAAAATACATGCAGCTAGCGCACCGCAGATGTGGAGAATGTGCTTAAGAAACAGTATGATGGGAAACATTTCATCCTCAAAAAAAACCAGATCCCTTCTTCCTGTTATTGGTAGTTCTGAATGTCAAAAGGCACCTAAGTATATGATTGCCAGTAGAAAAATAGGGGACAGAAATCCGGTACTGGCAATTTTTCCATTTTCATTTGTGTGTGAATTTTTAATATAAATGTGGGGATGTAAAGCATTAATGCAAGTCAAAATGTTTCAGTGAACAAGTTTCAGTGGTTCAATTTTATAATAATTATAAATAAATCTGTTAAATTTTTCTGGAAAAAAAAATTACCAGGTGTGGTGGTGCATGCCCGTAGGACTGCTTGAGCCCAGAAGTTTGAAGTCATAGTGAACTATGATCACACCACTGCACCTCAGCCTGGCAACAGAGCAATACTCTATCTCAAGAAAAATAAAGAGTTCACATGAGCAACTAAGCTTGCTTACAAGTTGACTCTAAAAACATTGTTGTCCAATGGAATTAAAAGTCCAGAATCACTTTAACTTGCCAGGCAGTGTTAACGTTCAAAGACATTCCAATTCAAAATTTACTCCTCTCAATCTTCTCTTGTTCAATTTTCAGAGAGAGATTCTCCATCTTGGATAATGTGATTCTTTCAGCAGCTGTAGCTTAAGCTGTTCCATACCAGAATTAGTGTAGTTCTTAAGACATCATATTACTTCATGCTAAATCTTTCATGAATCACCCTTGAAAAAAGTTCAGAGTTAATTTGTAGTACATACAAGATTATAATAGCACTGGCCCACATTTACCAAATTTAGAAAATTACTCCATCCCCAGTCCATAGGGCAGTTATCCCAGAACAAAATTATATTCCCCAAACTCAGTACTTAGTTTAAACCAAAGAGAGCTGACAAAGACCACAGCAGAGATTCCGCAGCATTGAGAGGAAGAGGATACCTTCTTGGTTTGAGCTGCACCAGCATGCCAGAGTTTATGTCACTTGTCCAGAGGCCATGATCTGAGAGCTTAACAATAACTGGGAAATAGCTCTTGGCAAGAGTTTTTTTTTTTTTGGAACCGTGAATTTTCCAGATGGGGAGAGAAATAATCCTATGCAAACTGTCACCTCTTAGAGACGAGCATTTAAGATACCGCTGCTTTGAGCAAAGTCTAGAGGGCTGACCTAATAGATTCCCAATCTTACTTGAGGCGCCTTTTTTTTCCCATCCAGTATATTCAAAACTTCCTAAATTATTATTTTTCCTTTGAATCCTGTGTTTCTAGTGTTCAAAGATATTTTAAAAAGAAGCAAAATCATGACTCTCATATAGATAGAAAATGAGCACGTGGTAAAGGTGCTATTTAACTCATTAATTACAGCACAGAAACTAGGTAACTGGTTCAAAGGAGAAGAAGTGATAGAAGCCCAAATTTTTATGGAGTAAGAAATGTTGATATGAATGCTCATATGGATGCAAAACTGGCTTCTGCATGGGCAGAGGGTGGTGAGAAGGTAAGGGGGTATTGTTCCTCCACCAGAAAAAAATTTCACTTCAAAAAAATTTCAAACTACAAAGAAAACAATTATTTTGATTGCTATCAGTTATTTTCCTACTTATAGAGTTAGAAAATAGTTCCCACAGAATAGAAATCAGCTAACCATGACGGGTATATTGTGCTAGTTTAGATGTGACATAATTTCATAGTTTTCCATTGGAGCACACGTCTTCCTTCACCAGCACCCAAATATTGAACTGAACATAGGCACTGCCAAGTTACACAGCATTTACATTCTTTTCTGATTTGGCTTTTTCTGTCTTTGCTCATAGAGGCTGTTTCTATTACCTGTTACTGCCAGTTCACTATTCCTAAGAACTCTGCATTCTAATCTGGGACATCTTGAGATCACACAATGAGAAGTGATCCTTGAATTTGTGTACAAGTCCTGTGAATTTAAGGTTAGCTCCTTCACAGCTCACTCTTTGGTCCTGGAAGCAGACTGAAATTGGAGCAGCTCAGCTAGTGCGGGGTCTGGCACTCTTAAGTGAAACTTCCTGCAGCACACACACACACACACACACACACACACACGCACACACACAAATACCCTTCAGCTGCACTGCATTTTAAAAGCAGCAAAAGTATGCTGTTTTAAAAGTACGTCCAAAGATTATACAAGATTATAAGAGCACTGGCCCCACATTTACCAAATTTAGAAAATTACTCCATCCCCAGAACAAAATTATATTTCCCAAACTCAGTACTTAAAGAGAGCTGACAAAGACCACAGCAGAGATTCCGCAGCATTGAGAGGAAGAGGATACCTTCTTGGTTTGAGCTGCACCAGCATGCCAGAGTTTATGTCACTTGTTCAGCAGCCATGAGCTGAGAGCTTAACAATAACTGGAAAATAGCTCTTGGCAAGAGTTTATTTTTGGAACCATGAATTTTTCCCCCACCCCTTACAAATGGATTACTGCCTTAGCTCTTTCAGTATTAAGCCGTTTGAGGCCCACTAGAATCTGTCCAGAAGCTCAAGAGGCCAGAGCATGTATGCCTGTGTGATCCAACGACAAGCAGCAGCCAGCCCAGCAAAGCCCCCACTAGGGGCAGTAGCTTTGTTGAGGCAGAAAGGCCAGTGTCTGCTTGCTTGCCAGGCCTCATGGCTATCTTCTGAAGGCAACTGTGGCCCCTATGCATTTATCGGGGCTGCCTTCATAAAGATAATCATTGGCCTATGGATAAGGCCTTCGTAAACAGCAGTAATCGGCAAGTTCAAAATACCACATGGCCCAAAGGATGGAACCTCTGACCTAGGCGGCAACAGTTCAAAGCTAACTGCACAGCTGTTCAGACTGACTGCATCAAGCCACCACAGTCACCAAGACAATAAAAAGGGCTGTCCATTAAGCATGTCACATCATCAGCTGTGAGATACATCCCAATTAGAAATCAGTTAAAAATGAAAGAAAAATGTGAGTCTTAGAATCAATTAAGTATAGTAGTAATAGTAGCAATAGGCAAAATGTGGGTGTAGTTACTATGTGCCAGGCACTATTTAAACTTTAACTTATATTGTCTTATTTTTCTCACAACGGCTTTATGAAAGTAGGTATTATTAATAGTATCCCCATCTTACAGAAAGAAATGGAAGTAGAGTGAAATTAGAAATTAGTCCAGGGCCACCTGGGTATTAGATAGTGGCGCCAGTCAGTCTGAGTATGAACGTCTACGCTTACATTCTTGTGGCTCATTTGGAAAGTACAGAAACAGGGAGAGAAGCAGGAAGAAAAGTCATTTGTCATCTTATCACTGAAAGACAACATCAAAACTTTGACACTGTTCTTTCCAGTAATAAAAAATTTTTTTATTCTATTTATTTATTATTATTTTTTGAGAAAGCATTTTACTTTTGTTGCCCAAGCTACAGTGCAATGGCACACTCTTGGCTCACTGCAACCTCTGCCTCCTGGGTTCAAGCCATTCTCCTGACTCTGCCTCCCGAGTAGCTGGGACTATAAACATGCTGCACCACATCCAACTAATTTTTTGTATTTTTTGTAGAGACAGAGTTTTGCCATGTGCCCAGGCTGGTCTCAAACTCCTGAGCTCAAGCAAACCTCCCACGTTGACCTCCCAAAGTGTTGAGATTACAGGTGTGAGCCACCACACCCAGCCTTGATCTACTTTTTGTTGCAACCATTCTATACCCTGAAGGGGATGCACCATTCCTGGAGATACTGCAATACCAGGTCGACGGGTAGAGTGGGGCAAGTTCCTATTCCATCTCCTAGCTCCAAAAATCCATTTAATATATGATCCTCCAATAGAGAATGTATCAGATATTAAACTGATACAAATAGACACTACGCTTGATCTTAGCCAAAAGGCTGAGAAGTGATAAAATTTTCTATGAGACTTTTAATGATCCATGTTTTTGAAGTGATTGTTTTATAGGAACCAAATGGAATGATTAATCATTATGAAGCCATCCAACACTCACAAACAGCCCTACGATGGATCCTTTGAACTCCAAGACTGTTGGGAATCCCAGCCAGTTCTTCCTTTGCTTTGTCCCTTCATGGGTTAGCCCAAGCCTTCCCATGGTTTGCAACATTTCCACACAGTGCTAACAAAGGCCATGCAATCGTAGTTTGTTTCTTATGTGCCTGTCTTAGACCCTGAGCACTGTAACATGATCCCACTGAATTCTTGCAGTAAATGATCCCAGACCCCTTGAGACAACATATGGCAAGCAACCAGATATCACAAAAGTGTGATTTGTATTTCTGGGCAAGCAGCAGCCTCAGAGGACTAAGATCTTCTAAAGCTTTGAAACTCTTGCAGCTGCTAGTAACCGGATGAAATGCGCAACTCCAGGTGGAAGAATGGTCATCAGCCCACCCCAGAGAGAGTCTGACACTTGAGAATGCAAGTGGGGCTTAAAGCATGTGCAAAACAAAGTTGAAGACTTTGCCTGTACTTAGGACATCAGCTATTCACACACTCAGCAAACCCAGACAAATGGAATGCAGAGTAACTACATACTGCATGAACAAATTAAAAGAAATATGCTGTCATTTTGCTTTTCTTTAAATCCATACAGAAAGAAAATATGCAGGGAGCGGTGGCTCAAGCCTATAGTTCCAGCACTTTGGGAGGCTGAGGTGGGCGGCTCACATGAGGTCAGGAGTTCCAGACCAGACTGTAAAATTAACTGGGAATGATGGCGCACACCTGTTGTCCCAGCTAATCAAGAGGCTGAGGTGGTAGAATCGCTTGAACCTGGGGGCTGAGGTGGCAGTGAGCTGAGATCACGCCACTGCACTCCAGCCTGGGCAATGGAGTGAGACTCCATCTCAAAAAAAAAACAAAGAAATAAATAGAAGAAACAGATATGGTGCCTTACAGTGTCAGGGCCTCCAAAGACCTCATATATAATTGGGAGTATATAATGTAGAAATAAACTTGTGGCTGGTATAGATCTTCTCAAACTGGGTGGGGCAGGCTTGGCTGCATTCTCGGGGACTGGGGAGTTTTGTGAGGGATTTTAAATATTAATTTTTCATTTTAAAGATAGTGCAAAAATTACTTCACCTATTATAAAAATATTATTTGCAGTGACAATTCATATTTGAAAAACTTTGCATGTAGAACAAGACTTTTGTTCCACAAAGTAGTATTTTTCCCACTAAAGTATGCAGACAAAGTTTTGAGACTTCATGAAATTTTTTTCTCTTTACAAGGTTAATATAGTTCTCAGATTTGAGAAACATTGGTCTGGGACATTTTTAAAAATTGAAAACTGTAAGACATAATTATAATTTAGTATTAGTTCCCCTTTATTTCAGTTTCTCAGCTACAAAACTTTCTCCCACCCTCTCACTTCAGTGAGATGTAAAGTCAGGTGAGATTAATGTGCACTACAGCTCCATAAGAGGAAAGATAGGGGCTAAATGGAGGGAATTCATTGCTTTAAGCATAAATATAGTAAGGAGAAGTGAAAATCACTACAGATCAGAAAAAAATCATTCTTACCCAGCAGCCTTGTGACAGTGAGACTATGAAACACAGGCTCAGAGCCCGCTGGCTCCTCCATGGTGGCAGAACTTCCCCAGCTGTGACCAGCACAGGGAGGCTGCGTAGAAGCCACGTGAGGCTTCTACTGGGGCTAAATGAGCAAAGCAAACCCATATGGAGAGGATTGCTGCAAGGAGGAGCAGGTGATATTGCATATAAAAGCACTTAGCACAGTGCTTGGCACAAAGCAGATGAGCTACACACGTTTATTCATTCTGAGTCTTTAGTTCAACTAAATCTTTAGTGTAAAGATTGAGAGCTTGAAAAAGAATTAAACAATTTGGTTTAGCAGGCCTGTTGTTTTGATTTATATCCTAGATAAGCTTATGTTTGAACTGATCCCTCAGATATAGACCAAATCAACAGTCATGTCCGACAAGCCTGTGGTAGATATCTACTGTAAGCTAGACACACACGCCAGGTGATTTTGCAAAGGCAACCCCAGTCCTTCCCAATGGAGTAAGACATAATTATAATTTAGTATTAGTTCTCCAGATTTCGCTATAGCTAACGGTCCCTTAAGTCATCCAAACACAGTTCTTCATTCTACTAATAAGATATTTACTTTACGGCATTAAAAAAAAAAAAAAAAAAAACAACTTCTAGAGGTAGCTAAAGATATCATTAAAACTTGTAGAAGAAAAACACATTAAGGTAGCTGTTCTTTGCCTAAATACAATGACAGTGACTAAATTCATCATTTCATTCATTCATTTATCAAAGAGTCACAAAGCTTACATGCTAGGTCCTGGAAATATCAATATATTTACCCCAGAGGCTCTCCAATTTTTATTACAGGCACAGCGACCCACCAAGCTGTTCAAGCTGGAAACCCATGAGTCACTCTTAAAATCTTCCTTTTCTTTATATACTCCATTTCTCATCTATGAACTAGCGCTGAACTCCAAAATATACCTCAAACTTGTTGACCTCTTTCTATCTCTACCACCTTCACTTTAACCAAGCCACTATCGTCTTATGCCTGGACTCCTATAATTCTTCCTAACTGTGCTAACTGTTCATTCATTCATTCAATATTGTTGAGTACCTACCAAGTACCAGGAACTTTTCAACACTCTAAAGACAGAGCAGGGAAACAAAATAGGCAAAATCCCTGCTTTACGGAACTTTCATTTGGATGGGAGACAGACAAAAAATGAATTATACAAATAAATGTGGATATGTTAAGTAGATAATTAGGTATGCAAGTCAGGTGCTCAAGGGAGAGGTCAGGACATATTTTAGTATTCTAGAAGTCCAAGAACATGTCAAGCACTCATCTGCATCAAGGCCTTTGTGTATATTATTCCCTCTACATGGGACCCCCCTTATCCTTACATTTTTTTAAAAGCTGGTGCCTTCCCACACCTTAACCTATGTGTTATCTACCTAGAGAGGTTGTCCCTGACCACCCAATCTAAATTAAGTCCCCTCCCATAATTTCCTCTTATTAACACCTGTTTATTTTCCTTCTTAGCCCATACCATAACTTGCAAAGTACTTGTCTGTTTATTGTTCTCTCAATATTAATCTGTAAATTCTATCTTTATTGTGTTCATTATTGAATATTTAGTGCCCATCGCATAGTGAACAGATGTTTTGGTTAGGATTTTACCAGAGAACAGAGCTAGCAGATTTTATATATATATATAAATACACACACATACACACACACACACACACACACACACACACACACACACAGAGACAGAGAAAGAAAAAAATATTGCATGAACTACAAAAGCATCTTTTATTTCTTTTAATTATCTTTTTTATTTTTTTGAGACACAGTCACGGTCTGTCACTCAGGCTGGAATGCAGTGGCATGATCTTGGCTCACTGCAGCCTCGAACTCCTAGGCTCAAGAGATCCTCCCACCTCGGCCTCCCAAGTAGCTGGGACTATAGGTGCGTGTCACCACACTGGGTTAACTTTTGTCTTTTTTTTAGAGACCAGGTTTTGTGGTTTTTGCCATGTTTCCCAAGCTGATCTTGAACTCCTGGGCTCAAGGGGTCCGCCCACCTCGATGTCCCAGCCTTCCTTGGATTTGTTATTTTTAGCATCACCTGAGTGATATGCTTAGTTTGTTATTTTCAGTCTTTCTTCTATATTTTTCCCTTCGTGCCCTGCCTGCAGTAGCTGGACAAATTTATGGCTATAGGACATAACCAGAAAGAATATAGTCTTACTCACAGCTGATCGTAGACAACTTGGAATGCAGAAGATGCCTTTCTGGAAAGTATTTCTCCTCGTTGAGTTGCTTTTTTGTCCACACAAAATCGTCCCCAGATAGGACCCCATAAGTCTCCTCTTCTGTTGATCTCCCTTAACGCTTTCATCTCTAAGACTCACACATCCTGAAAGCTTGCAGGACATTCTTCAGGGAGCCAAAGCACTTAGCACTGGTCCAAGCTCAGTAACTCCTGTTAGCACCTCAAAGCCAAAACTGGTAAAACCCCTTTGCTCTACATCAAGCTTATTCAACCCAAGGCCCATGGCCCGCGTATAGCCCAGGAGGGCTTTGAATGTGGCCCAACAAAATGTGTAAACTCTCTTAACATATTACAAGCTTTTTTTCGCTATTTTTTTTAAAACTTATCAGCTATTGTTAGTGTATTTTCTGCATGACTCAAGATAATTCTTCTTCCAATGTGGCCCAGGGAAGCTGGAAGATGGGGCACCCCTGCTCTAGACCAACACATTCTTCATTCCTAAAAGGTAAATCTGCCTCTCTCTTGTTTATATACTCCATCCTTCACAACTTCATAGTATCACTACCGTGCAATATTTTTCAGAAAGACTCTGCACAATAATGAGGAAAAGGCAGACTGAAGAGAATCAGAGATTGCTGTCTCTGCACATTATTTATGACACAGTTTTTGCGATTTTTTCTTAGTGGTCTAAACTCACAAGTTTGATAACATGTGCTTACATTAGCATTGATTTTTAACCAGTTGCAAATATTTGCTTTTATTTCTACTTTAACCCAAAATTACTTAGAAAAGTTTTTTTTTAATTTTTTAACTTTCAAGTTTACTGTTTATTTTTTATTTTTGACTATCTTTTTTGTTAATTTCTGTTCTTACTACATTGTGATTAGAAAGTGAGATTTCCCTTTGAGGCTTAATGAATATTTCAAATTTTTTGAAAAGCTAGATTAGCAAGAATTCAATGATTTAAGTACAATTAAAACATTTTTAGTCATTCAGGTATTCAAATATCCCACATGTATTTGAAAAGAATGCAAATTACCTATGGTCAAACATACAAGTGGTTTATTCAAATCTTTTGTAGCTTTACTAATTTTTCTTTCTCTGATCCAAGAAAAAAGCTTAAAATATGTTACTACTGTGGATTTGTCAAATCCTCTGTTTTCTATCAATTTTTCTTTTATGTATTTTGAAGCTACATTGTTTTATAATTGTGGTAGATTATATCTTTCACTAATATGAAATATTTCTTTTGTCCCATGGAATGATTCTGTCCATTAATAATTAATACTAATGGTTTGTTCATATGTTTAGTGTTTTCTTGTACTTTTTTCCCTCTCTTTTTTTTAGTTTATATCTCAAAAAATAGCAGACAGCCAGGTTTTTTTTCTGTTTTCCTTCTCAGCATCTCTGTCTTTTAATGGGGAAATAAAACCAATTTACATAATTACCAATCTGATATGCCTTTTCTTATTCTTGCCTTATTTTTAATGTTTTCTTTTTATCATTTTCTTGTTTTTCCTCTCTTTTCTTTTGGTACATTAATTTTTTGCCCACTGTTTTCTTATTTATTTGAAAGTTGCAAGTCCCACATCCATTTTTTTTGGTTACCCTAAAAGTTGCAATTCACTTTAAAAACTCTGTTTACCTATTTGTGTCTAGATATAATCTGTATGCTTTTTGTCTAGCTACACAAAACACAAATTTTAGCATGTTTTCACTCACTTCTGAATCTTCATATTATCTTCTAGTTGAAATGGTGTTTGATTTTATTTCCAGATCGCTATGTTTTTTTTTTTTTACGTTATGCATGAGTGATTATCTAGACATAACTATGTGCTTTAGCAATTTCTTGGCTTATTATTGCTTCTGTAAGCTAAATATTTTCTCTCTTAGATTCATTTTCTGTCTTACTGGATTATATTCTTGAGTAATCCTTTCAGAAAAAAAAATCTGTGGGTGGCAAACCTTTGAATACCTACATGACTAAAATGTTTTAATTGAACTTAAATCATTGAACTCTTGCTAATCATCTAACTTTTTTAAAAAACATTTAGCTCCAAATTGTCTTACAGAATTTCAAAGATATTACTCCATTATCTCCTCACATTCAGAGCTGATGATGAGAAATCCAAAGTTAATCTGATTTTTGTTTCTTTGGAGATATGATTTTTTTTTCTTATTGGATGCTTTTAGGATTTTCTCTTTATTCATGGATAATTAAATACAATTTGATGGGTGCTTTTCAAAAACCCTACCCACTGTCCATTGGGCCCCTTCATCTGAAGACTCTTGCCTTTCTTTAGATATGGGAAATCTGTCTGCCCTCCTCTTCCTCCCTTCCTGACTCTCTTCCTCACTTTCTCCCTATTTTTCATTCCTTCCTTCCTTTTTTCCTTTTTTCTTTCCTTCCTTTCTCTCTTTTTCTTTCTTTTTTTTTTCTTTTCATTACCTCTACTCTCTCTCACTTCATTGTTCCTTCCTTCCCTTTCTTCTCCCTCCCTTTCCCTCCTCCTCTTAGGGGAACTTCTGAATTGTGCTAAATTATGAGAAAATTCTTCATCTAGCTCTTCTAATTAATGTTTACATTTGTCCATTCTTATATTAGGCTTATTTACTGAACTTTTAGTTTCTGTGATCAAAAGTTAAAGACCAAAAAACCCCAGAATTATATAATTTTTTTTCTAGTTGCCTATCTTGTTGCATTTGGATATATATCAATGTGCCTCTACTATCAAACTGAGGATATTAACTACAACTATTTTGGAGTCTTTTCTGTTTATTCTATTTACTCTGTTTGTGTCTGCTTGTTTGTTGAGCTTGGTGCCTCTCTTTCACAGTGTTCCTCAAATGTTTGGTGATTCATGGTTGCGTTCTTACCTTTTCTTTTTTTTTTTTTTTTTTTTTTGGCAAAGTCTCGCTCTGTCGCCAGGCTGGAGTGCAGTGCCGGGTTCAAGTGATTCTCCTGCCTCAGCCTCCCGAGTAGCTGGGACTACAGGTGCGCACCACCACGTCCAGCTAATTTTTGTATTTTTAGTAGAGACGGGGTTTCATCACGTTGGCCAGGGTGGTCTCGATCACTTGACCTAGTGATCCACACGCCTCTGCCTCCCAAAGTGCTGGGATTACAGGCGTGAGCCACCCCCCCCCCATGCCGTGTTCTTTATATCAGTGGTTCTGCATATGCAGGTCTGTGAATTCCACTCCTGTTGACTACAGTTTGCCTCCAAACTGATAAAGATGTGTAACTTCCGATGTGGGGTGGGATGGGACTTGTGGCCAAGAGGAGGTATTCCAACCATCGTCTTCAGTGTGAGACGTTCTCCCACACACCTTGGAAGTTGACAGCCATGTGGTAGCACTGCTTTGTCATTTCATACAGGGCCCATCTAAGGTGTCAAATAGCTGCTGCCCACTACTTTGTGCACCAAAGAGAAAGGGGACAGGCTGATTTGTCCAGCACATTTATCAGTATTACAACTGTATTTGATCTCTATTAAGAGACCTGCGAGATATTTCTTAAAGCCCCCTTAAAAATACTTTTGCTTTATGATTTGCAAATTGTATTAAGAAACGTGTAAAGAAATATGCAATTGTTTTACAAAGGCAAAACTAGCCCTTAATCATATTCCTGGTGACGTTAATTGTTCTCACAGAGGGAATGTGGAATTACAACTTTGATTAAAGCAAAAAAGTAAGCAAATGCAAAAGAGTTACATCTTAAGTCAGACCTTACTTTAAGAATTTTTTAGGGGAACATTATTACCATTATCAGCAACACAAAAACAAAAGGAAAACTAAGTGCCCCCTTAACAGAACAGATCTTCAAGGTTTCCATGTAATTTGAGGAGATTAAATGGGAGACAGAAAAAGGAATAAGCTCAATTTAATTTGATGTTTTTAAAGAAACCAAGGTCATTCAAGTGATATTTTTAAAAAACTTTACAAAGAAAATATTATTACTGTTACATAAAACGTTTAATGTTTGTGACCACTAGAATATTGTATTTGGTTAGGGTTGCCAGGCATTCTTTACCTACAGGGCATATCCAGTGTCCTGTACTGACTTTGTCAGAACACCTTAAATGCCCTGTATTCGGCTTTTTTCTCCCCAATAAATTAGAATAATTCGGCAGTTAGAGCTATTTTTCTGCCACCATAATAAGTGCTTAAATTACTTAAATGGCAACATCAGCTAAAAATCATACCTTTGCAAATAAACATCTGGACAATCCCTCATTGTCTCTCCTGTAGAGTTCGCTGAGAGAGGACCAAAAGAGGAAACTGGGAATTAAAAGTAGTTATGTTTCATATTTAAGAAAGGACAAGACTTTTTTTTTTTTTTGCCACATTTCCAAGTTATAAATGAGTAAGCACTGTTCAGTCTGAGACCATTTTGTACGGAGTACACAGGCTCTGAAAATCAGCCAAACAGCCATAGCTTCACTCCTATGGCCATGCTTCTGATCATCAATCAGTCAGAAAACACCCTCCCTACAAGTTTCTGAAATGGAGCAAATCCTTGAGAGCCCAAGTTTCTGAAAGCCAATCAGTCTCAGCAATCTGAGATGGCCCACCCTTCCAGACAACAGCCAATCAGCAAGGGCCTCCCTCTAGTAACCCTGCTCCAGTCAGCCAGTCAACAGCAGCCTTCCTCTGGTGACCATAGTAAGATAGCTGAAAATCCTTCAGTCTCTGCGCACTTCACTTCTGGAAGTCCGCCAGTCCCTGAATGTCAGGATTCTCAAAACCTATATAAGATCAACTCTGGCTTTGCTCCAGACTGTCTTACAAGCACAATGCCTACTGTGTCTTATAAGTTATCTTCAAGATCTTTGTGTAACTGCAGTTGTTCATTCAGCCCAAAAATCCTGAGCTATAGGTCAGACGTGGCTCATGCGGGTAATCCCAGCATTTTGGAAGGCCAAGGCAGTAGGATCTCTTGAGCTAAGAATTTGAGACCAGCATGGGCAACCAAGCAAGATCTCTATCTCTACCAAAAAGTTTTTAAAAAATTAGCTGTTTGTGGCCCCAGTTACTTGGAAGGCTGAGGCAGGAGGATCACTTGAACCGAGGACTTTGAGGCTGTGATGAGCTATGATATACCACTGCACTCCAGCCTGGGCAATGGAGACAGTCCTTTAAAAAAAAAAAAAAATATATATATATATATAATTTATAATTTCAGTTATATTATATATATAAATATATATACTAATATATACCAAACTAATACACTAATATATATATATACTAATATGATATATATTAGTATATATATATATTAAAAATATATATAAGTATATACATATATACTAATATATACTAATATAATATATAAGTATATATATTAAAATATATATATTAGTATATACATATAATATATATTAGTATATATATCAGCATATAGTAACAGCTGTGCATAAAATAGGTATTATTTCTTCAACTAGTACCAAATAAAATATCTTAGATCTCAAATGACTATTTGAAGGTACTGCTATCAGAGCATTTTTCAATTCCAAAATTGCAAGCAAATATTTAAGTGCTAGGACAAAATCTACGGCAATAATAAATATATAATAGCTGCATTTACTCTACAGATATCAAAGATCTAAATACCTCACCTTTTGTGGCATAGCCAAGTGTGAATAAAATAATCATGATCAGAAAAACAATGTCCTATTTCTGTGCAGTATTTATTTTGAGAAAAAGGATTGGTTATAAGGCTATTGTGAGTAAAATCTTCCAGGGGAGACTTCAGAAACATTGGAAAATTTTAGTGGACTTTATTTGTAAGCTAGGAATTGATCAGATAAATTGTATAGCTTTTGGTGGGGACTATTCAAATGTATGTGAACAGGTACAGAACATGTGTAGTCAAAGCTGAAGCAAAGCATGAATGATTCCATAGAAGGTGTTAGCTCTCCTGTCCATATTCTGCATGATGCTGTTCAAATAATACATGACATTCCTTCTACTGATATTGTCACAACATTGTTATGAAATTCTTCTCTTCAGCATTTATGCAGCAGGTCCTCAAATAACACCATTTTGTTCAACACCATTTCCTTGTAACATTGATGAAAAAAATTGACTAAATTGTCACAGTAGGAGTGTGTGTGAGGGCACCCTGCAGTGGGTTAGCATCCTGGCCAGCGTGGGTTCCCACCTGTGCCCTGAGCTGCTGGGATAGACTCTGGCCACCCTAGACTCTGAACTGGAACAATTGAGTAAATAATTATCTTGTTTGTATTAATCTTTCCTAAACGTATTTATGTTCACATTTATTTCAATGTTTAGTATTAGAAGTGTTTTGGGACTTTATTCAGAAGTTTGACGATGTTTTTGTGACCAGAAATATGCCGTAGAAACTTTACTCTTGTTTATATCAATCAGCCAATGGTGAATTAGTTTCATTATATCGCTTAGTCACAGTTTCTAAGAACCTATGGAGGACCTCAAGTGAGGACTTACTGTACTGAACGAACAGCATTTTTCCGTTCTCTCAAATTCAAAACCTATTGACTCTCTTTAACAAATGTATTTGGGAGAATCCTCAGTATGAAATCATTCTTTAATTCTGAAGAAAAGACCTCCATATAATGTGGTCTTTTGTGACTGGATTCTTTCACACTTAGTATATTTTCAAAGTAATCTATGTTGTAGCAAGTTTTTTTTTGAGTCAAGTTCTTACTTGGTTGCTCAGGCTGGAGTGCAGTGACATGATCATAGCTCATTGCAGCCTTGAACTTCTGGGCTCTAACAATTCTCCTGCCTTAGCCTCCTGAGTAACTAGGACTACAGGTGTGTACCACCACCCTCAACTAATTAAAAAAAGATTGTAGAGATAAGGTCTTGCTATGTTGCCCAGGTATGGCAAGTGTTAGCACTTCATTTCTTTTTATGGCCAAAAATATTCCATTGTATGGATGTATCACATTTTGTTTATCCATTTACAACTGATGGACATTTGGGTTTTTGCTATTTGGGTTGTTACTTAGGGGTGGAATTACTGGGTGATATGGTAAGTCTATGTTTAATCATTTGAGGAACTACCAGACATTTGCCAAAGTGACTGTACTGTTTCTCCTTGCCATCAGCAGTGTGTGAGGGTTCCAATTTCTACACAACCTCATCAGCACTTGTTATCTGACTTTTATACCCTAGCCATCCTAGTGGGTATAAAGCGATGTCTCATTGTGGTAACAAGAACTAACAGACAGAGGTGGGTTAGCTTCTACTGTAGTAATTGCTAGAGGAGGCAGAAGGCAACTTTAACTAAAATAATAATAAACAAATAAATAAGCACCCATTCAAGAGGATTTTTTAAGTGTAAAAAGGACTTTCTTTAAGAAGCATTGTTTTTAAGTTAAATAACCAGGAAAAAAAATGGAAAAAGAGGAAAGAAGCAGTTGAGAATCAAATTAATGTTGTGATAATCAAGTGGAAGAAATATTTAAAAACAAAGAGCAAAACTTATGACCTATGTAAAGACTGAAGTCAAACCACCTTGAAAAGGTTTGCTGAATTTCAAGTAGGGTTAGAAAAATAAGTAATATGTCAATATCTAGATACAGCCTGCTAAGTTTGTGAATTGCAAGGATAAAGAGAAAATCTTTCATGCTTCCAGACAAAAGACAAAATCTCAGATAGGCTTCAGACTACTCAAATGCAGTGATAGAAGCCAGAGGATGGTGGAATTAATATCTGCAGGATGTCGAATGATAGGAGTGCAGTCTAAGAAGGCTACTCTCAGCCAAGATGCCATTAGCCTCTTAAAATAAAAAGTAACCTATTGATAAATATATTATGAGTTAGACAATATATCCCACACATATCTTACTGAGGCAAATACTAAGAAAGGAGACCTCAAGCTCAGGGAAGCTCAAAAGAAGATGCAAGAGTGATGTACAATTATATTATTGCTTAAATATAAATAAATAGTGCTACAGAGATTAGGAATTTGTTATGTCAATGAGAAATAAAGTCTTAAAATTGAAGACATATGAGAGAAAAATTTAATAGTGTAAAACTAAAAATACCAAGGAATCTCAGCAAATAGGAAAGGTGGGAGGTAAGTAAGGGAGCTCAGCATTTGAAAGTTTATTTAGTGACTGAAGAAGCAAAAACATCATGGGGATGAGCAGAGGGCAATAGAACCCTTTGGTATCTTGTTTTTATTCAATAGTAGAAAATATTTATTAGGACTATGAGAAATTAGAAAATGACCTCTAATGGAATGGAAAAGTGAGAACTTCTAAAATAAGAGTCACTTCCCAGGGGAATTTGGGAAGAGCCTCTGGAAGTTTAATGCCTCAGGGCTTAGTTTCCTGGCTCTTAGCCACAGCCTGAAATCAGAATGCTTTGCTGGTCTCCTGATCAAATTTGTGAGAAAAACCTGCTAGAGAAGCAAAGCAGCAGAATGCATGGAACACAAACTTTGGAGTCAGATAGAACTTGGTCTCAATCAGAAATCTGCCATTTTGCAGCTTGCTCTAAGTCTTTGATTTTCCTTATCTGTAAAATGGGGATAAAAGCAGCTCCCTTACAGGTTGTTAAGAAGACCAATATGTGAATATGCAGTGCAGTGCCTAGCATGAGTAGCTGTGCTACAGTCATTTTTATTTTATTACTATTTTAATGATGTATTTATTATTATTATTTCTTACCCTAGCCTGACTTGTCTAGGTCAAATGTATAAGATCCCTTCTCCTTGGAGCTTGGTGGAGATTTAACAGTAATCTTTGATCACTTTCTCTCTGCAGCCAATCCATGATCAAGTCCTTTGAATCCTGCTTCTGCAATGGCTCATCTGTCCCCTTACTTCCTGTCCATTTCCACTGCCAACTCCTAGGCAAGATCTTCCTGTCAAAGCTCCTGCAGGGATCTCTGAAATGACTTTCTTGTCTTCAGTTCTCTCCTTCCAACAAATTCATACAAGGAACCAGGTAAAATTTCTGAATGCCCAGCTTTGATCACATCACTATTATGTCTGGATCTCTCATCGTTACTTACGGAATGAAATCCAAAATCTTCAGCCTTTGCCTACTGCTTTTCCACTCAGTCTTCCACTCTCACTATGCCCTCTAGTCAAATTGGACTCACAACTTTCCAAACTAATGAAGCCTCCTTAAATGAATGAGACACAGAAGTATATAAGCCTTGCCCACCTTAAGACTTTCCATCTCCCTACAGTACCCTGTCCTTCAGGTCTACATGTAAAGATCCAACCCACCCTTTAGGCAGAAAAGCTCCCACTCTCAACTCCCATAGTCCTCAGTTCATATATCTTTCATTTGTCATTATTCATATTGGTTTGATACTTATTGTGTGTCTGTGTGTGTGTGTGTGAGAGAGAGAGAGAGAGAGAGAGAGAGATACCGCTGTTCAGGTTGGAGGCTGTGTTTTGCTACAGCTCCTTACGACAAGGTCTAGCATCTCAGAGGGACTAACAGATGTACATTGGACAAATAAATTATTTTATTTACTGAATTGGTATCATAGAAAGCAGGCTTTCTACTATTTATTTAACTGCAAAACTTAGTTTCCTAATAGAGTTCTCTGACGTTTGGGCAAATTTTATTGTATTATGGATAAAAACGTTTTAATTATATATTAGCAAGTTACGTGTGTGTGTGTGTGTGTGTGTGTGCTATAGGTATTTATTTTTCTGTTGGTGACAATCTGGCAGCCAACTTCAGAGCTGCCTGTGATATAATATATGTCCTACTGGCCAGGAAATGATTAAGATGGCTGTGGGGACAAGTTAGACCAGGGTCAGATAAATTCTCACGGCTGCTAGGCTGTGTTCTGTAGGGAAAGTGTTTGACAAGGGAGACGGAGTGCTTCCCAGCAGATGATGCTGCTGGCAATCTGGGGCGGTTGCCGTTTGTGTCTCCCAACACGTCCAGAGAGAGCAGGTATTTCTTTGTACTGCACTTTTCTTATTTATACACATAATGGGTGTCCCCTGATTCTTCAATTAATGGGAGCCATGAATCCTTTCAGTACCTCAACCTCTGGCCAAAGGAAGAACTTTGTCTGCTCCCACCAAGAAGCAGGTGCCTCATCCTTTGCCGTTAACAGGCACCTTTCCTGTTAACCTTGCCAGCATATGGCCACTGCTGCCCAGTCTAGGAGGATGTCTCTCTCCCTTATTTGCCGACTGTGGCTGCCTAGTCCAAGGGGCTTTCTGCTAGGGTGATAACACATTGTTCTTGAACAGAGAGAAATAATGTAGAAGGATTATCTTGTCCTAAAACTTTGTATTGCCTCTCAGAGTGGAAATGTAGCTTTTGAATGCTCTGTGTGTTCTCTGAACAAAGTCTGTTGTCTCTGTCCACACACAACTTTGAAGTCGTGTATCAGGAACATCACTGTTAAGGGGGGTGAAATGGTGGGGACGTGGTTACTCTGGTGGAGACTGAGAAAAAAATAGATGGAGCACTGTCCTTCTCTGACAATTAGGCTTAAATGACTCTTGAATGGATTCCCCAGTGGGGAGAATCCACTATCACCCTAACAGAAAGCCAGTAGCCCATTAGAAGTTAATGACAGAGCAAGGTTAGAATTCAGGACTCTTGGCTGAGTGTTCTTTCTGCTCCTTGTAGAGATTTGGCACAGTCTGGGAAACAAAGTTAAAGGAGAAACAGACTAAAATCCCAAGAAGTTACTATAAATTGTATTAACAGCCAGGAACAACACGGGCACTGTGACAATCCATGCCATGTTGTCACATTGGCATGGATTGTCACAGTGCCCATGTTTTTCCTGGCTGTTAATACGACATGCTTCCCAGAAGGTAATCTTTCCTCTCCAGACTAATAAAACTGGCTACCACAGATTAGGTGTGTGGTGGAGTGGAAAAATCCCACAAAACAGACATGTGCCAGAGTTTCTGAAATTTGAGACACCAAAGATCAAAGGAACTCTTTAAAGACCTCATTAAATCCTGTGGATTAAAAACAAAAAGAAGTAATCAGGCAGACAAAACTATTATTGAAATCCCAAGATGTACGGTAAAATTTCAAAGCCTGGCTGGTTTGGTTGCTAGAGGAGTTGGGGGGTTGGGAGGCCCTAATCCAAGACCACTTAGTCTATCCTTCACCCCTCACTAAATGTTTGTGTCTGGGGCAAACCCAGGGAATCCTAGGGTTCTATGGAGCTCAGTTTTTGTTTTTAATCCTTTAATTGAATGATAAGGAAGCTAGAAGCCCAGTAGCCCAGTAGAAGTTAATGACAGAGCAAGATTAGAATTCAGGACTCTTGGCTGAGTGTCCTTTCTACTCCTCGCAGACGTTTGGCACAGGCTGGGAAACAAAGTCAAAGGAGAAACAGGCTAAAATTCCAAGAAGTTACCATGAAATAATTTAGGCATATAAGTTAGAGTAGAAGAAACTCCCAATAATAGTAATGAGCATGATATTTCTTCAAGTCTTCTCTGTAGACCTTCTGAATCAGAATGCCCTAGATTTCTGGGAAATGTTGTTAAAAGTATGTATTTCTGGTCTTCACCCTAGACCCACAGAATTGGACTCTCTCAAGGTTGAGTCTAGGAAACTGCATTTTGGTGTCTATTTCACTTTTTCCATTATGAAGCTGTGTGTCCTTGAGCAAAACATTTCACGTACTTGTGGCTAAGTGTTCTCATTGCTGAAATGGAGCAGGGTGAAATAATATCTACTTAAGAAATAGATCTTTCCTTAAAAGATCTATTTCTCTGAAGTGGCAATAACAAATATATATGCAAAAAAGATTTTAAAATTTAGAAGTCCAGTAAAAATGAAAGGTTAAAAATGTGCGTGTGTGCATATATATATATATATATATATATATACATAAACGCAGTCTTTGTCACCAAACTGGAGTGCAGTGGCACGATCTGGGCTCACCACAACCTCCAACTCCTGGGTTCAATGATTCTCCTGCCTCAGCCTTCTGAGTAGCTGAGATTACAGGCGTATGCCACCACGCCCGGCTAATTTTTGTATTATTAGTAGAGATGGGGTTTTGCCATGTTGATCAGGCTGGTCTGGTCTCAAACTCCTAACCTCAGGTTATCCACCCACCTCGGCCTCCCAAAGTGCTGGTATTACAGGTGTAAGCCACTGCACCCAGCCTATAAAAGTATATGTAAATTGCTCAAGCAAATCTTGTCTTTACTCTGAATTGGCTGAATAACCTTAACTATAGCAATGTGCTGGCACATGTTTAACAAAAGCTTCTCTGAGGGAATAAAAATACCCTACTTTTTAGCATTGACTAATTTCCACAGTAGAAATTCTATCATTATGGTCAATTTCAACCTGTTGATTTGTTTGCAAAATTCCTGAATATCAGTTCTAACGGGGCTGTTTAAGCCTGTACCAGCACAACGTTGCTCAGATCTATTGGTTAACTCCTCTGCTTCAGTTTCTTCACTTATCAAAATGTTTGTTTCACTAATTACAATCAAACAGCTTTTGCTGAAAGGTGTCTTGCAGTCATCTACTGTTGTAATGACACATTTTCTTTATGCTATGACATGCCTAGCAGGGTTCTTGGCATCAAAGGCTAATCAATCTTTATTTGTATTAATTTGCTTTCTAGTTCTGTAATATGTCTATCCCTCATGAGCAAGCAACTGGTCTGGTGATGCTTTTGGGCAAATATTACACATAGCGCTCTAGTGTGTGGATACTTAGATACAGATATTTTAAGTAGATAAACACTTTCTTGATCTTGTATAAGAACATCCCTCAGATTACTGAGGGAGAGTCAGTCTCTCAAAGTTGATGTCTCTGTTGAATTATTCAAAAAATTAAGCAAATGCCCCTCAGTAAGCAACAGGTGAGGCATATTTTCAAACAGCCCTGAAAGCTGTTACATCTCCTTCAACTGCACAGAAAGCTCAATGATAAAAAACAAAAACAAACATCAGGAATGCCTCAATTTTCCTATTGAGAATGGGGCTGCATTCTAAATTGACCATGACTAGATCATGACTTTTCTTACTAACAGGAGTCTGCCCTAGAGCTTTCTTGGTTGTGGTATATACTCCCTCTGTGAGTGTCAAACTTCTGACAGCTTTGGAGCTTCACATGAATACACAGGCCAGTGAACAGAGTGGAAATGGCTGAATTGAAGAGCCAAGACTGTGGAGCAGAAGGCTGTACACTAAAGGGATGCCTTCAAGAGGGCAACTGGCTATGACTCTCTGTGGTAACCTCATTTCCAGGGCCCTGTTATCTTGCTTGTTTGGCAATAAAGAAATATGTCAACAGATATTATTGTATGGTATTGATTTTATAATTACAAGCAAGTCTGCAATGAATAACCATGTGCATAATATGTATAAAAAATGGGAAAAAATAAATGAGGAAACACAAAAATGTGATAATATTTTAGGGAGGGAAATTAAGTGCCTGGGATTAGGAAGAAGACTTCTCACATATGTTTTTCATAGAATGGTCTCAAGATTTAGCATTTTAGTATTTGCTATGATCGGTATGTCTTACCTATACCAACATACACACATGAACATGCTTTTTTCCCACATTACAGAAATAATAAATTATTTTTAAAGAAATAATTTTTATAATGGGAAAATGCAGTTATTTTAATCATTTGTAAATGTACAATTCAGTGGCATTAAATAGATTCAGAGTGCTGTGTACCCATCACCACTATCTATACCCACCAAATTTTTATTATTCCCACCAAAAACTCTGTAGCCATTAAACAATGACTCCTGGTAATCTCTGTTCTACTTCTGATGAATTTGCCTATTCTAGGTACCTTGTACAAATGGAATCATACAATATCTGTTCTGTGTCTGGCTTATGTCATTCTCCCACATACTTTTGTTTTCTAAATAAAACATCTATCAACTGGATAAAGTTGTGAACGTTTGAAATGTCCTTCATGTCTTTAGAAACAGAGAGAACAGATCTTAAGAAATGTGTAAATGTGCCTTGGACAAAGTAGCTCATGTCTGGTGTCTAGAAACTTCATTGTAATCTTTAAAAGGTTAACTAGTTGTCCAGCATGCTAATACCCTCTTAATCTCAGAAAATGAAGTCAAATAGCCACCGTTTTCTACAAACGTTGGCTCATATATGGCAGGGCTTTTTGACCAGGGGTCCTAGAGGCCTTCAGAGAGTCCATGAATCTTTTCTGAAATTGCATGCAAATTTGTTGTGTGTTGCCTTTCAGGAGAAAAGTTTGTTAGCATTCAGAGATTTTCAAAGTGGTCCACAATAATAATTTTTAAAAAGGCTAAGTACCATTGTTAAATAGGATAGTTAATTCTGTCCCTTCCCTTGGAACAGACGTAAAAACCCTTTGTTCATCAATAAGATTGTGTGAGTACATGATTAATGAATTCATGTCAAGATAAGTCTCTGAATTGTCTTTACAAAAGAAGTCTGTGGTTTCAGAAAATGATCCTTTAGAATTTCCATCCTTAATAAAAATAACATGGAACATCTGATTTGGTGGCACAAAGAAAAGACCAAAGCATCCATGTGTGTCAGTACAAGATTATCATGTAAGGAGGCTGAGGACTTTTTCATTCATTTCAGAAATACTGAACACTTACTATGTGTCAGGTATAGTCCAAACGCTCAGGATAAAGCTGTGTATCTGTCACCACTATCTATAAATAATACAATGTCTCTCCACTTATGGGACTTGCATCCTATTACTAGGATTTAGATAATAAAGGAGTAAAAAAAGAAATGACACTTTCAGACAACCAGACATGCTTCAGTGGAAGTTGAAAGAGGTTTCATTGTTAGTGTGGTTGGGAAATTCCTCTCTGGGCAGATGGTATCTGAGCTGAAGCCTGATGGGCAAGAATGAGCCAGCTATGTAAAGAGCTAGAAAAGGACATTCTAGGCAGAGGGAGCCAAAATGCCAAGCTCCAGCTGCAGGTGAGATGGGAGGTACTGAGTGCTAGGGGGTGCTTGGCCACCTGTCTCCTCACTTTAGGGCTACTCTTCTATCCTCAAGTCTCCACTCCCTTTTACATCCCAGCTATACTTTAGCAAACAGTATGATTCCACATTCAATATTCCTTCTCACTCCTGCAAAACCTACTTGAGCTCTTGATATCATTACTGCCTTGCATGTGTACAAACACCTCAGTGACCCAAGCAAACAATAAGCTCTGGGGGGAGAAGAAGTATGTCTGCTTCTGCAAAAATGTTGTTATGGGATGGAGGGAGCAGGCCAATCGCAGAGGCAGGGAGGGTGGTGAGGCCATCTAGACCGAGCCTCACATTCACAAGGGTCTTCACATTTACGTTTGGCCATCACTGTTACACATAGGGTATGATATCGTTTATGTGTGTTAAAGGTGCTATTTATTAAGCATTTATGTATATGTCTAAAGCATATAACTATACTATAATTTTGCTTTTTGTTATAATGGGATACAAAAAAAAATGGCAAGTGGCACAGACTTCTTTTACCTTGAAAGGCCTGAATATAAAGAGAATGAGTTTTAGAAGATGACTGCTTGAGATCAAATCCTGGCTTCAATCCTAGCTCTGTAATATCTTGGCTAGATACCTTTTGGCAAGTTTCTTAGCCATGCTTAATATGTGTATATAGAGAGAGGAATTGTGTCCTAGGATGGATTTTAATAACAGCCTCTCCCATATCTAATTTATATAATGATATATGGACGAGGTTTTTGGACTTTTGAGTTGATATTGTAATGGGATGCAACTCTAGGGATCTTAGGGTGAGTGAATTTGTTTTGCATGTGGGAAGAATATGGCTTGTTTGGGGCAAGAAAGTAGACTGTGATCGTGAGAATGGCCTTCCAAAGGCGCTCGTATCTAATACTCAGAACCTAGAAATGTTATTTCATGTGGCCAAAACAAAACAAAAACTTCTCAGATGTGATTAAGGATACAATCTTGAGATGGAGACATTATTTAGTCCCTCAAAGTAGAAAATGGAAGTAAATGAGATGTACAAGGACTAAATCCGCCATTGCTGGCTTTGAAGATGGAGGAAGGATGTTCAAGTTAAGGAACGCCTAACCATCTTTAGGAGCTAAGGGAAAAAGAAACAACACAAGAAAACAGATCCTGCCAAGCCTACAGAAAGGAGTGCAGCCCTTACAATACTGATTCTAGTGATGCAAAACAGACTTCTGATGTACAGGGCTATAGGATAATACATTCTGCATTGATTTCACCCACTAAGCGTGTGAAATATACTAATTATGAAGGTTACTTTTCAGAATTGTTAGTAGGCTCAAACAACTTATAACAATACCTAATACATCGTAAGCATTCAATAAGTGTTAATATCTTTCTAGACGATGAGAGGAAGCTAATATGTAAATACTTCTATGAGATATATAAACAAAATAATCAATGAGCTACATAGAAACTATTTTAAGAGAACTTTGCTAACTGATTAAGTTTCCAGAGATAATAAGCTCTAAGATTATGACAGATATTCACATCTGTAATCCCAATAATTTGGGAAGCCAACGAGGGCAGATCACTTGAGGTCAGGAGTTTGAGACCAGCCTGGCCAGCATGGTGAAGCCCCATCTCTACTAAAAGTACAAAAAAATTAGCCAGGCGTGGTGTCCTGTAGTGCTAGCTATCTGGGAGGTTGAGGCAGGAGAATGGCTTGAACCCAGGAGGCAGAGGTTGCAGTGAGCCGAGATCACGCCATTGCACTCCAGCCTGGGTGACAGAGCAAGACTCCAACTCAAAAAAAAAAAAAAAAAAAGAGTTGCTTAGAGCCAGAAGAGCAAACTCAAATGCATACGCAGGATTTGCAGGTAAGAAATAATAGAAATAGTTGAGTTTGCGACTGCAGCAGATTGAAGGGATGGACCATTTAAGAGGCAGATCGTAGCTTACCTAACTAATATCAATAAAAATACAATGCAGACCAGTGTTTAGAAATTCAAATTTTGAACAGCTAGAATTCCTCAAGTTCTATAAAATCTCCAGTTTTTAAATGTTGAAAATCAATCCACGTTTAAACACATATAGATTATAGACACATAGTTTTCAGGCAAAACTGACCATGTCTGAGCCACACTATAGCAAGAGGCTCTTAGGTTGGTGTCTCTGATGAATTAGTGAATTAAGTCCAAAAAGGTAAGATGGTTTTGAATGTTTTTTTGGCTCTCTCATATTCTTACATCATAAAAGCATTTTTCACAGTGCTTTTGTATATCCAAATCTAGGAAACTGATTTATGTGAAGTTTGTATCATGTTAATCAGAAAGACAACTTCAAATTGTGTTCAAATCCAGTTTATTAAAATTATTTGGCAATTTTAGCAGTACGAAATCTTTGACTATGACCGTGGGACACAGACATGAGTTTTTGTTTTGGTTTGTTGTGGTTTGGGGAACATGTACTTTAAATCCTCTGCACTTCCTTTCATTACCAAATGGCAGAGTGCCATAAGTTTCTCTATTATTCATAGAAAAGAAATTTGTAAGCTAAGACTGAAAAAATAAAATCTACAGATTCACAAAATTATCTTCCGATATTAAGAACATACAAAGCATACTAAAGACATCTACATTTAGTCTTCCAGGTAATAAAGCAAGCATTTGATGTTTGAGGTTTCTGTTTCTACTTCTTGCTAATTACTGTTCAGAGACCAAGGTATTTCCCAAAGCAATTAAAACCCTCATTGACACTCCTAGTATGGATTCAATGGAATTAGAGGATAGAACTAGGAGAGCACTTGAAAACTTGCCTTTAAAAATCAAAAGACATTTTTTTCCTTAGTTGGATTTTTCTTCTGCAGTAGCTGAGGGCACTATTTGCTTACTTAATGCCTTATAATTAGCATCTGCCTAACAGTAGATCTAAATATTGGCTTATTTAAGTATATTACTGGACATACATGGTAGGTAGCCTTTTTGTCCAAGGCAAACATACAGTGAGCCTTAAAGTAAAACCTCAGAGGGTTTGGTGCTCCTTAGTTGTTCTCCAGCGAGCCCGAAGTTGCCTGTGAAAAGGGGAAAAAAGAAAGCTGTGTAAGAATCTTTACAAAAGACATTGTACCTTGTTCTAAATAGTTCTGGTTTTGCAGCAGTGTATGAAAACTCAGCAAGGGCAAGGGAGCCCTGTTGTTTTTCTTGCAATAAGAGTATCTCTTAGGGTTTGGAATGTGAAAGATAATGACGAAGGAGGGCGATAATGAGAAAATTCCGCCCTGGCTTCCCTCAGAGGCTGAGCTTTCATTAAGATTCATAAGGATTGTTTTTGGTCTCCATTTCACACATTCGCTATTTCTGGACATTCCGATGATTAAATAAGGAATATTCCTCTAAGTGAAGAAATTATTTCAGAGGTGGAAGACTGCCCTACTATATTAGTGTTGGTTGCCTTTTCATTTTTGGTAGGGAATGCTTGCTTCTCAAGGGCGAACATGTTGGTATAGTCTATTCGCATTTGTGGTAAAACCGGCATATCAAAGAGTAAGCAAACTTGGCAAACAAAATGGACACGTTTCTTTATTATGTCATCAGAATAACCTCTACAAAGGTTAACTATGCAACTTATTCCTGTTGGCCCAGTAAATTGGAACTATGAAGAGTAAGTCATAGCAGTAACAGTTATAACAAATAATAGTTTTTACTCTTATTTCCCAAGTAAATGAAAACATTTCTTTATGTTTTTAAAGAAACATAAAGTATGCTTGTTTTAGCATATATTTTGAAGTTTCTGAAATAATCTTTGCATCTCACTTGATAGGTTTTTTAAATAAATGGAAAAGATAGTCTCTAAAGTTAAATAAAACAATCAAGATATATTAGACCTTACCCATGAGTTAATATTCATCTCATTCTTCAAGAATACTTAAAATATTCAAATAATATTTAGAACAGCAACAAAAAGCAATGCATATACACAGCGTAATAGCACCAACCTACAGAGCATTTAAACCTAGAAGAAACTATACTCACATATGGAGTTCTGATTCCAAATTTACTATGGAATGTCATGGTGACTTTGTTTTTATGTCCTGTTCTTTGATCGAAGGCATGGCACGTATCAAAAGGCGGACTGTACAAGTGAAGGCTCACAGCAGGTTCTGTATGGCTGATGTTCTCTACTCGGTGTAAGCCAATGGAATCTAAACAATATCCGAGAGGGAAAATAGATAAAGGAGCCTAGACAACAGCTGTAGGTAAAATTTCTTTGAGTCATCTGAGATTATGAATCAAATGTGATGCATATGGAATAGAAATTAATTAGAACTTAACTTGTGAAGATAGTCAGTGACATGCATGCATTAGCCTCTGCTCCTTTCTGAAAACTCTCTCCAGTGGCAGTAAAAGAATAAAAAAGGCATCAATATTCAAAGGAATATTCAAATAGGAATAAAAAAGGCATCAATATTCAAAATAGGAAAAAAGAAAACACTAACAGAAATTTGAAAGTAAGATGGATAGCTTTACAGAACAGAGAAAGCTACATGCTAAGCCATCCATGGGGAAAGCCAAGAAATAACCTGATTTATATCTTGAAACTGCAAAGAGCACAGGAATTGACAGCACCAGGTACTTCTGGAAATGAATAAAAATAGGGCTACAGATTTAAGAACTGGTTTAAAGCCTATTTAAGAAGCAGAATCTCAAAACCCTTTTACCAATTCTCTCTCCCTTTTTTTCAGCAGCAGACTAAGGTCTAGTGTCTAGAAAAAGTGTAAGAGATCAACTTGGGACTGATGGAAATCAGGTGAATGAAACAAAAATTTCCATACTGAATGGTAAAAATCTCCGCTTTAGTCACCACCAAGCTGCGAGAATGCTGCCAGACAAGATTTTTCTTTCCAAGCAGAAGACAGGAAGCAGCTTCTCAGAGAATCTGATTGGCTCAAGAGAAAAGCTTTAAAGATATTGTTGCTGGAAGTTCTCGAAGGAAAAGGCTCTGCCAGATTATCCAAAAGTGAAATCCAGTTGACAAGCTCCCCTCATGTTCAGGAGTACCAATTAATTTTTGTGTGCTTCGTTTTTAAATATTAGAACATTGCCAAGGTCACCAGACATTTAAGCAAGGCCATTAGGATGAAAGACAGAGGTCAGAGCAAAAAAAAAAGCAACCTGCAGCAGAGACTACTCAGGGAAGCGTTCAAAAGCCTATCATTAATGTTTTCCCAGAGCTAAGAGGAAATACCATTAAAGGGAGAAAAAAATAAAAAGAGGTGGTAGAAACATAAACAAGAAAATAAGAGTTGGCAGAAAATGCTGAGGAAGACTCAAAGAACAAAAGAACAAAGACAGAAAATGAAAAGAAAGAAAAAAAAGACAGAGGAACAATTCGAGAGATTTAATATCTAAATAACAGGAGTTTCAGAAACAGAATTAAAAAAAAATTCAAAGAAATAATCTGTGAATATTTTCTGGAGTTGAAGGACACAAATTCCCAGATTTAAAAACCCACTGAGTACCCAGCACAATGAATGAGTCATCAAACAAAATACATCACTGTGAAATTTCAGAATACTGGGGACAGAGAGAAGGCACCAAAAGAGAAAATCTCAAAAGTTTCTAGAAAGAAAAAAAAAAAAAAGGTTTTATAGGAAGATTCAAGAATCAGAACAGCACCAGGTTGTTTTTTTCCTTTTGTTAAAGACAGGGTCCCATTCTGCTGTCCAGGCTGAACTGTAGTGGTGTGATCTTCGCTCACTGCAGCCTCCCACTCAGGTGATCCTCCCACTCAGCCTCCCAAGTAGTTGTAACTACAGGAACCTGCCACCACAACCAGCTAATTTTTGTGTTTTTAGTAGAGATGGGGTTTCACCATGTGGCCCAGGCTGTTCTTGAACTCCTGGGCTTAAGTAATTCTTCCAGCTTAGCCTCCCAAAGTGCTGGGATTACAAATGTGAGCCACATGCTCAGCCAGCACTAGGCTTTTGGTAAGAACACTAGAAACTAAAAGACATAGGAATTACCTTCATGGTTCTGAGGAAGATGTTTACCAGTTGTTAATCCATACCTAGCTAAATTATCAATCAAATCATAAGAATTGAATATAGAGATTTTTAGATATATGGGGTCTCAAAAATTTACCTTCCATGAATCCTTTCTTGTGGAGCCACGGGAAGATATGCTCCGCCAAAACAAGGGCATCAATCAAGAATGAAAAAAATCATGAGATCAGGAAAGAGGGGATCCAACCACAGGAAACGGCAAAGGGAAAGCTTGAGAGGATGACAACCTTACATTGCAAGGAATCTCAGGATCACAGCTCACCCCTGGCCTACAGACCAACCAATCTGTGCTGAAGCAGTCAAGAGGCCCTGGGAGAGCGATCTTCAGGAAGATTTAAAAACAACAACAACAAAACAACAAAACAGATGAAATACTCAATTAAAAAATGTTAATAAGCTTATATAGTTACAAGAAAGTTTGAGGGATTAATCAAGGAATGAATTCAGCATAGCTAATGTAGGCACCCCACATGGCTTTGTGCTTTCTTCTTTATGATCTAGCTCCATGACTGCGCATCATAACGAAGAATGAAGCATAGAACCGGAAGACTGAAGTTCTACTTTGAGCTAATTAGCTAGGCTATCTTTGAACAAATCACACCTTCTAGGATCTTTCATTTTCCTTATTTCTAAAACTAGGGCCTAATTCTCAGACCTGCAAATTTCTTGATCCTGCAGCTCATTGAGTTCATAATACACTGTCTTAAGCACAGTTTTGAACAAATGCTCAACACTGCAGGTACCTGCGTCATCTAATGCATGCTGGACAATCCTGCAAGCAAAGACCCTGCAAAAACAAGTCACCCATCCTTTAGAGAAGCTCCTACTATTAATAATCCAAGCATTATTATTATATCTTGATCTTTGCTTCTTTTTCCTTTATGATTATGGTGTACCCTTCTGTCACAGTAACACTGGACTTTTCCTGGGACTATTTATGAAGGCCAGTTAGGTCCAGGCCCCATCAACCTTTGGCCTATTACAATAGGCAACTTGGTCTCCTTGCCCCAGCCCTCCCTTCTCCTCCATCCTATGTTGCATGCTGCTACCAAATCAATCAAGACATTTCCAATTACAACTCTGCTGTCCAAAGAAAGTCCTTACTTTTAGCTGGTCTTGCAGGCCCATACCCTGAGCTCACTTTACCCTCCTGCAAATCCACTGTCCAAGCTCATTCTTCTTTCCTTCCCCCAGTGCTTGAATAGTTTCCTTTTTTTTTTTTTTTTTTACAACAATTGTACCTTCACTTGTGCTCTTTCTTGTATCTTCCCCCTGATCACTATCCATCTCCACCCCTACTCCTACAACTTTAAGAATCAGAGGTTGAAAATTTGTGGCTTTTAAGTTCTTTGGGTCATTAGCCTACAGTAATAATATATCCCACCCAGTATTTTACTGATTGGCAAAATTTCATATAAAAACCAGAATTTCCAACTTCTATGGAAAAAGAAACCAGGCTGATCTCACGGGAGCTGGGTGGCCACTGCTGTCCTCTTAGTACTGTATGAGGTTTGTATACTCCTGTTCATACCAGACCTCACCACAGCTTCACCCTGGTATATATCACTTCCTTATCTGTTTGAATTCTATAGGTTTTTGCATTGAAGACCCTTGAAAAAGCTTACCTATTCTTAAAGATCTGATCTATTTTCATAAGCACTCTGACTCCAGCTGAAAGTAATTATTCTGAAAGGTGTTTGGCTTTATTGTGAAAGTACAGACAACAGACTTGTTCTTGGAAATCTGGTGTGTCTTATAGATAGCAACCCTCACATTATTTGGGTAAATGAATCTGAGCTTCCTGACATAGGAAACTAATATCCTTGTGTTATGTGATGAGGGAAAAATTCCTATACCATCTGACTGTTGTGAGTGGCTTGGATTTCTAGACTAATGGACTAACACATTTAAGCCAACTATGGAGGCCAGTAAGATTTATGAAGGAAAAAAACTTGCTTTGCCAAAAAATATTCCCCAAAACTCATAATACTTTATATAGATGGGATTCATGCTGATTAAGAGCACAGTTTTTTTGATCAAAGTGCTTAGGTTCAAATTCTGGTTGCCACGTAAAAGCTGAGTGACCTTGGACAAGTTATTTAATCTTCCTATGTATTGGCAACCTCATAGGTAAATGGGAATAAAAACTATCTGTCTCATATACAGTTTAATGAGCTTTTTGGAAAGTTACTATTCCTTTTAGGAATATGGAAGCTAATCACTGCCTCTCCTGAAAAGCATTTGGCTATCCCATATCCCATTTAGAAAAGAGAATAAATTCTTGGTAAGATATGTATAAATCACTGGCCAATAATGTGCTTTGTAAAATTTCCCTGGAGGATACTTTTTAGGTATGCTCTATGTATTTTAGAAAAACAGAGACTAGCCAGCATTCTTAATTAGTTACAGACATTTTGTTCTATTTTCTAACATAAGACTAATGTTTCCAACTTGATCTCTTTGGTTGAAAGACTCCATTTAAGTAAAATCATATTTTATTTTAACTGTCTTAAGTCTTGGCAAGTAAATGACTTTTCAGTGGATTCTAATCTGCATGCATATGTTTTCAATAAGTGATTCCAACCCAGATGCAAAGGCTTAAAAAGCAAAACCTGCTGTGTTTAAGTCATTTCCCAACTATTTTAAATCATGACCCATGATCCAGGTTCTACTGCATAAAAAGTATAAGTAACCAATATTTAAAACAAAAGGTCAGGTTTCTTCCCATTTGCTCTTAGAAAAAGGATAAAATGTTACCATTGATGTAGGCACACTGGTTTTCCCTCAAGACTCTTTCAGACTTCTTGGCCATCTCATTGGACTTTTTGTCAGGCCAGTCAAATAATGTCTCCTTTAGATTTCCCTGTAGCATCTTCAGAAAGCAGTGGGAGTTGGTATGATCATGAATACTGCTATATGTATACAAAATGACAACCAAACTCAGTAGATGGTCTAATACCCAGAACTGCAGTAACAGTCTTCCCAGAGCTGACACGTGCACACTGTTAATAAGCCATCTCCCAGGCCAAAATCCATTTCAGCTGAATTTTTTAAATGTTATCAATTTACAGTTCAACAATGTTCAGGTCAAAATAATAAAATAACACGTCATCTATATCAATTCATATAAAAGATACGGTTTTGATGCATACCCCTACTAAAGAAGTTTTTTTTTAAACTTTGTTATACTACTATTTGATAACAGAAACACAAAACCAGCAACATTTTATCTTCCCCCAAATACATATAACTCCCTTAATCTGGGCTAGAATTTGATTATGAAAGTATATTAGAGAACTTTTATAAAGGATTAAGACAATCATCCATAATAATTGTATCACACTGAGAAGATTCACTTAACATTTAATGTTTTTTTCCCAAGGCTTTTCTCTCTCTTTTCTCCTTCCTTTGGAGAGCTGTGGGAGAGAAGCCATCTGTATGTATATTATCATCCTAAAGTTATACTGTATATAAAATGTTAGCATTTTGTCAATTTAGAGTGCTCTACCTATGATTACCTTCCAACATTGGTGGGAGAAAATTAATTGGAGAAAACAAAGGATTTATTTATGCAATCTTAGAGTAAATAGTATTTAAATATATGAAGTAGTCATGGTTACAGGGTTGATTAAAATACATGCATCTATATTCATTTCATATACTGAATTTTATTAATCTATATATGTAGCATAAGAAGAACTTGTTAAGAGTCCCACTTTGGACATAAGGGGCTTTCAAAAATATTGACAGAATGAATGGAAACACTTAATTCCTTATGAGTAAATAAATGCACTCTACAGATCTAACTTTCTAAACACTTACACATTCATGTTTCCTTTCATAAAAATGGATCTAAATTATTGCTTTTATCATTTTCAAAAGACTGAGAAAGATATGTTTCAAAAGATAGTCATACTTGGTTGACAACAAAACTGTCAAATGTAAAACTAAAGACAAATTAAGGTGTTAAGTTTCAAAGAATAAGTTGCCTTTTCAGTAAAGAAACTAAATAATTAACTTGAAGTAGAAAGAAGTTTTCTGAATTTGCAATGCTTTTCTAGCTTCAAATCTCCATGCTTTGGTCTTTGGTCCCACAATTGTTTACACACCTCAAACACCACAAATGTCAAGTGTAAACACAATTTCACATACAGAAGACAGAGTAAGGTTGACTTAAGGGGCTACTGACTCTTTTGATTTCATTTTGGGGACTGGTTTTAACATGTGTGATGTATGTATGAAGGCCTTCTGCTAACTCCCATGAGAATTTTTGTTGGGATTAGGGAATATTGTGAACAAGTAATTAGAAAATGAGAGCCGAGTGTGGTGGCTCACACCTGTAATCCCAGCAATTTGGGAGGCTAACTTTAGGGTGGATCACCTGAGGTCAAGAGTTTGAGATCAGCGTGACTAACATGGTGAAACCCCGTCTCTACTAAAAATATAAAATTAGCCAGGCATGGTGGCTCATGCCTGTAATCCCAGCTACTCAGGAGGCTGAGGCAGAATTGCTTGAACCCAGGGAGGCGGAGGTTGCAGTGGGACGTGAGCCAAGATCACGCCACTGCACTCCAGCCTGGGAAACGGGCGAAACTCCGTCTCAAAAAAAAAAAAAAAAAAAAAAAAAAGAAAGAAAGAAAAGAAAATGAGATTTGTTGGTACTTGTAAGACTTGTAGCTAGCCTGGTACTATTCTTTTCATATGCTGGAAAAGATGCTCTAGTAAATATCTGTAAATAAATGTTATTTTACCTGCCATGTCCTTCACCCCAACAGAGAATCATCAGATTAAATTTTCCATTTCCTTGATCCACAAGATTTCGGGTATACCTAAAAAAAACCACAATATATTCAGAAGTTTTACTTTGGTTGCCGAAACAAGCACTGAGAAAAATAAGTGTGTCACCAAGTACCATTTATTCACAAATGTTAACATTTCCACCTCTAAGCAACTTTGAATGCAGTTTTCTAATTAGAAATCCAACACAAATGAAAAATCCTTTTTCACAGTTTATTTTGAACCACTGCATTTATAGAGGTAGCTGCTCAGTTTTAATTAATGGCACAGGAAAAATAGAAAAAAAATGAAATTGTGTGTCAATGTGACAGCCTCAAACTGATAGAGTAGGTTTCACAGAGAAAGTATTTGCAAAGTGCATTACTGCTCCAGACAAGAATGTTGCTATTTTTGCTTGTTTATTTGTTTGTTATTTCTGCCTGTAGCTAAATCAGGACTTGAGAAACAAGGTTTCATTAAATGGCAGCTGTTCTAGAATTCTTAGTTTTACTAAAGCCTAGAAACAAACCACATTCAAAGCCCTTATAATGAAAAGTCTTCCACAAATACCACGGTGGCTGATCTAAGTAGCAGAGCAAAGGAGACTACGTTAGGGAAGTAAAGAACCCTCTCAACCTCTTACAATTAGGAGAAACCAGTAACTGGCAAACAAACACACACAGATACACACACACACACACACACACACACACACACACACACACACACCCTGCAACCAATCACCACCACTGCCACCAACAAACTGCAAACCACAATCATAACCATACCACCAGGAAAAAAGCAAAATCAATGTTAAAGTTTCTACTGGTCCAAGCTGTACTATTGACAGCATCTAGTTAGCAAAGTTTCATAATTATGAGATTCATTTAGACCATCAGGCTAAAAAAAAAGGGGTCTTTACTCCATTGTTTTAGAGTTTCTGTTCCCTTGGTCATCAGTTAACTCTTGTCCAGCATGCCCCTTCCATCCTGTGCCATTCCTTCCCACCCTCAGTGCCCGAAGAGCAAGATCGTTGAGGGAGTTACTTAGCAAGTGATCTTTAGCCTCAGTTTTCCCTACTTTGTAGCTCTTTATGACCTAACAAGAAGCTGTCCACACAACCTTTAATTCACATTAAACTGAGTTCCTGCAGAAGGATCCTAATTCTTCCTCCAGAAGTCTTAGGATATTCTTGCTTCTCTGCAGCTGCTTTTAAAGAATTCACAGCCTGGCCCACACTGGAGCATATTCTGTCTTGATTCTTCTGCACTGGCCCTCCCAAGATCACAGAGCTAGGCACCTATTCAATGCAAAAAATACTGTAGAATTGACTTCTCTCCCATCTCCTGTCTTCCCCCAACTGCCCACTCAGGACTACATCCCTTATCTTAATGAGCTGTATACCTCAGATACCTGTGAATAGATCTATCAACCCAATTGGTTGCACTTCAAAAGATTTACAGTTTGTCAATCAAGACTAATTCAAGGTCCTTGAAAATACCCTTGTTCTGAAGATTAAAGATTAAGAACCCTCACCGCTGCCCATCCAGGCTTAATAGTGGTTTAGAGTGTAGACTCTGGAACAATAATGCTAATTTGGACCCCCGGAGCCTGGAGCTGCTACTTGATAGAAGATCTCGTGCAAGTTATTCAAACTCTTCATTGCCTACCATTCCTCATATGTGTAAAGTGACTGGAAGAGTACCTGTCCCATAACAAGTCTTCAATTACCTGGAACAAATGCAGGAAAATGTAAAAGCTAGACTCTCTGGTAGCTTTTACAGCTACAGAAGGCCTCTATCATAAACAAAGTTGGTAGGAACCAAAGGAATTTCCTCAAGTCACTTGCGAATGAAAAATGGGATACTTAGTTGTCTTTACTTTTTCCAAATCCTAAAATACAGCTGAAACAGCCCATGCCAACGAAACTTTACCAAACATCCTACATGTTAAAGAGTGACTAACAGAACCTGCTCCCGAGAAAAACAAACTTACTTCTTTCCTTATTCTTTTATTTCACTTACCCCTTTCTCCCAAACCTAAACCCAAAAAAACCATAAGGACAGACACGCTGGCTGCTCAGAACCTCTCACACATCGGGGTGATTAAATTTTACCTCTGGCCCCGGAGGATTGGTAGAGAGATTTGACTTAATCACCAAGCCGGGGCTGCCAAAAAAAAAAAAGCCAGCTTACCAGGATACCTTACTCAAGTACATCTAGGGAGTAGGGGGTCTTTACATTGCAGATCCTCGGAACCAAGGATAAGAGAAATCTGATCCTTTGAGGGCTGAAAAAACGGCGGTTCTATGTTTAATTTGCGAAACCAGGCAGTGGATTTGAATAAACCCTCAGTCGGAGAAATCAGTTAAATTGGTTTGGGAGAGTGAACAGCAGAAATGGCATAGTGGCAGTTGACAGCCCCAAGACGCTATTTTACGTGAATAAAAACGCCTGCTAGAAGGTGCCCGGCTGCAGGCGACCGAAGGCGCAGTGATGGAGAACTGACGTCGGGGACTTGTGTTCTTCATCATCACCCACTTCTCCCGATGCCTGACGTAGCGCTCTCCTGGGAGCACCCTCTGCTAGTCCCTCCAAACGGTTCCTTAAGGTGCCAGGCGGGCCCGAACCTGAGTGCGATCTCTCCGCACCTCCTCGCCCGGGGTTAACGATGGCTTGGGAGTGTGGGAATTGCTCCCGAGGCCAGGGGCAGGAAGGACCGGTGGTTTGGAAGCAGAGGGGTTTGCGGGAGAGGAGAGAACAGAAAATCTCAGACGCGCGGTGGCCTTGCCTTCCTGGCGCCTGCCCGCCGTCCAGGGCCGCAGGCCAGCAAGGCCAGTAGGATCCACCTCTCGCCTGCGCTGCGGTCGCTGAGCCCGAAGAGCTTCCTGCCAGCCCCGCGGCTTGCCAGCGAAAGGGCGAGCGGCGGGTGCAGCGCAGCCAGAGCTCCCCGAGCCAGCCTCTCTGGGCTGCGTCACTCAAGTCCATTCCTCCTCAGACTGGGTGAGTGGGCGCCGCCAGGCTTTGAGGGTGGAACGCGCTCACCTGTACTGGTCGAACTTGGCGTACATTGCCCACTCGGCGGGGTCGCTCTCGTAGGCTTCCATGATGGCTTGCACCTCCTCTACATTGACCTCGTCGCCGGCAAAGAGCTGGTGCAGGATGCGGATCAGATCGGCCAGGGTCCGTGGCTTCAGCACCTCGGTCTGCTCCATCCCGTGGGGAGCTGGCGGCGCGCGCGTCTCACTGCTGGGCTGCGGTGGAAGAGCTGAGCTAGCCAAGGAGCTGGGGGCGAGGGAGCCTAACAGCCAGCTAGACCGCTAACCAGACACACACGCAGGAACCCAGCGTTAGAGTGCCAAAATGCAAGGATGTCCTTCCAAAGACAGCAAGAGACCCACCCCCCTGGCAGCGCAGTGGATCCCGGGTCGCAGGAGACACGGCGTGCACATAAATCAGGTTCAGATCTACGGGCTTCACCCTCCCAGGCCCCTTTTAAGCGCTTGGAATCACTGGGAATGTACCAAAAGCCCTCGAAGGGTGGTGGAGCGAGGTGGAGAAGCACCCAAGAAAGGTGGCGAGGGCGGGGAGAGACTGCTGGCACGGCCCACGCACACGGACCCTGCTGCCCCAGGCTCCGCGCCTTTCCAAGAGCCCCGTTGTCTTCGAGTCCCAGGGCTCGCGTGGGCTCCGCGCAATCTCTCCCCCACTTTAACGGCGCGTTTTAGCCGTCCTGCCTAACTCTCCCCGCTCCACCTCCGCCGCTGTGGTTCGCGACGCTGGGATGTAGACAAAAAGAGTCAGAGGAGATGGCTGCGGGGGTGGACGCTGAGTAAAGAAGGAAAAGAAATGGGAAGGAGAGGGACCATTCTTCTAAATAGAGAATTGTGGGGAGCCTGTGACGATTGAGGATGGATTCCACTCCTAGGCCAGAGAGCGCCTGTTTTGTCGATTGAAACTAACCAGAATATGCCGCAGGCTAGGGGAAAGGAGGTCGAAGACTTAAATGTATCTCGTGTGTGTGTGTGTGTGTGTGTGTGTGTGTGTGTGTGTGCGCGCGCGCGCGCACTTTAATGTGTACTGAAATATATTTTGACAAAGGAGACTCGGGTCCGTAATGACAATTAGTGAAACGATGGAAGACCAGAACTCTTTGATTTTAAAACCAAATATTTTCTTAAAAAAAAATCCAGGCCGGGCGGTGGCTCACGCCTGTAATCCCAGTACTTTGGGAGGCCGAGGCGGGTGGATCACGAGGTCAAGAGATCGAGACCATACGGGTCAACATGGTGAAACCCCGTCTCTACTAAAAATACAAAAAAAAATCAGCTGGGCATGGTGGCGCATGCCTGTAATCCCAGCTACTCAGGAGGCTGAGGCAGGAGAATTGCCTGAACCCAGGAGGCGGAGGTTGCGGTGAGCCGAGATTGCGCCATTGCACTCCAGCCTGGGTAACAAGAGTGAAACTCCGTCTCAAAAAAAAAAAAAAAAATCCAGTGCAAAGAACCTGATATTTCATTTGCTGGTGTAAAAAGAGGGCTTTTCTGAAGGGATGGGGCTCCCACACAATAATTTAAAAAACTCTAATTAGATTTGAATCTTTCAACCTTAGGCATGTGCTTGAAGGAGCCTGCTGGTACCTACATAAAGGGAAACACGTTTCTGCATCATGCGTAGCATGTTTCTATGTCATGCTTTCAACCTTAGGCATGTGCCTGAAGGAGCCTGCTGGTACATACATAAAAGGAAACACGTTTCTATGTCGTGAATAGCATCATGATGCTAGCTGGTTATTTTGCACATTAGTTGATGCAGTTTCTTTACAGTGTCGTTGGTCTTTACATTTGCACGCGTTTTTTGCAGTGGCTGGTACTGGTTTTTCCTTTCCATATTTAGGGCTTCCTTCAGAAGCTTTGTAAGGCAGGCCTGGTGGTGACAAAATCTCTCAACATTTGCTTGTCTGTAAAGGATTTCTCCTTTACTTATGAAACTTAGTTTGGCTGGATATGCAATTTGGGGTTGAAAATTGATTTCTTTAAGAATATTGAATATTGGCCCTCAATCTCTCCTGGCTTGTAGGGTTTCTGCAGAGAGATCTGCTGCTAGTCTGATGGCTTTCCTTTGTAGGTAATCTGACCTTTCTCTGTGGTTTCCCTTAACGTATTTTCCTTCGTTTTCACCTTGGAGAATCTGACAATTATGTGTCTTGGCATTGCCCTTCTTGAAGAGTATCTGTGGTGTTCTCAGTATTTCTTGAATTTGAATGTTGGCCTGTCTTGTTAGGTTGGGGAAGTTCTGGATAACATTCTGAAGTGTGTTTTCCAAATTGGTTACATTCTGTCTGTCACTTTCAGGGACCTCAATCAGTCGTAGGTTTGGTCTTTTCACATAGTCCCATATTTCTTGAAAGCTTTGTTCATTGCTTTTCAATTTTTTTCAGCCTTGTCTTCATGCCTCATTTCAGTAAGTTGATCTTCAATCTCTGATATCTTTTCTTCCGCTTATCAATTCAGTTAGCGATACTTGTGTGTGCTTCCCAAAGTTCTCATGCTGTGTTTTTCAGCCCCCTCAGGTCATTTATGTTCTTCTCTAAACTGGCTATTCTAGTTAGCAGTTCCTATAACCTTTTGTCAAGCTTCTTAGCTTTTTTGCATTGGGTTAGAACATGCTCTTTTAGCTCAGAGGAGTTTGTTATTACCCAGCTTCTATGCCTGCTTCTGTCAATTTGTCAAACTCACCCTCTGTCCAGTTTTGTGCCCTTGCTGGAGAGGAGTTGGGATTATTTGAAGAGGCATTCTGGTTTTTAGAATTTTTAACCTTTTTGCATTGGGATTTTTCATCTTCTTGGATTTACCTACCTTTGATCTTTGAGGTTGATGACCCTTGGATGGAGTTTCTGTGTGGGAGTTTCTTTTGTTGATGTTGATGTTATTGCTTTCTGATTGGTAGTTTTTCTTCTTACAGGCCCTTTTTCTGCAGATCCGCTGCAGTTTGCAGGAGGTCAACTGCAGACCCTATTTGCTGCATATCACCAGTGGAGGCTGCAGAATAGCAGACTGCTGCCTGTTCCTTCCTCTGGAAGCTTCATCCCAGAGGGGCACCAACCTGATGACAGCTAGAGCTCTCCTATATCAAGTGTCTGTTAACCCCTGTTGGGAGGTCTCTCCCAGGCAGGAGGCACAGGGGTCAGGGACACACCTGGGGAGGCAATCTGTTCCTTAGCAGAGCTCCAGTGCTGTGCTGGTCGAACCCTCCTTGTCAGGAACCACTGCTTTCTTCAGAGCTGGCAGGCAGAAATGTTTTATTCCACTGAAGCTACACCCACAGCCACCCCTTCCCCCAGGTGCTCTGTCCCAGTGAGATGGAAGTTTTATCTATAAGCCCCTGACTGGGGCTGCTGCCTTTCTTTCAGAGATGCCCTGTCCAGTGAAGAGGAATCTACAGAGGCAGTCTGGCCACAGGTACTTTGCTGCACTGTGTTGAATTCCACCCAGTCTGAACTTCCAGGCCTTTTTAGGGCTGTCAGGGAAAACCCACCTATTCCAGCCTCAGTAATGGTAGACACCCCTCCCCACCACTGAGGTCAATCCTCCCAGGTCCACTCAGACTACTGTGCTGGTGAGGGAATATGTTCTCTTTCCGGGTCCATGAGGGGGTGTAGTTTTAAGGGCAAAAATTTCCCAATGCCATGCCCCCCTCCCATCTGTCACCATCAGGGAGATTTAACGGTTTATGTTTGAATTTTGTGGGTGCGGGAAGAAACTAAGAGTTAATCACCCCAGCGGAAGTTTAAAGGAACTCCTTTCATTGGCCAGAGGAACTTGGGCAGGTGAGAATTTCTCCCAGGATAAATTCCCCTGCTCCTTCACCCACGCCGGATTTCCAGCTCTCTGGAATCCCCTCCTACATGGTGGGGGCTCCCTTTCCCCTCTGGGATTTTCCCCTCTGGAATCCCCTTCCACACTCTTCGTCGAAGTCTTTCTCTTCTCTTTCCTCTACCTACATAAAATCACCTTTCTGCAACACTTCTTGGGTCCGATATTTACTGTTACGAGCATATGGTGCACCTGAAGTGGTCCCATCACTTATTCTTTGAGAGAGATTGGAGACCAGAACCCACAGCATTCTCTTGGGGGAGCTGTGCCTCACCAGCACCCAAGAAAAAAACCCAGTTACACTGGCAGTGAGAATTTCAGGCCAGTGGTTCTTAGCTTGCTGGGCTTTGTGGGAGTTGCCCTGCTGAGTGAGACCACTTTGCTCCCTGTCTTCAGCCCCCTTTCCAGGGGAGTGAACAGTTCTGTATTGCTAGGGTTCTAGGCGCCACTGGGGTATGAAAAACAAAACTGAAAAACAAAACTCCTGCAGCTAGCTTGGTGTCTGCCCAAACAGCCTCCCAGTTTTGTGCTTGAAGCCCAGGGTCCTGTTGGTGTAGGCACACGAGGGGATCTCTTGGTCTGCAGGTTGCAAAAAGCATGGGAAAAGTGTAGTATCTGGGCTGGAGAGCACAGTCCCTCACAGCTTCCACTGGCTAAGAAAGGGAGGCTCCCCTGCTCTTTGCACTTCCAGTGTGAGGCAATGCCCCACGCTGCTTCTGCTAGCCCTCTGTGGACTGCCTAACCCACTGCCTAATCAGACCCAATGAAATGAACAGGGTACCTCAGTTGGAAATGCAGAAATTACCCAGCTTCTGTGTTGGTCTCACTGGGAGCTGCAGACTGGAGTTGTTCCTATTTGGCCATCTTTCCAGTCAATCCTAAAAGCAATTTTTTTAGGCTCCCACATATGAGAATATGTGTTGTCTTTCTGTGCCTGGGTTGTTTCACTTAACATCATAATATCGTCCAGTTCCATGTTGCAAATGACAGGATTTCATTCTTTTTAAAGACTGAAGATGACATGATGTACATATACATTTTCTTTATCCATTTGTCCATGCAGGGACACTCAGGGTGATTACACATCTTGGCTATTGTGAATACTGCTGCAATAAATATGGCAGTGCAGGTATCTTGATATACTGATCTCACCTTTGGGTATACAACCAGCAGTGAGAATGCGGATTACACAGTTCTATTCTTCATTTTTTGAGGAGCCTCCATACTGTTCTCCTTAGTGGCTATAGTAATTTACATTCCCACTGACAGTGTACAAGTGTTTCCCTTTCACCATATCCTCACCAGCATCCATTATTGCCTGTCTTTTGGGTAAAAGTCACTTAAACTGGAGTGTGATATTTCAAATGCTTTGATTTACATTACTCTGGTGATTAGTGTTGAGCATTTGTTCATATACCTGTTACCCATTTTGATGTCTTCTTGTAAGAAACGTCTATTCAGATCTTTTGCCTATTTTTAATTGGATTTTTTTGGGCTATTAAGCTCTTTATATAGTTTTTAATTCCTTGACAGTTGGGTAGTTTGCAAATATTTTCACCCATTCTGTAGTGTATTTCTTCACTTTGTTTCCTCTGCTGTGCAGCAGCTTTTTAGCTTGATGTGATCCCATTTGCTCATTATCACTTTGGTTGTCTTTGAGGCCTTACTTTTAAGAAATCTTTGGCCAGCCCAAACTTTTATAGAAGAGATTGTCCTTTCCCGAATGCATGTTCTTAGTGCCTTTGTTGAGTTGACTGCAAGTAAATACAGGAACTTACTTCTGGGTTCTCTATTCTATTCCATTGGTCTGTGTCTTGTTTTTATGCTTCTATCATGCTGTTTTGGTTACTATAGCTTTGTCATATATAATTTGAGGACAAGCAATGCGATGCCTCCAGCTTTGCTATTTTTGCTCAGGATGGCTTTGGCTACTCTGGGTCTTTCGGGGTTCCATACAAATTTTAGAATTTTCTTTCCTATTTCAGGGAAGAATGTCATTGGTATTTTGATAGTGATTGCATTGAATCTGTAGATTGCTTTGGGTAGTAAAGCTGTCAGGATTTCCCGATAGATTGGAATGGGTTGGAAGAGAGTCAAGATTCTAGGCAACTAGAGGGATGGATTTATCATTCTTAAGACTTGGGAAAACTGGGGCAGGAAAGGAGGAAAGGTATGTTTTATAGATCTAGATTCAAGAACTGGGAACAAATAGTTGGCATGTTGTAAGAAAGATGGTTACAAAACAAATAGTCATCTCAAAATCAATAGGACATCCTTTGTGTCTATCACTAGAAGTAATCAACCTAAGATTCATGTGTATCAGCTATGACAGAAGGAACTATGGGAGTTGATTTATAAGGATTCCTCTTAAGATTTTACTCACATACATGTTTTATCTTTCATTCATTAATATTAAATAAGAAAACATAGGTAAAACTAGTATCAGGTATCAAATTTTTACTTTCCATTTTTTCTAGAAATTCAATTTTTAAAAACTTCAAGATTTAAATTCAAATCTGAAAATCTGTCCTACCCCCTTGAGTCAGCATGAAAGTGACTGAAGAACAGGGACCTTATTAGTCTTTTATGAGTTTTGTGTTATTCCAATATTGTAAATAGTAGACATTCAATATGTGAATGAAGTTTACACTTAAGTTTCTAAGGTTTTTGACATTGCCAAATTGCCCCCTAAAAGTACCAACTCATATTCTAGTCACCAAAATGACAGGATTTCCCCACAACTCTGCAAATACCAAGATGTACATTATTTTTATTGTTGATAAATGTTAATCTGCATTTTTATTTGCATTTTTTGTCAACAGTGGGGTTCAAGATGTTTCATGTTTTATTGGCCATTTGTATTTTTTTGTGAATCGAAATTTGATATGTTTTGTATTTTTCAGTTGATCTTTTCTTACCAATTGGAATCTCCATTTTTATGACATTAAAAACCGTCATATGTTGCAAATATTTTCCATTACCTTCTGCCATATAAAAATTTAAACTATACAAAATTTCCTTTGTTTTTAGCTGTCATATTTTGCTAATCACAATTTCATTCACTCAGTGTTACATTACTAATTATATTATGTATAAGGAAATGTACTAAGTATTTGTGTGTGGGTACCAAATAAAAACCAGAACAACTGGACACGTGGTTCTGAAGCAGTATGCAGTGAGTGTTGTAAGAATGGTAGTTTGCTCTAAGTGTTTGTATGAGAGAATGGGTATCTTTTCCTAGAATGATTCAGATAGCATTTAAAAAGTCAAAGTCTAAATCAGGCCTTGAAGAAGTGTTAGGATTTGAAAGGGTCAAGGTGTTAAATAAATTGCACAAGCAGAAGTAGAAAACAGAAAACACAAGGCATCTTCAAAGAATAGTGAATAATCCAGTATGGGTTAAATAGTATTGCAGGGAAACTGTATAAATATGGTTTAAACTATATTCAAAGAGTAGTATTTGCTGAATTGTTTTCTGAATACTTTTCATTATGTGGCCTGTAGCTGGCTTTCTTAGTGCCAAATGTTTATTTGGCATATTATAATCCTTGGAAAATGAAGGATTTTCATGAAGAAACTGCATGAGATTTTTATTTTCACACTCCAACACCTAAGGCTTTCCCACTTTGTGTTACGACGCAATTGGTTGACTAATATTATATGATTTGAGGACTACACTGTACTTCTAGTAGCTATTTAAGGCCCCTTTAGGACTGAAACTTATAGAAATCAGATTCTAGGTATTATCCAATCTCATTTTGATTTCAGATAAAACATTAATTTACTTTATTCCTTAAATATGATGAATTCGTTATGAAGTGTTTGGCATAAATATTGTAATATCATATACCTTGTGTGCCATAGGTCATCTATGCACAGTTAGCATGACAATATTGACATTTAGTCACAAACAAGGAAAACTTAAAATATTACCTGAATGTTCAATTTTTCCCCCAAGTTTAATTAGACTTGAGAGTTTAAAATTAAATTGTGTTTTAGGTTCCAGTCACCCAATAACTTATCAGATCCAGGCTTAATTATTGTTTAATGTTGCAAATTTAGCACAGAATGATTCTCTGAGTAAAGATCAAGAAATAATTAAATATGATTTGAAAAAGTAAAAAGTTCAGACCGGAGCATGGCGGCTCATGCCTGTAATCCCAGCACTTTGGGAGGCCACGGCAGGTGGATCACCTGAGGTCAGTCTGGGCTGGCCAACATGGTGAAACTCCATCTCTATTAAAAATAACAAAACATCAGCCAAGCGTGGTGGCAGGAGACTGTAATCCCAGCTACTGGGGAGGTGGAGGCAGAACCACTTGAACCCAAGAGGCAGAAGCTGCAATGAGCCGAGATTGCACCATTGCACTCCAGCTTGGGCAACAAAAAAAGTGAAACTCCGTCACTCTCACTCACACACACACACACACACTGCAAAGTCCTATGTATTCTTCAGAGTCGTTAGGAAAGAATACAAGGCTAGCTACATATTAAGCTAACCTTAGATTTAATAAACTATTAAGTTATTTAGGTCAAGAGAGTAATTAAATTGATGCTACAAATTCAACAAGGATTTTTGATTTTTGAGGTCTATCATCTGAAACCTCAGTGGCAAACATAATACACAAATTCAACCTATTTTTGCTATTTGTTAAGTATGCGAATATATTCACTTCCTTTAGTAAACTGGACAAAACTAGAGGACAGACCTTTTCCAAACTCAAATGATATAAATATTTGGAATTCTACTACATACCATTTGAGATTCTGTTTTGAAATTTCATTCACATTCCATTCAATTTATTAGAATGCCTTTTTTTTCCCATTTGAGATGGGGTCTCATTCTGTTGCCCAGCAGGGATGCATTGGTACAATCATGGCTCACTATACCCTTGAACTCCTGGGCTCAGGGGATCCTCTTGCCTCTGCAGCCTAATAATGATTTTCATTTTTATTTTTGGAGAAATGGGGGTCTTGTCTTATTACCCAGGCTGGTGTCAAACTCATGGCCTCACAGAATCCCCACACCTTGCTTGACCTTCCAAAGTGCTGGGATTACAGCTGTAAGCCACCATGTCTAATCTGGAATGCTTTCTAAAAATATGGCATTACAAATACAGAAGGAAGAAAAAAAAAGTTAAATCTCACTTCCAGAAATTATCAGTCTAATAGCATCAGTAAAAGTGGTACTTTTAGTCATGGCATAAAATACACATTAAGGCTACTTTTCAATTATTGCGTGCTTTCAAGTTGAAAAATGCATTCTGAAACATTCAAAAAGATGTTATTCAGTTTACTCATCAAGTGCTTTTGACACTATAAATGACAAAGTAACACCACAGTTACATCACTGAGACTCAAGAATCCTTAAATGATAGGGCTGAAAATAGGTATATGACTTATTTTCCAAAATTTGTATGTTTCTGTATCCCCCAAAAAAATTGAACTATGCATATTGTCTAAAATTATAGTCTTTCAATCTATCAAACATGCTTGCTCTCCTGGCTAGATATTAGCTAAAAATTAGCCAAACAGCCATTTCCCGTTATTCCCCAGCAAAGATGTGAAACCAAAGTGCCTAACCTTTTCCGCCTGGTGGGCTGCCCTCTACTGGACTATTTGAGGTATTCAGCCAGCAGGTCAATGTGACTGTTTAAGAAGGTAACCACCACAGACATAAATGTAAACATTAAAAAAAAAAAAAGGAACTCTTTAGTAAATTAACTTTTACCATGAAAACAACTTCAGTCATTTTGAGAACTGGCAATGAAGACATTTACACAGTCTTTGTCTCCTTTTCAATCTCAGCGGCAGATCTCCAGCAACAATTCTAACGGGTAGGAGCTATGGGTATACTATAACGACCATGTTTTATGATGATTTAAATATTAATACAAATCACATTTTTGTGAGTCCACTCATGCTATGGATGTTTTCTTATGTACAGAGTAGACACATGCTGAATAGATGACATCTGTCAAGTCTCTTGCCACAAGCATCAAAACTTTTCAGAGCTGTCTCTTCTGTGAAAATCCATCTCATGTAGTAAGTTGATTTTCTTTGTGGTTCATCCCCATGCCTGGGATTTGCAGTAATGTAGAACCAGTTTACCATCACTGCCAAAACACTGCAAAAAGAAAAAAAGGCAATAAATCAAACTCAATCTTTATTATTCTTAGATGAAACTAAGAAAATAAATGCTTCATGTATCATAAATATCCACTCAGGTATATTAAATTACCTATGTTACAGGCTATCTCTTTCAAAGGATGCCTGTTTATATCAGACACATATTAATAATCGTGTTTAATAAAATCTATCCTTTAAGCATCTTAAGCGTGAATGAGCTTACATACTTTAATCTTGTCCTTCTCTACATCTCCAACCACACTGTATGTAATTTCAGCTGTTTTCCAGTAGTGGTGCTAGTATATGTCCTCTAATGACTACTGCCATGAAACTGTAAGATGTTGAAAAGGTCACTGTTATGCTGTTTTTTCAATTTCTTGTAGGCAGATTTGGATGACAGATTGTAAGAACAATGTAGAAGAAATCAAATGTAGATAAAGAAAAGGCCTAACTTTCTAAGAATTACAAAGATGACTTTGAAATATAATTTATTTCTTGGTTCTTCAATCATTGTATTATTTATTAAGATCCTACTATGATCAAGATATTAGAGAAGTAATAGAACAAGAAGGTCATCTTTTCTATCCCAGACAATGAAGAATGGCATGCCATCGCTTGAAATAAAAATGTGAATTAACAATACTATACAATATACATATTATACAGATGTGCATACTCCATTAAGGAAAAAAACAGTAATTTTTTTTTTTTTTTACCTCATAGAGAGTTCCAACTTCTTGGTCTGGGGAAGGAGCAAAGGATTGATTCACATAAATAAACTACAATAAAGGGGAGGAAAACAGAGATGTTTATTGGTATCCTGATTAATCTGCATTTTTCTGGGTTCCAATCAGCTAGCTATTTTGTATCATTTTCACAATTGAAGAAATCTTCTCGGAATTTCTAACTTTTCTAAAATAGTGAATTTAAAGAGATGAAGATCTCATTTTTCCTCCAGAGGAACCAAAATAACACAATTTAAGTTCCCAGAAGAGTGGTTCCTAACTTTTTAAAGCTAAGAAACTTTTAAATATTTTTTTATAAATGGCTTTTGAAGGGCTGGTTATTCAAGAAATTACATTATAAAAATTTCCCCACTTACCCATAAAGAATTTCTCCTAAGAAAATTTCACACACAGATAAAAATCAATATATTTAATATTCAAGATAGTTTGTGCATTTTCTTTGGGTAAACGTATGACATATATAAATTTTTTATAAAGTCACTTTCAGGTAAATGAAGCAGGAAAAAAAGGAACATAATTAAAACCTTATAACCTGGCTCTTTAAAGGATTCACTGTTCAATGTTTTAGTTTAGTCTGTTTTTACTAAAATATTTCTAGTACTTCAAGTCACAGTGTCAAAGTGCCTTCTAATAATTTTCTTTTTGGAAAACATTATTTGCTTTAATATCCAAATTTGGGACTAAAATGTCCTGAATTTAACACAGTATTTTTTTTTTTTTAAGCCAGTATCAGAATAGTTGGTTGACAGATACTATTTTGATCACCAACCATGAACAATCAATACTGCTTGCATCTCTTTTGGGCAACACAGTGTGGTAATTAAGTATATAGGCTCTACTGAGACACGTCTGGGTTTGAATCCTGGCTGTAACTGCAAATGGTATCTCTCATCCTGTTTCCTTATTTGTAAGATATGGAAAATAATAGGACCTATAACTCTTGGGTCTGTTAGGAAAGACAAAAATGACATAATAAAACACCAATTATCAGTCTCTGGTATGTGTACTAAATAGATGTTATTGTTAATTGATCTTTAAATAGTTATACTGAAATATCAATTTGTGCTTAAGGCAGAGTAGAGTTCTAACATAAAAATTTCAAACTGTAACAGAAAACAATGAATTTTAATGTGTATTTTTTGTAATACAGATATAATTTGTGTTCAATGCCTGGCAATTTATGAGCAAATAGAGATTTTACTTTTTGTACATTACAAATGAGGGGAAGGGCTCTCAGTAATAGCTTATTTATTTCATGAGTGTCTATGATATGCTGAGAACGGCACATGGAACTATGAAGATTGATGTGATCTCTACCCTCAGTGAGCTTTCAATCTATAGGACAGGGAGACACACATGAATACATACAGGTGAGGAAAGTACATCTAATAAAGTATGTAGCATAAAGAAATGTACACTAGTCCAGCCTAGCAAAAGAATCAAGAAATGCTTTGTGGGAAGAAAGAAGTAGAATTTAACCAGGTAAAGAAAGTAGTAATTAGGACTTTGTAGGCAAAAAGGACAGAGTAAGATGGTGTTCACAGAAACAGACTAGATGGAGCAGAGAACCAACCAAAGGAATTCAATATAATTTTGTAACAGGTGTTAAATGGAAATTTTTAAAAAGCAATTCAGTTTAAAAGAGATAAAGCCATGTGTTTGTATACTATAAAGTTCTATACAAGTAACGGGTTAACATCATCAATTTCACTGTAGAAATGCTAAGTGGCTTAAAATTTGTTACGTTTAAAGTAGATGTAGTTTCTTCAGGTTTGTGAAAGTAAAATTCCACAGAAGTTATATTTCCAAACTACAAGAACTTAGGTAGAAAAAATTATTTAATTAAATAATTACACTTTGCTTTTAAATCATTTTTTTTCTTTTTTCTTTTAAATCAGCAGTCTTTAACGTCTCTAGTTTTTTTTTTTTTTTTGGTTATAAAAGTCTTTTGTCTAGTAGATTCCTCATGAAGGGATTATTGGAAAAGTATTCCCTGCTAATAGTTTGTGCTCTGATTAAGTCAGTTATGCAGGATATGAAATACTTATCTCTCACATTTTCCTTAAGCCTTTCTGCTACCAAAGTTTGATGATAGCCTAATTTTCTAAGTCATGCCGTCTTCCCCACCCCTAATTTTCTAAGTCATGCTGTCTTCCTCACCCCCTACATTTCCAAATGATTTCAAGTCCAGTAATTTTAAAGGAATTTATCCTGATGTTCATTATTCCTGGTTGATATTCTCAGGCACTTGGAATGTTTCTTCAATATGTAGTTTCAAGTCTCTTATCTTAAATTGTATTTTTACAGTATTCGTTCTCTTTCCTTGCTCTGGTTTTCTTCTTCACGGACGCTTGTCCAAAGGTTGACTCTTCTTTTAAATTTTTTTCATCTTCTATTTTTCTTAACCCATTATCCGTTGTTTATGTTCCTTCTTGTTTAGTTTCCATTTATGAAATAATTTATTTCTAATTCTTTTCCTAAACTCTGTCACTTCATTTCTTAGTTTTACTAATGCTGATTCTGTTTTTCTTTCATGTTTTATACCATCTTCTTGTTTGTAGCTTGCTTTGAAATGCAAGGTTACGGTTTTCGCCTTTACAGGCGTATTTTTGTCTTGATTTCATTGTCTCTAGGGATATTGTTCTATTCCACATCACTTTTTTTCTTGTAACACTGTACAGGATTTGACCTTAATACTTCCTGTTACTGTTTTTATGTGAGATTAGTTTCCCTCAGCTTTTAGAATGAGGTGAATTAGGGTAGTTTTTCTAACTTCACAGAGCTCCCTCTGTTGTTTTTGTACTGTTCAAAATGATGGAGGCCGGCTTTGAGCTTTCCAGGCTCTGTTCCCCTCCACTTTGATCTGGTCTGTTTCCTTCCTTAACCATGTCTCAACCCTTTTCAATTTTCATTTCCTGAAATTTCTCCTCAGTATGGGGTCCCGGAGCCCTCCTGGGTCTATTTTGACATTGCCTGAGCCCCTTTAAGTCCTCCTTAGTGCAGATCTATTGTCATCATGTGCTAAAGGGCAAAACCCCTCTCAGTCAGCTTCTATGTTTAAATTAGCCCACTTTGCTTCCCAGTGAGGATCTATTAGCTCTTCTGAGGTTCTCCTTTTCTCAGTGCTGTCAGATGCCAACCATGTTGTACTTACTGCTTCTTTTAGCACAGATGCTGATACCAAGCAGGTCCTATGGTTGCTGGTGGTTTGTCCCCACCAACACGTTTTGGGGTTCATGAGGATACCTTATCACCTCATTTTGTTATAAATATTAATCATGGGTTTTTGGTTTTGTTATCTAGTTAACTAAGTTTTGTGGGAATTTGTATGCCTTTTGATACTACTGCTATCTTCCCAGAATTCTCAGCATTACTTTTTTCCTTTAACATCCATTTAGCTAGTTAAAACTCAGAAGATGTAAGTTTTAGTTTAATCCAGGAAAATGACAAAATAAATGTTGTTTATGTTTCCCATTGCTTAAATAGGAAAGCATAATCATATTCACTACAAAGGCTTTAATTTTACCCATACAAAATTTTCATAGGCTAAAATGGTTGAATGATGGCAATTTTATATGGTTTAACCTACTATATACTGGTATCAATCAAGTCCTTTCAGGTTATTGAATGAATATAGGCAATACAAAATTTTAAGACTCTTAATATTAACAGAGAACACAGTGTCATTTCATCTTTTATCTTCATGTATTTTTAAACTAATGCGTTAAATTACTCATTACTCTTACCAACTCTTCATGTTGCGTCTTTAGTAGAGACATAGCCTCTACTCATTTCTCTTAAGCATAGGTCCTTATTCCCCTGACTTTTCCATTTAGCTTCCAACTCTAGATAACATCCTCTGTTTGGGAGTATAGCAACTATACGCACTTGGATGACACAAACTTCTCGCTCATCTTTGATAGCTCCCCCTTTAATTAAATTCTACATGGCGCTCTTATAAAACAGATGCTTTTCTCACACTGATTGATCACCAAGGGAGACACTTACCTGTAAAACTCAATTATTCTCAATTCCTTTTCCCAAACAACTTTCCTTGGAGAAATCCCTGGCTTTATGTCATTCTTGTCTCAAATAACTTCTAGTTATAAGCCTACCTTGCATTTACTTTTTTAATATGAAGTCCCTTTTGTGAGAGCACTTACAGCCAAACTCTTAGATCAGAGTCAGTTTTTTGCTCCTTACTGACAAAAAGAAATTCCAAAATGTTCTGCTTCAATGATAGTTAACTTGTTTTCCCCATCCACAAATCAAATATTTCCCCCTAGCGCCCCCACACAAAAATTCCTGATTTTATTTTAAAAAATACTTAGTGATTCTTCAGCTACCTATCCACTCATGTTCTCTGAGTTAATACTATCTAAGATTGTGATCCATTTGCAGAGAAAGGTGACTGATACATATAAAAATATGAATATATAAAACAATATGCTGAATACATGTAGACATTTAAATTTCTGTAGTCAAATGTCAAATTAAAATGCAGCGGCATTTAAAGTATTAACCTTTACAACTGCCACCGTGAAGTGCTTAATGTGTACTGTAACATATCTCTTAGTTCTTTCATAATATATGGCAAAGATACATTGCTTACCTCAAGAAAAATAGGAAAAATGTAATTGCTATCAAAACAAATTGGAAAAAACCCAAAACTTCTGTAGTCATGTACAGATAATGTAATGTTCTATGACAGATTTTTTTGCATGGGTATTCAGTGACTTTCTGAGGAAAACAATACAGGAGGCAAAAAAAAAAAAAAACAAAACCACACAAGCTGGTTCACAGTGTAAAAAAAAAAACCTAAAATATTTCATTTCAGAATTCCCCAGAAAATCCTTCAATAAAGTATATAAATTTCACTAATAAGAGATAAGGTAGGGCATGGTAGCATACTCATGTAATCCCAGCACTCCTGAGGTGGGCAGATACCTTGAGCTCAGGAGCTCGAGACTAGCCTGGGCAACATGATGAAACCCAGTCTCTACCAAAAACATAAAAATTAGCCAGGCGTGGTGGTGCACTCCTGTAATCCCAGCTGCTCCGGTGGCTGAAGCAGGAGAATCACTTGAACCAGGAGGAGGAGGTTGCAGTGAGCCACTCCACTCCAGCTTGGAAGCAACGGAGTCAGACTTGTCTCAAAAAAAAAAAAAAAGAGAGAGGGAGAGATAAAAGGGAATAACCAAAGCAACATGTGTGGCTCCATATGCATTTCTATAAACAACAGTTATTCATTGTTGCCTAGGAACCATCGCAAATTTTTGTAGGAAAACATCACCACTGGTTTCATACCAACTGTTCTGAGGCCACAAGTTTAAGAAACTTTTTGATGAAGTCAATGAGTCCTTGGATGGTTCGTGTTCGCTCTACTGCCCATTTCTTTGTTTTCATAATAGGAGTATCTCCCACAGCCTTCAGCAAAATGTCAACTGTAAAAGAAGAAAAAAATTTACTGACAATTACATTGGAATATCTAAAGAGAATGGAATATAAAAGACTTCGAAGTCAGAAATATTTAATTTACATCCATCTTATGTATTTATGATACTAAAGATATGTAAGAGATGTAAAAATGTTAGATTCTTTTTCATTTTTCTTTTTCTTGAAACTACAAAGTTTTCCTAACAGGACTAATTTTTAAAGTGCATTTTATCTTAACAGGCATTCCAAACAGAAGAAATACAAATAATCAACAAATAAACAGAAGTTCAAAAAAGCAAAGTAAAATAATGTCATGTCCCTTTTCACCTACCAAACTAGTAAAAATTAGAATAATTAACAGTGTAGATGATACTACATTTAGAATACACTACACTACATTGATAATATGAAATGGTATTCACTTTATGGGTATACAATATGGCATGCAGTATGCTAATACAGGTCCCAAAGAAGGTATACTTTGATTCAATAGCACTTCTAGGAATCTAGTCTAAGAAAATATGAGATGTGTAAAAATTCACTTAAAAAGATCTCACCTCCATTTAAGCATTTACTTTTGTATGAAACACTGTAAACCTAAATATCCAGCAAGGATATTTGGAGATGACTGATTAAAAGATATTATACTCAATGATAGAATGTAGTAAACAGCACACACTTTAAACTGCCTGGGGTTCAAATCCTGGTTTTGCCACTTGTTGGGTATATATGTGGATAATTTAATCTCTCCATGCCACATTTTCTTCATTAGTAAAATGAGGATACTAGCACCTACTCCACTGCATTGTTGTGAGGAGTTAACACATGTTTACAACAGCATGCAGCATACATAACTCATACTTAACAAACCTTAAGATTAAACAGCCTTTATAAAAACACATTATAAAAGTATATTTAATGGCAGAGAAAGTTAGAAAAATGTTCTAAACACAAAACAACATGTATAATATGATCTCAATTTCATTAAAACCATCACAAACACATTAACATAAATATTGAAGCACATGCACCAGAACGTTATTTCTCAGTAGTGACATTATAGGCAATGATTACTTTGTTTTACTTATGCTTTTTGTAACTACCAAATTTTCTACAATAAACTTTTTAATAAAGGAAAGCAGTAAGTTTTAACAATAAAACAGAACCAAAGGACAAAACGAAGTTGCAAAAGGGAAATCTTAAGGTTTCAATGATCCAAAATACAGATCTGCAAAATCAAAGCCTATGAATCTGTCTCTTGAGTAAAGTTATTTTGCTTAAAAAAAAAAAAAAAAAATCTGGCAGGGTGCAGTGGCTCACTTCTGTAATCCCAGCACTCTGGGAGGCGGAGGTGGGTGGATCACCTGATGTCAGGAGTTCAAGACTGGCCTAGCCAGCATGGTGAAACTCCCTCTCTACTAAATAAAAAAATTAGCTAGGCATGGTGGGGCATGCCTGTAATCCTAGCTACTCGGGAGGCTGAGACAGGAAAATCGCTTGAACCCGGGAGGCAGAGGTTGCAGTGAGCAGAGATTGTGATGCTGTCTCCAGCCTGGCGACAGAGCAAGATTCCGCGTCCAAAAAGAAAAAAAGACAAAAAAGTCATCTACAATCAAAGGCTACACACATTGAAAGCAAAATAGTGTACTGCTGCCCCCTAAAGTTAACTCTATTCTATTACACCCTTCTTGCTCCATTCTTTTGGTACTGTTGGGGCCGAATGGGATCAGAGGTCAATTTATTCAAGTTTACCCCTAGAATGAAGGCATCTAGAACATATGATGCACACACACTTTATTTTCCTGCTACAGAACTACTTAACCATCCTAGGTCCCAGTTATCTTTGGAATAGGAAGGAATTTGGGATTTTGATTAGCTTATCTTTCACACTTCCCTTCACCGCTCCCTCAATCCCCTGGGGCTATCAATAAATCAATTAATGCAATTAAACATTTCCAGAAAGTGAAGCAGAAAATATTATGAGTTATGCTACCTAAGGAAGAAGTATGAGACAGCGAGAAACTGGATAAGGAAAAGAATTTAATTATAGCTGCCCTCTCTTTAAAGGTGATTTGCTTTAGTTCTGAACTCCGGATACACATTAATCAACTAGGGGAGTATTTACTCCCCAGGTAACCTAACGTACTGCCAGTGCCACGATCTTGGTCTGTTTCAACCATCTTTATTCTGTAGATTAAAACAAAGGCTGAGCATACAAAACAGTTAAACTGCTTTCATCAGATTATCCTCAACAAATGATGACTACCCTCGAGGTAGGAATTCAATAGTCAGAAACTAAGTTTTATATTGGAGAGGTAAATTCAAATGCTAACAAGAGCCAGAAAATAAAAATCTGATCCTTAAATGACAGTTCAATTTGCAAAAAAACATTGTACAGACAAAAGAAACTATGCCCTCGAGCAATATTTACATCGTAAATCACTGTTTTTTTAGCTTCTGTTTTACACAGCTATCATCAGGGTCAAGTAAGTAACAAGCTTTTGACTAAGACTGTTAGACCTTAAAATGAATCTCGGAAAGTCTGCTCTTGCCTATAGCAAACTGGAAGAAAAAAAATGCAACAAAAACCTGTAAAACCTGCGGAATTCTTTTGAATAAAGATTCTAATGGCTATCCACAGAAATAATCATAGTGTATCACGTGGAAATGGCAGTATGATTTAAAGGGGAATGGGGGGCAGTCTTGGGAGAGAATTCTCCTCCTCAGCAGCAGAAATTGAAGTTCGATGAAAAGACAATGACACCACTGGTTTTTTTTTTTTTTTTTTTTGCGACGGAGTTTCGCTCTTACTGTCCAGGTAGGAGTGCAATGGCGCGACCTCGGCTCTGGCTCACGGAAACTTCCGCCTCCCGGATTCAAGCGATTCTCCTGCCTCCGCCTCCCCAGTAGCTGGGTTTACTGGCGCGCGCCATCACGCCCAGCTAATTTTTGTATTTTTAGTAAAGACAGTTTCACCATGTTGGTCAGGCTGGTCTCGAACTCCTGACCTTCAGTGCTCCACCTCCCCCCCCCCCCACGCCCCGCCCCCACCGCCCGGCCTCCCAGTGTTGCGATTACAGGCGTGAGCTACTGCGCCCGGCCAGAGACCACAGTCATCTTAAGATTGTGAACTGGGAAAGCTAGTCTAGGACAAAATCAGCCTCTGTGCATTGAAGATGTTTACATGCTGCTTTTCTCATAGGCAACTCTAACTCTACACAGACTGCTTTAGAACACGTAACCTTAGCAATCTCTGTATTTTACAAAGGCGAACTAATTCTCAAGCAATAAAAGGTTGAGGATAGCTGGCTCAAGCAATGAAATAACTCACAAAGGTTCCAAAACGTGTTTCTTAAAAAGGTAACATTTATGCCTTTAGTTTTTCCTTAGCGGTCTTCATTTTGCCTAAGAATTCCGTTTTGGGTTTCTGGCGTGAATTCACAACGAATTGGGAGGGGGAAAACAGTATATGCGAGTAAGTCGGAAGGCGTGAATTCGAACCCAGCCTTTGCCAATGACCAACCCTACCACCTTAAAACACTACTCAAATAATTAGTTCCTGTGTTAAGTACCTGGAATTACCGAGACACCCACTAAGCTCCCTCCCTCCTTCACAGAGCTCGCAGTCTGGCCAACTCAGAATACACTGTAAAAAGAGGTGTGGCATCCAAGTAACCCGCGCTACACCTATGGACAAAGATGGTATTTTAACACTCAAAGGTCTTAAAAATCAAAAGTAGACTTCTTTCCTTCTGATGAGACTGGTCAAAGTGTACGTCGAGGACTAGTGCTCCTCTAAATTTTGCTTCTTTACTGGCCGCCACCCCTAGTCGGATGCAATCTGAACCTCCCGCCTCTCTGCCCGGAAATAAACTTCCGAGTTACTTTTTTTCTTGGTGTCGCCAGCAGGTTCCTCTATTCCCGGAGAAACTGCAGCGGAAGAAGGGGGCTCCGGAGTGGTTATTTCTGGGGAGACCTCCGTAAGACCTTCGCCTCCAGCAGCACTTGAGGGAGGAAGCTGAAACACAGACTGTGGCTCCTCCGCCATCTTGCTCGGAGAGACTAGAGAGCGGAAGTAGCGACTGAGCGCAAGCAGTGGGCGTGCTTTTCTCCAGGGAGCGACCCAAAAGAGGCGCCAGAGTAGGGGTACCCAATTCCACAGTGAAAGTTGGAATTACGGGCTAGTCCTTCAAATCCAAGCTGTGGCAGACTGTCATCGTTAATAATGCAATGCGTGTTTCTCCGCGACAACAGACCTCAGGAGAGGACCGTAGGCAACGTGCCAGTGCTCAGTCGAGTGAGCAGACACCCCTTAGGCAACTGGCTCGGACCCAGAAACGTTTCCGCTTTCCTCAGTGCCTGCCCCGCCCAAGCCCCGCCCCTCGGGCCCCGCCCAGCTGCTCGAGAGCGCGCGCGCGCGCGTGCGGGAGGGGGCGGGTGGGGAAGGATTGCAGGCGAGATTACTAGGCGAGGCTCGCGCGCCCGCCCCCGCCCTGGCCCCCAGTGCCCACCCGGTCGGCCCGGTACAGCCATGATCAAGGCGATCCTAATTTTCAATAACCACGGGAAACCGCGGCTCTCCAAGTTCTACCAGCCCTACGTGAGTATCCAGCTGCCGCCGATCAGGTCGAGGGGGAGTCGTTGGCGACTGGCAGCGCCCAGCGCGGCTTCCTCAGACCGACCCCCTGCGGCGCGCTGCGGCCCTTCTCGCACCCAAGCAGCCTGGCGCTTGCCCGCTGTCAGCCTCCCGGTGGGTGTGGACTGGGTGCCCACCTCCCTGCCGCGCGGTCAGCCTCCGACGTGGCTCTGCCCGGGCGGTTCCTCCGCCCGTCGGTGGGCTGCGTGCTTTCCCGGCTGCGCGGGCGAGGCCCTGGAGACTTCCCGGTGCCAGGGCCTCGCCGGCCCGGCAGCCGCAACCCACCTGCACTCTGAGCCCTGCGCCGTGGCCCCACTAGCCCACCCCGCGCGGTTGCGTTCCTGCCGCCAGCCGCTGCGGTTAGCCCAGGAGGAGGAAGACGGCGCGCAGCTTGTTCTTCTCGCCCCCTCCTCTGACTCCCAACCTTCCCAGGTGGACTTCTTTCTGTTTTGTGGACAGATGGGCTACTGTTTTTCACTGTAATCCTCTCACAGTGCAGGAACTTTGGCTTCCTGCGTTTGATAACTGCCCAGCTGCCCAGTGTGACTTTCAGGTGTCTCCTCATTAAAAAGGAAGATAAGTGAGAACCTAATATTTTTATCAGACCTTTTTACCAGCTGGCTGCAAATTATTTACTCTCTAAATAACCGGCGACGTGCGCAGTTGACCGATTGGAACTGTGGTTCTATACCTAGAAGTTGTGATTTCAGCTTCTGATTAGGCTTTTTTCCACGTATGGGAATTTGTCCTCATTTATAGTTTTTTTCCATTTATGAAGAATAGTAGTATTTGTAGGACTTTTCTTTTAGAAGCGTGAATATTGTTTATTATGGACAAATGCAGGAGGCATTAAGGTAGTAGAGATAAGTGATTTATTGATGATCGAGGAAGGGTTTTATAGACTTATGTGCTTATCTGAGGGCAAAATTCACTAGCTGAAACACATAAAATTGGGCTCCCAGTGGTAGGATTAATGTGAGGCATAACTATTGTGTGGTATTGTGGCACTTTGCTTATGGCCAGAAATGAGCTTTCAGTTCAATTTTGAAATTGTGCCAAGGCTAACACTTTTATGCAGATAAGTCCCAGATGGAAATCAATCTTGCCATTAAAAAGTAAATGGGAAAATGTCAGTTTGCCTAAAATGATAATGCAGTCTGTGGAGGTGTTAGTTGAAGTGAGAAATCTTGAGCTTATTCTTCATTTTTTTGAAGTTGTTTTGCTTTTGCTAGCAATAAAGAATATTTTCAGCTACTCCTGTGTGGTTTTAATTTAGTGTAACTTAAATATAATGGTCTGTTTAAAAATTCTACATCATTCTTTAATCCAGGTTAAATTCTAGCTGATCCTCCCGAGTGAAAAAAATGCTGTCAACTTTACCTATTTGTTAAAATATAGTAATGGCCTTTATTGAAGGAATCTTTGTCATAACCATTTTGCTAGTGTCATCCATTTGCAGTGTAAAAAAGGTATGTTGCAATAGTAAAACAATTCAGAAAATTATTTTTTCCATATCTAAACTTAAGCAATATTCAAAATAGTGAGTTTCCTGGCTAATCTATATAATCAGTGTATACTACTCATGTAGTGTAGAATTTATCTACTGAAAAATGCATTTAATTTAGAAACTCAGGAATCCATCTTTCCCTTGTCCAAAAGTGGGAACAGAAATATTCTTTACCAGCACTCACTAGGTAGCAGTGACAGTTAATGTGAGAAGTGGCAGTTCTGGCAGCAGTGGTGGCATTTTTGGCCATTGTATGAGTGATGGCGCTACTGGGGGCAGGTAGCTAGAAGATATAAAAAGTAGAATCCTGGTGGTCACTAGCCATCTATAAGTGGGGTAAGAGAAGTTGTTTCTGTGTATTAGGTTTCTGTAAGTTGAGTTTTGCCGAGTGTGTATTTTTGTCTTTCAGGAATAATTTAAGATTATTTATTTACATATTTGCTTCCTCCACTAGACCATAACCTATTTGAGGGCAGATATTTTTTTCATTCATTGATTCCGTGAGTTTGCCAACAGACATTTATTTCATGCCTACCATGTGCAGTCACTATTTTAAAATCTGGAGATGAACAGATAACTTTCTCTCTTGTAGGAGAAACATAGACAGAGCTATTAAAGAGTAGGCTATATTATAGCATGCCAGCTAGTACTAAGTACCAGGGGAAAAAAAATAAGGCAGGGAAGAGTCTTAGAGAGTGAGAGGATGACAGTTTAAAATAGGGTAGTTAGGTAAATTCTCGCTGAGAAGGTGGCATTTGAGCAGACTTGAAGGGGGTAAGAAAGGCAGCCTTGCAGAGATCTGGGGGAAGAGCATCCCAGGTAGAAGGAGCCACAAACGCAAAAGCCCTGAGGAGAGAGCCTGTTTGAAGAACCCCAAGAACGTCTACACAGCAAAAGCAGACTGTTTAAGGGAACATTAGTTGGAAGTGTCTATTTGTGTAGGATGTTACTCTATTCTTGCTGCCTGGAATGTCCTTCCTTTCCATTGCCGGTGTCCAAATTCAACCCCTTGTTCTAGGCCCAATGCAAGTGTCACCTAAACATTCTGTGAAGCCTTTCATCTTGCTCAGAGGCTCCTCTTGGTTTTTAGATTTTGTTTTTTATCTTTGTTGTGGAACAATATTCTCATTCACAGCCTGTCATTCCTCAGGGCAGCCATCCTATAGAATCCTCGAAGGAAGGTATCAGATTTTGGGTATGTTTGTGTCATTCCCAGCAGTCAACACTGAGTCTTGAACATAGAAAACTCTCTAAATCTTTGCTAAATGAATTTATTTAGAATCTCCTCACTTGGGATAGAGTTTGGATTAGAATTGACTTACTGAATTTCCTTCTATCTCTTAAAATGTAGTCCTTCACTAACTAGAGGTTTTAAGAACCCCTGCCTTTAGCACAAAAGTGATGGAATACCTTTTACTCTGCTGTTTCTGTTTTAAAGAGCTCTCTAAGAAGTATATGTCCAATAAGAATAACAATTTTGAGTTTAATTTATTAAACAATATCTAGGGTGTGACTGAGCTAACGATTCCATACTCTGGCAGGATGCTGAAGTTTGAGTCCAAGAGTAATGGTTTAACACTGAGCAATTTGCAGATTGTTGAACCATTTGCCAACAAGTTTATCCTACTGCATTTCATTTTCATTCCTCGTTTATCTCCCTTATAACAACTTACATATTCATGTCTGTCCTTTAACAGTATGCATTTCCATTTCATGCTGTAATAGATTTTTAGATTCAATCATGGCTCCAAGCTGTTATGTGTGAGAAATACGAAGTTACACACCTGTTTTGCTAAACGGAAGTTTTGGTTCATTCTGCTAGAGTCAGACATTAAGAATTCAAGTGTAGGCCAGGCGCCATGGCTCATGCCTGTAATCTCAGCACTTTGGGAGCTGAGGCAGGTGGATCACCTGAGGTCAGCAGTTCAAGACCAGCCTGGCCAACATGGCGAAACCCTGTCTTTACTTTACTAAAAATACAACAATTAGCCAGGCATGGTAGTGCATGCCTGCAGCTGCAGCTACTCGGGAGGCTGAGGCAGGAGAATCGCTTGAACCCAAGGAGGTGGAGGCTGCAGTGAGCCAAGATCATGCCACTGCACTCCAGCCTGGGTGACAGAGCGAGACTCCATCTCAAAAACGAAAAAAAAAAGGAACGTCTGAAAAAAAGTAATTCAAATGTGGCTTCAGAATATATCCCTTTTTGTTTTTGCCTTCTATATCCTTGGTCTATGACTGCACAAATTCGAATGTTTTTCTTGGTTTATCTTTTTAAATTGCTGCTTAGCTTCAGTGACTTGGCAACAGTAACCTTTAGTCTTTTGATATTTGCCTGACAGTATTTGTGTATTACTGTAAATAAGTAATGAGACTTATATTTTATAAACCAAATATATTTTTACGTAGCCATCAAACAAGAAAAAATCCGCTGGCTTATGATTCCATAGTGTATCCTCTGGTAAATTAGTTTAAAAAATTTTTCTGTTTTTATAGAGATAAGGTCTCACTGTGTTGCTTAGGCTGGTCTTAACCTCCTGACCTCAAACAATCCTCTCACTTTGGCCTTCCAAAGTGCTGGGATTACAGATCTGAGCCACCATGCCTGGCCTGTGAATTACTTTTATAAAGTAGAAATGTCTTTCTTTTGTATGAATTATGTTAGTTGTTTCTGCATATATAAAATACTGTGTGTGCGTGTGTGCATACACACCACACACATATGAAGTACAAGCAGGAAAATTTTCAAATTAACATATATATGAGTTACCTCAATTTTTTAATAAACTGTATTTAATTAAACTGTTAACCAAATGCAAGCCTTAGGAGGAACTCTAAGATTCTTCTTTCCTTTTTTTTTTTTTTTAAATTTTAACGTAAAATACAAAGTATTCAAAGTATATATAACTTATTTTTTCTTTTAAAAATATCCCTTAAAAAGATCCATCCATGTTCACTGATGTCTTTTTTTAGTGACTATTAACACATTGTGGCAGATGGGTCTTAATTAAACTTATGCCTGTGATCAAGACAGAATTATCAACACTCCTGAGTATGAGGATGTTAACACATATTAACACATGATATTTAGCTTTTTGTTAAGAAGAAAATTCCATATGATTTGGTTTCCTTCCATATTAGTTATAATGCATTTGTCTGCATAAACTGGGTTTGATGTAGCCTGACTCAAATGCTTAGAAAGAACTATGTTAGGATATGTAATAGGAAGTGGCAGAGTAGTAGACCAATTCTAAAATTATTTAACTCAGCAAATCAATGACTTTATTGTAGATTCAATTTCTTTCTCTTTCTCTACTTTACTCATCACAAAATTACATTTATCCAAAGGCAGTTTTTCTCCTTGAAATCAGTGGTAATCAGTTCGTAGTCCTGGACTATGTCTTTCTCTTCATTCTGGTTAGACCCACCGAAGACCAATAATATAAATAGCTTACCCTAATCGAGATCCAGCCTTGGATTGGAGCTGAAGATGAGAGTGAAAACGGGAATAAAATATTCTGTTGGAAAGATGGAAGAGAGGAATGGATAGCGGGTAGGCAAACAAGGATCTGCTATTTCCTTTTTTAAACTTTAAAAAAAAAATACTTATTTTTAGGGCCAGACACGGTGGCTAATGCTTGTAATCCCAGCACTTTAGGAGGCCTGGGTGAAAGGGTCGCTTGAGCCCAGGAGTTCAAGACCAGCCTGGGCAACGTGGCAAAACCCTGTCTCTCTGCAAAAAGTACAAAAATTAGTAAGGGCTATTAGCACACACCTGTAGTCCTAGCTACTTAGGTGGCTGAGGTGAGAGGATTACTTGAGCCCCAGAGGTCAAGGCTGCAGTGAGCTGAAATTGCACCACTGCACTCCAGCCTGGCTAACAGAGGAGACCCTGTCTCAAAAAAAAAAAAAAAAAAAAAATTCTATTAAGGTACAGTTGACAAATAGAAATTACATATATTTACAATGCACATGTTATTTTCATATATGTATTTATTGTGAAATGGGTAAATCAAGCTAATTAACATATCTGCCACCACTATTCCCTCTTTATTAGCTTTTAATATATATTAGTTTTCTGTAATTTTAGATTGCTTTTGAGGTTGTTAATGTCAGGAATGGTTCCTTGTAATACACAATAGTGAGCATGTGTCACAATAAATCTTAATTTCAGATTTCCCTTATATCAAAGTATCCTTGAAAAACTCAAATGCTGATAAGGTCACAGTTTTTATATGGAGTATGCTGGAAGATGCGCTTTCTAAAAATTAAGATTAAACCTTTTGAATATTTAATTGTAAAGGCGGAAACAAAGTGTTCAAAGTTAAAATGATTTTTGGTTTTGAGGTAAGTGTTATAAATAGGACAATGTTATAGGCCATTTCATGGCTTTTCTAAAAGATGGCCTTACGTAACATACCTATATTATGTTCTTTAGCAAAGTTGTTTTCAATTTTGAATGTTTCTTTATTGTGACTGTGGAAAATTAAGTATTAAGGCCACTAAGGTCATTCTTGATTTACCACACATAGATAATTATTAACACTTAGTGTATTTACCCCAGTCTTTATTTTTCCTTTCACAATGTCCCAGTGAATAGGATATACCTTTTAGACATTAACAACACAAATAAATGCTTTGAAGCTGATGGAGGATTTATTACACATTGTGGTTTTAAGGTAACCTAAAGACAAGGATGGAGATAAATCATGCGTGTATGCCACAGCATGCCCCTTCTTAGATCATTCAGTTTGATGACATCATGCCCAGCATGTTCTCCACAAGAGGAGATATTCCTCTTTGCATCATACTTGCATTTTGACATTTGAACAATGCCTCTGCAGAAGGGGCAGTAATCTAATCTCCTCTGATTAGTTACTTTCTTCTCTACCCAGTTATTGTTGGGCTCCGGAGAGATGGGGTTGCTAGGCCAGTGAATGAAGGTAAAAGTCAGTGCATCAAAACTAGGCATGGCGTGTGCCTATAGTCCCAGCTACTTGGGAGGCTGAGGTGGAGGATTGTCTGAGACTAGGAGTTGAAGCCATGCTAGGCAACCATAGCAGGACTGCTGTCTCCTAAAAAAACAACAAAATGAACAAGAAACATGAGTGCTCCAGTTCTGCACATCCTATCAATGAGACCTGTGATCAAGCTTTCCTAAGTCACCTGTGAAGTAACACACCTCAAGAAGAAAAGCACTTATTTTTTTCAGACATATTACTGTCTTAATTGTATGTGAATAGAGTTTATGTGAAGCCCACTACACCCACCTCTATTGTGCTGAGAAGCATTTACGTTTTTCCTCTCTTGCAAGCCTGACGTAATTACAAGAATCACTTGCTGTCAGTCACAGTTGTCTTTGTCACTCTGGAAGAAAGGACTATTTTTTAATATTCCAAAGCCACTGAATTGTTTTGATTACCTTGTGCTTACTGAGGAAGAGCACCAATTCATTCTACCACATATGTATCCTGCTGTTTCCTGTTCATTAATATATCTTAGTGTGATATGAAAGGATTATAAAATAATTTGTATTTTAGTAAAAAAATACGTAACATAAAACTTATTTAACATTTGCAAGTGTACAGTTTTGTGGCATGAAGTATATTCACATTGTTGTGTCACCGTAACCACTATCCATCTGCAGAACTTAACATTTCCCAGCGGAAACTCCTTACACATTAAACACTAACTCCCTATTCTCCCCTTCTCCTAGTCTCTGGCACACACCTTTCTACTTTGTGTCTCTATGAATTTGACTGCTCTAAGAACCTCTTATAGGAGAAATCGTGGAATATTTGTCGTTTTGAAACTGGCTTATTTCTTTTTAGCATAATGTCTTTGAAGTGCACTCGTTGTGTAGCATGTATCAAAATTTCTTTGTTAAGGCAGAATAATATTTCATTGTATGTGTGTACATACCATAGACCTAAAAGGAAGAGGCTGAAGCACAAAATAGGATTCAAAGAGTTTACTTGAGCCAAAATGGAAACAGTTGACTGGAGGACTCAGACTCAAGTATCCTTGGATATGAGCTCCCTTTGGCTATTGTTACAAGCAGGTTTATAAAGGCATTATATAAAAGGGACATGGAATGGGCTGATACTAAGTTGTTTGTCAAGAATTCTCACTAGTTTACAGAAATAACATTGGTTAGTGATTGACTATATACATTGTTGAGATATAGGGAGTTGGTTATACTGTTTGGTGTAGTATCAGTTATTTTATAGTTAGTTACTTGTGGCAGTGGCAAGCAGTTTCAAGACAGAAATATTTATCATAGCTCAAAAGAGAGAAGTAGGATGTGATTGCTGTCATATTTTAATGCCCCTCTGGGCCAGATCATTTAAAAGGACTTGCATTCCTCAGATAAAAGTTTCCTTCTCATTATGGTATTTTGTTTATTAATTTGTCAGTGGAAACTTGGGTTGCCTCCATCTTTTGGCTATTATGAATAATGCTGCTGTGAACATAGATGTACAAATATCTATTTGAGTTCCTGCTTTTACTTTTCGTAGGTACATATCCAAAAGTGGAATTGTTAGACCATATGGTAATTTTACATTTCATTTTTTTCTGGGGAAGCGCCACATCATTTTCACAGCAGTGTACTATTTTACATTCCCACCAGCAATGCACAAGGGTTCTAGTTTCTCTACATCCTTGCCAACATGTTATTTTCTGTTTTTTGAAAATAGCCATCCTAATGGGTATGAAGTGGTATCTCATTATGGTTTTGTTTGCACTTCTTTAGTGACTAGTGATGTTGAGAATCTTTTCATGTGTTTATTGGCTGTTTCTATATCTTTGGGAAAATATCTATTTGAGTCTTTTGCCCATTTAATATTCAGTTGTTTGTTTTTATTGTTGAGTTGTAGGAGTTTTACAAATATATTCTGGATATCAGTCTGTTATTGCATATATGATTTGCAAATATTTTCTCTCATTCTGTTGTTGCCTTTTTACTCTACTGATAGTGTCCTTTGATGCACACAACTTTTTAATGAGATTTAACTTATATGGTTTGTTCTTGTTGCCTGTGCTTGCTTTTGGTGTCATACCCAGAAAAAATTTTTTAATTACTATATAATAATTCATAGTATAGTATACCATAATTTAACCAATCAAAATGGACTTGAATTTTGAATAAGTTTTTTTTTGATGAGATTAAGAAAATGGTTGTGAAACCTGACACATAAGGGCTTAGTAATTGCTGTGTAAATTAATAATAATGATTACTTTTATTACTGCTTGTTACTTCCTACTCCTGATCGGAAGATCATGTAGTCAAAAAACTATAGAACACACCGGACATTGTTCTCAAGTATTCTTTGTATTTTCTCAGAATGAATTATCTCTTTTATTTTATTTTTTCCAAAAACTCCAGTGTTTAAATCATATGGGCCCTGATTGGTAAAGGCAAAAGATTTATACGCTCTGAAGAGAAACCAGAGTGCGTGGGCCCCGTTTTGGAATGAACTTGCTGCTTATTATAAAATGCGAAATCTTCAAACACTCTTCCACAGAAAAATTCTGTAAGAAGACTTTTTTGTTTTTGTTTTTTGTTTTTGTTTTGGGACAGAGTCTTGCTCTATCACCAGGCTGCAATGCAGTGGCGCGATCCTGGCTCACTGCAACTTCCATTTTCGAGTTTCAAGAGATTCTCCTGCCTCAGCCTCTTGAGTAGCTGGGACTACAGGCTTGAGCCACCACCTGTATTTTTTATTTTTATTTTTTATTTTTAGTAGAGATGGGGTTTCACCATGTTGACCACAATGGTCTCGATCTCTTGACCTCGTGATCCACCAGCCTTGGCCTCCCAAAGTGCTGGGATTATAGGCGTGAGCCACCGCACCCTGTGAAGAAGACTTTTTTTAGGAGAAAGTATGGCTATAAAAGTTGCTCCAGCTTTTTTTTTTTCTCTAAGAATTAGCTAACCTTTTAAAAAAACATCTTAATTAAAATATAACTCTCACATGCTATGAGAATCATCCAGTTAAATTATATAACACAGGGGTTTTTAGAATTATATCATGGTTGTGCAACCGTAGTCACAATCTAAGTTTAGAACGTTTTTATCAAACTAAATGAAATTTAGTACCCATTAGCAGTCACTCTTCAATCCCCACTCCCCACCGTTCGTGGCAACCACTCATCTGTTTTGTTTCCATAGATTTTTCTATTCTGAACATTCTATATAAATGGAAATATGAAATATTACAGTCTTGTGACTGACTTCTTTTACTTAACATGATGCTTTCAGGATTTGCCTATGTTGTAGCGTATATTAATATTTTATTACTTTTTATAGCGAAATAATATTTCAGGATGGAGATACATATATATATATATGTATATATACACTATATCTTGTTTGTTCATTTATCAATTGATGGACATTTGGGTTGTTTCCACCTCTTGGTTACTATGAATAATGGTGCTATGAACATTCATGTACGAATTTTTGTGTGAACATATGTTCTCATTTCTCTTGGGTGTGTAACTGGGAGTAAAATTGCCAAATCATATGGTAAGAATATGTTTAATTATGTGAAGAAATGCCAGACTATATTCTAAAGTTACTGTACCATTTTACATTCCCACCAACAATGTCTGAGGGCTCCAGTTTCTTCATATTCCCAGCTCTTGTTATTGTCAGTCATTTTTATTTTAACTCTCCGATGGGTATCAAGTAGTATCTCATTGTGATTTTGACTTACATTTTCCTGATGACAGATGATGTTGAACATCTTTTCATGTGATTATTGTCCATTTACATATCTTTTTGAAAGAAATATCTATCCAAATCCTTTGCCTGTTTTTAAGTTGTGTTGCCTTTTTATTATTGACTTGTAAGAGTTCTTAATATATGCTAGGTGCAAATCCTTTATCAGGTATATGATGTGCAAATATCTCTTCCCATTCCATAGGTTGTCTTTTTACTTAATTGCTGATATCACTTGTAGCATAGTGGCTTTGAATTTTGATGTCATCCAGTTTATCTATTTTTTCTTCACTTGAGCTTTTAGTATCGTATATAAAAAAGCTTTGCCCACTTCAAGGTCAAAATCTTGTAACTATGTTTCCTTTCAAGAATTTAATAGCCTTAATTCTTATACCTAGGTCTGTGGTCCATTTTGAGTTAGTTTTGTGTATGGTATGAGGTGGGGATCCAGTTTCATTGTTTGACATGTGGATATTTAGTTGTTTGAGCACCGTTTGTTGATTATTCTATCCCCATTGAATTGTCTTGGTACTTTACCCCAAGTTTTCCTCCCAAATTTTATCTTGTTTTTGGAGTTCTTAGACCTTCCAGGTGCCACCATCTTTAAATATTTTAAACTCATTTTGTCACCTCAGCTTTTTGTTATTTCAGTACTAGAGTATTTGCCACTGAAACTGGGAAACATCTTAATATGTGTCTTAGTTCATTTTGTGCTGTTATAACAGAATACTTGAGACTGAGTAATTTATAGTGAACAGAAATTTATTTGGTTCATGGTGTTGGAGGCTGGGAAATCCAAGCACAAGGAGCCACATATGGTGAGGAAGGCATCACATGGTATGCACATGTGAGCAAGTGTGGGAGCAAACTTGCTTTGATAACAAACCCACTCCTGAAATAATGACATTGATGCATTAATGAGAGCAGAGCCCTCATGACCTAATCATCTCTTAAAGGTCCTACCTTTGAACACTGTTGCATTGGAGATTAAATTTCCAACACACGAACTTCGGGGAATACATTCAAACCAAAGCAGAATGGTTGATAGTGGTTTAGGGTGTTAATATACACCTGCCATTTATTCAGTACTTTTTTGTGCAGGCTAAGCATTTTTTATACATTATAAGAGAAAATAGGAGCGAATTCTTCTCTGAAGAAATTTAATGAGATATCTTGGAAAGTGCTAATTAAGTTACTATTGTAGGTGCCCTAGTCCCTTCTTGTTTGGGATTTAAGACTGCTGCCATCTTGATTGCTGGTTCTTTGCACACTCTGGCTAAAGTTAGGCCTGCCCATGTACACTGTGTCTCCAGCCAGAGTTCTCACTTAGGAGAGGCCTTGGTGGAAAACACCACACTGACTGAATTTTCTGGCCTTCTCTTTTTCATGATTCCTAAATGTTTGAAGTGCTCTATGGCTTTGTCCTCAGACATCTCTCTCTCTTTTTTTTTTTTTTTAATTGCAACATAATCTAATTATTATTCTTCATATATTTTCTTGATGCTGTGATTTTGTCCACATTTTTACTCTGCCCTTCATGTAATTTCATACTCCCTGTTCTCTATATTTTCGAATTCTACCTATTCTTCAAGACCCTTAGTATCTGTCACTTTTCTTTGAAGATGACAATCTTGTTGCTCAAAACCATTGTTTCTCTTAACTTCTTACAGCATGTTATTTGTACTACTCTTACATCAGAAATTGCCCACTAACTTTTAATATATTTCCCTCTCTATATATGCATATGTGTATGTGTATGTGTATATATACATATATATATGTTTTTCTCCCGGAGTTTCTCTCTGTCAACCAGGCTGGAGTGCAGTGGTACCATCTCAGCTCACTGCAACCTCAACCTCTTGGGTTCAAGCGATTCTCCTGCCTCAGCTTCCCTAGTAGCTGGTACTACAGACATAGACCGCCATGCCTGGCTTTTTTTGTATTTTTAGTAGAGATGGGGTTTCACCATGTTATCAGGATACTCTTGAACTACTCACCTCAAATGATCTGCCCGCCTTGGCCTCCCAAAGTGATGGGATTACAGTTGTGAGCCACCACACCCAGCCCTATTTTTATCGAACCAGGGTCTCACTTAGCCATCTAGGCTGGAGTCCAGTGTCATGAACCAGGTTTACTGCAGCGTTGACCTCCCTGGGTTCAGGTGATCCTCCCTCCTCAGCCTCCTGAGTAACTGGGACTACCGGTGTGCATCACCATGACCAGCTAATTTTTGTATTTTTTGTAGAGACTTGTCTGGAACTCCTGGGCTCAAGTGATCCTCCTACCTTGGCCTCCCAAAGTGCTGGGATTACAGGTGTGAGCCACTGTGCCCAGTTGATTACAAGGACTTCTATTTCTTTTTTTGAAATGTAAAAAAGGCAAAATACAAAATTATAAATTAAAAATAATTATACCTGTATTTTACTTGTATTAGATCATAAGCTGTTGGAGAAAAGCCTCTGTCTTTCCTCTTGGTAATCCTCTATATTTTAACATCTGGCAGAGTGAACTAATGCATTTTAAGAAAACACTTTGCTAAATTTTCAAAAGAATGGTGAGGATAATGACATACTGTGATTAGAGGGAAGTTTTAAAGTTGCCTTTTGTGATATATGCATAAGGGCAGGAGTGAAACAGGAAAAGGGAGAATTGTATTAGTGGGTGTCTGATTTTTTTAAGTTTATTTTTGTTTTTCATTAATGGATTAAGGAATATTAAAATAATAGAAGTTGTTGCCTTTTTATAAGTGTAGTCGTCTTTAGACTGGTGTAATTTAGGAGTTGTGACCAACTGAAATATATCTCTTTTGACTTCTGTTGTGAAACTATACTGTTAGGAAATTTGATCAGCCTGAAGCAAGTTCTAGGCTCCTTAATGAAAGCTGTTAAGTTAAATTATTAAGGAAAGAGAAATAGTTTTAGGTCAGCAGTTACTTATTTAATTTTAGCTTAGCCTTGGAGTTTGATTAAAATTTTAAGACGTTCTTTCCCGTATTGTTTTCTTTTTTCTTCATTTTTAATTGACAAATAATAATTGCATATATTTATGGGATACAGTGTGAGGGTTTGATCTATGTATACATTATAAAAGGAATCAATCAAGCTAGTTAATATATCCAGCATCTTTTTTTTTTTTTTTTAAATAGGTAGCATCTTGCTCTGTCTCTGTCTCCAGGTTGGAGTGCCCTGATGCCCAGGCTGACGGGCAGTGGTGTGATCATTAGTTCACAGCAGCCTTACTCTCCAGGGCTCAAGGACCTCAAGGCATCCTTTTGGTTTAGCCTCCTTGGTAGCCAGGACTACAGGTGCTTGCTACCATGCTCAGCTAATTTTTTTTAAACATTTGTTTTTGTTGTTGTTGTTGTTGTTGTTTAGATGGGTCTCACTTTGTAGCCCAGGCTGGTATGAAATTCCTAGCTTCAAGCAATCCTATGGTCCTGGCCTCCCAAAGTGCTGGGATTACAAATGTGAGCCCCTACACCTAGCAACATATCTATCATCTTACCAATTTATGATTTCTTTGTGGGAAGAATGTTAAAATACATTGTTTCGGAAGTTTTGAAATATACATTAACTGTGGTCACCATGCAGTTCAGTAGATCACAAAAACTTATACCTCCAGTCTAACTGAAACTTTGTACCCTTTGATCAACATTTTTGCTTTCCCCATTCCTCCTTTTATCCTCACCCCCAGCCCTTGGTAACCACCCCTACTGATTTTCTTAGTTAAGTATTGCCAGCATTCTAAGAAGATTCCAAATGGCAGCAGTTGAAGTTTTCATGAGAAATTATTTCACTGTCAATATAATGAAACATAGTTAAAGGTTAGCGCAGTTGACCCTTCCTTGATAAGCAGTAATATAATGCAGAAAGAGAGCATTTCTCAAAAGAAAAATTCCTATAAGATCTTTATTGTACTTAGAATTCTACAGCTGACTTTTCAGATAAGGCCCAGACGTAGTACTTAAAAATGAGTCAGTGTTAATGCATGCTTGTTATGTGCCAGGTATCATTCTACGAGTATGTATGTACACGTATGCATAAAGTATATGTGTGAACTCAGTTCTCACAACAACACCGTTAGGTAGATACTGTTATTTTCTCTATGCTACTAATGAGGAAAACTCAGGCACAGAGAGGATAAGTAACTTGCTCAAAATCACACAGTTAACAAAAGAGAACATCCAGGAATAAACCCATATATCTGGTTGCAGATTCTTTACTCTCCTCCCTCCCTTCTTACTTTTAGTTTGTTTCTTCAAGTTATATATACACATTGATTAAAAAATCTAATAGTTTCATAAGGTTTATTATGAAAAATAACATTCCTTCATTTCTCTGTTTCTACAAGTAACTACTTTTAGCTGATTATTTCAGTGTTTATGTACATGTGTCTAAATAATGTACTTGTTTTACTTCCTGATTTATTACTTGTAGACATGATTTATTCTGCTATTAAAAATGACTATTTGGCTGTCCTCTCCTCTTCTTCACAACTAATTCCCAATCTACTCATAGTTATTTCATAATTTTGGTTAGATCAGTGTTTGATGTTTACATTAATATATTATGTAAACACTGTCTTCAGCTGAGCCATGTTGTAAGCTGTACTATTTTTTTTTCCTGACACTGTATTTTCCTAAAAGATTATAATTATCTTTTCTTTTGATGTAGTTTGTAATGCACTTATCACTAGTTTACATCTTTGCCAGTTGTCCAAAACATACATATCTTCACTCAGTTTCATGTTCTTAAATAAATCTCTTCTGGAGCCTTTTGACTAGATGTATGGCAGTCATTCTGGGATCTTTATTATTTTAGGGAATTCCTTTTGCTTGTTTCCTGTGTTGGATCTTCCATTACTTCATTTTTTGTATTATCCTACCGTGGCGGAGCCAGTAATACCCTCCAGTAATTTCTTGAGAAAAGGTCATGGGCAGTAGATTTTTTTGCGACCTGGCATATACGCCCAAAAAATCTATAAGTCCACATTGACTGCATATAAAATTTTAGGTTAGAATTTTTTCTCAGAACTTTTATTATATGTTTCATTACCTTTTAGTGTCTAGTGTTGCTATTAAAAAGTCTAAAGCAATTATGATTACTTACCTTTCGTGTGTGATCTTTTATACCTTCTAAAAAGTTGTAGATTCCTGATTTTTTGGCAGAGTTTCTGCAGTTTCACAGACCCTCGCTATGGGTCTGTTCTCTCTACTAGAAAACTTTTGTTCTCTCTGCTGGAAGCATTTCTTCATTTTCTGTTCTGTTTTTGAGTCTCCTTTTTTCAGTTTTCTGAATTTCTCTGGACTCTTCTACATTTCTTATTCTTTCTCTTCTGTTTTTTATGTTTGTGCCCTTTGGCTCTATTTTCTCAACTTTATTTTCCAGTTTTCTACTGGACTTTAAAAATTTCTCCTCATATTTTAAATTTCCATGAGCTTCGTTTTTATATCTGAATTTCACTCTTTTATAGTATACTGTTATTTCATAGTTGCATTATCTTTTCTTACCTCTCTTATATTAATGATACATAGTTTAAATTTTCTTCTCTACTTGGTTTGTTTCCTTTGAGTTGCTTTTTCCTCTATTTTGTGTTTTAACTTTAAAAAAAAATAATTTATTTATTTTTGTTTTTTATTGTACTTCAAGTTCTGGGATACGTGTGCAGAATGTGCTGGTTTGTTACATCGGTATACACGTGTAACAAATATATATAATCCTTGATTGACTGCACCTATCTAAGGATAGGGTACTGAAAGCTGATTGGAAGCTCTCAATCCATGATTAGAGGTTGTCTGTGCGATCTTTACTTGAGGTAATCAAGCTGGGCAGTTTAGGTAGTGTAGGAATTGGAATTGCCATAAGTACAACTCCCAAAATCTTCATGACTTAACATAATAAAAGTTTATTTCTCACTTATGTCAAGTCCAGCATTGGTGTTCTTGGTCATCTAGAATCTTCCATGTTGGTGTTTTATCTTCTCTCATTCTTGAGAAGGGGCCAAAGGAACTTCTACATCTAGTTAGCGTGGAAGATTTCGCAGAAATTTTTATGGGTGAGGCTTGAATAGTATATTTTTAACAACCTGATAATCTGGGAGGAAAAAAAGCTCTGAATTATAGCATTTGCTGATTTTTATGGTATAAATACTTCACCATGATCAATTTCAGGCTATTGACATAATGTCACTGAAGGCAGAATTAGGAAGAGATACACCCAATAGGCTTTCATGCCAGCTCTGGCATACCACTGTAACTTCCAACCACATTCCACTGGCCACAACTGTGTTGTATGGCTCCACCTAAATTCAAGAGAGGGTGGAATTGTGTGCCCTGGGAATAAGGGAACTAGATTTTAGTGAACAGCTAACAGTTTCTGCCATAGATGATATCTCCATTATCATTATCTTTAGATCTAGTTAGAGTTCCCACAGATTTATATTCTAGTCTCCTGCCTAGATGGTGAAGAAGGTCTGGCTTTAGTTATTCTGAGAACTGATTAGACAGGATCTGGTAGTATCTGCACATTTACATAATTCCCATGTTTTCAGTATGGTCCCTGAATTTATTTTATATTACTGCTGTAACAAATTATCACAGACTTAGTGGCTTAAAACAACACAAACTTACTGTATGGTTCTGTGGCTTAGAAGTCAGACGTGGGTTTTGGTATAGCTGCATCCCTTTCTGGAGGCTCTAGGGAAGAATCTGTGTTCTTTCCTTTTCTAGCTCCTAGAGGCCACCCTCATTCCTTGCTCATGGCTTCTATTCTCCATGTTCATAGCCAACTGTATGGCATATCTCTGATTCATTTTCTCTAGTCACATCTCCTTCTGACCACAGCCCAGGAAAGAGTCTCAGATTTTAAACTACCATGTGATACAATTAGGCCCACCCATATAATCTGGGATAGTCTCTTCATCTCAGAGTTGTTAATCACATCTACAAAGGCATTTGTCATGTTAACCACACGTACTAACAGGTTCCAGGGATTAGGATGTTGTCATTTTTTGGTAGGCCATTATTCTGCCTACCACAGTACCCCTTGCTCTCTGAAAACCCTCCCTTTGATCTGTTCCTAGTAATAAAATTAAACACTTTTCTTGGAGTTGGTAATGGGAATTTAGTGATCCTTCTGCTTTTTAAACAAACTTTTAGTCCTTATTTTCCAGTTCTCTCTTCATCCTCATTTCCAGACATATGTAAATGCACCAATTCATGAGTTTTTGCCTATTTTGTGACACAAATTGAGTTAGTTTTTTGATTTCCTTCTCACCAATTTAGGACTAAATTTTCTGAGAATACTTTAACACTCATTTAAACATTTTCAAGATTTTGTTGTTCTTGCTTTCCTTTCCCATTCTCCTCATCCTGGTATGTTTATGCCTTTACAGAAAAACCCTTTAATGTTGTCTTAGCTGGGGTTTGGGTAGGCAACAAAGGCAGATGTGTGTTTAATTTACCAACTTGATTAGAACACAGCTTGCACGTTTACCATACTGCCTTAACTTTATTGCCTCTTTTTGTGTGTGTGTGTGTAAGGTAACCCAGATTTTGGATAATATACATGGATATGGACCCTGTCTTCTAGATTACAAATTTATTTATTCAGTATACTTTTATTGGCTCTACATCAGCCACTTTGGTGAGCATTTCAAATACGAAACTCAGATTGTGGTATTGTAATTCGGATTACTACAAAGGAAATTTGCGCACATTTTTATAAGTGTATAGTAGGAATAGAAACAGTACCAAGGAGGCATGGAGAAAGAAGGACTAGTTTTAATTGAGAGTGAGGAAAGACTTCACAGAAGTCATAAGGTTCAAGCTATGTCTTAGATAGGGTGTTGCTGGAGAATGGAATGAGAAAGTTGTTCCTAGACAGAAGTGGGAAAATATGAAGAAGGTGAATGGTAAGAAGTTCAGTGTGGCTGGAGCAGATTATTTAGGGAGAATAAAGAGATGATGAAACTTCAGGGATTGGTCTGGCTTAGATTTTGGAGAACGTTTTATGACATGGTAGGGAGTTTTTATTTAGGTCATATAAATTGAATAGTGGTGGCATGATCTTGGCTCACTGAAACCTCCACCTCCCGGGCTCAAGCATTCCTCCTACCAGCTTCCTGAGTAGCTGGGGCTACAGACATGCACTACCATTCCTGGCTAATTTTTTGTAGAGATAGGGTTTTGCCATGTTGCCCACACTGGACTCAAACTCCTAGACTCAAGAGATCATCTCACCTCAGCCTCCCAGAGTGTTTGGATTACAGGCATGAGTCACTGAACCTGGCCAAAATTTTCTTTTTTTGAGATGGGGTCTCGCTATGTTGCCCAGGCTGGTCTTGAACTTCTGGGCTCAAGTGATCCCCTCCAGTCTCCAAAAGTGCTGGGATTATAGGTGTGAGCCACTTTGCCCAACCAATAATCATTCATATTTAAAGGTGTGGTTTAGTTCTTTCTTCAACGTACTTTTTATAGGATTCCATTGTACAATTCCATTCCATAGTTTATCCTTCTGTGACTGGTGGACATTTGTGTCATTTTCAACTTCTCTTATTGTTAACAAACAATGCTTTTATGAGCTTTCTTCTGTGTGTCCCCGGTACACAGGTTAAGAGATTTTTTTATGTACAGTTGACCCTTGCAAGGGTCCACCTAATGCAGCTTTTTTTCAGTAAGTATACTGGGAAATTTTGGGGGATTTTTGACAAATTGAAAAAACTTGCAAATTATGTAGCCTAGAAATATAAAAAAAATTAAGAAAAATTTTGGAGGTATGTCATCAATGCATAAAACACAGTAGATACTAGCTTATTTTATCATTTACTACCATAAAATATACACAAATCTATTGTAAAAAGTTAAAATGTATCAAAATTTATGCGAACACTTGGAAACTGGACATGGTGCTACTCTCAATGGAGAGGACTGTAAACAAATATAAAGATGCAGTATTATAACTGTGTAAAATCAACTGTGATTTATACTATGCTACTGTAATAATTCCAACATTCTGTTGTTACTATGGTAAATTCAGATTTTTTAAGAATCTGCTTAAAATGCTGTGTGATGCTAATCATCTGGTGAGCAATTTGTCTCTCCAGTAAATTGCACATCACAGTAAAAAGTGCTTTCTCCCAATTCTTGTGTAATCTGTTATCATGTTTGTTGTAATATCATAAACGTTGAATAACACTGTGAGAGTCATATGAAGTGCTACTAGTGGTGTTGGAAGTGCTCCCAAGCTGCAGAGAAATGTAATGACATTACAAGAAAAAGTTGAGTTGCTTGATATGTAGCTTAGATAGAGGTCTGTGGCTATGGTTGCCCACTATTTCAAGATAAGTGAATTCAGTCAAAGGACTATTATAAAGAAAATAAAATTTGTGACCGGGTGAGGTGGCTCTTGCCTGTAATCCCGGCACTTTGGGAGGCCAAGGTGGGCGGATCATTTGAGGTCAAGAGTTTGAGACCAGCCTGGCCAACATGACAAAACCCCATTTCTACTACAAATACAAAAATTATGGCTGGGCGCAGTGGCTCACGCCTGTAATTCTAGCACTTTGGGAGACCGAGGCAGGTGGATCACCTGAAGCCAAGAGTTCAAGACCAGCCTGGCCAACATGGTGAAACCTCATCTCTACTAAAAATACAAAAATTAGCTGGGCATGGTGGTGGGCCATGTAATCCCAGCTACTTGGGAGGCTGAGGCAGGAGAATTCATTGAACCCAGGAGGCGGAGGTTACAGTGAGCTGAGATCACACCATTGCACTCCAGCCTGGGCACCAGAGCAAAAACTCCATCTCAAAAAAGTAAAATAAAATAAAAATACAAATACAAAAATTAGCCAGGCACGGTGGCAGGTGCCTGTAATCCCAGCTACTCAGGAGGCTTAGGAGAACTGCCTGAACCCGGGAGGTGGAGGTTGCAGTAGCCAAGATTGTGCCACTGCACTCAAACCTGGGCAACAGAGGGAGACTCCATTTCAAGAAAAAAAGAAAAAAGAGAGAAAATTCACGAATCTGTAGCTATAGCTATGCCAGTGAGTGAGAAAACTTTGCACCTTTTGCAAAATGCCTTTTTATCTCATATTGAAAATGCAGCTCTCATGTGGGTGCAGGTATGCTATAAGAAAGGCGTACCTATAGAATATGATTTGATAAAAAGTAAAGTCATTATATGATAGCATAAGGAAGGTAAAGCATCTAAAGCTGGAGAATTTAATGCCAGCAAAGGATGGTTTGATGCTTATAGAAAGAGATTTGACTTTAAAAATGTATAACAGGATAACAGAAGAAGCCAGCTGTTGCTGACCAAGAGGTAACAGAAGAGTTTCTAGGTGCCATCAGGAAAATCATTGTGGAGAAAGCATGTCTGCCTGAACAGGATTTTAATGCAGATGAAAGTGCCTTATTCTGAAAAAACAAAACAAAAAAATCTACCACAAAGGACATTTTTTAGAAAGGAAGAGGAACAAGTACCAGGATTTTAAGCAGGAAGGTATAGGCTAACTCTACTGTTTTGTGCAAATACATTCAGGTTAATGATGAAGACTGTCTTTATAAAGCTGCAAATCCCTGAGTCTTGAAGGGAAAAGATAAACACCAGCATCTAGTCTCTTGGTTGTACAAGAAAGAGTGGATGAGTACCCTTTTTCTGGATTGAGTCCATAGATACATTGTTCCCGAAGTTAGGAAGTACCTTGCCAGTAAGGGAAGTTTTTTTGATATTGGACAATGACCCTGGCATCCCAGAACCTCTTTGAGTTCAACACCAAAGGCATTGAAGTAGTCGACTTGTCCTCAGTCACAAAGTCTCTAATTCAGCCTAAAGATCAAGTTCATAAGGACCTTTAAGGCTCATTACACTCAGTATTTATGGAAAGGATTTTCAACACTGTGTGAGAGAATCCTGATAGAATATCATGAAAGCCTGGAAGGATTACATCATTAAAGACGTCATTGTTGTTATAGAAAAAGTTGTGAAAGCCATGAGGCCTGAAACAATGAATTCCTGCTGAAGAAAACTGTGTCTATATGTTAAGCATGACTTCACAGGATTTATGACAGAACCAATCAGAGAAATCATGGAAGAGATTGTGAATGTGGCAAAAATGGCGAGAGAGTGAAGGGTTTTAAAATAAGGGTTTTGGAGAAGTCTGAGAGTTCATAGCACAAAACAGAGTAATTAGCAGAACACATTTGATGGAGATGAGTGCTTCTGAATCAATGCCAGATGATGAGGAAGAAGACATAGAAGCAGCACCAAAAAGCAAATTGACATTTGACAGTCTGGCAGAAGAGTTCCAATTATTCAAGACTGCTTTGACTTCTTTTATGACATGGACCCTTCTATAATATGGGTGCTAAAACTAAAGCAGTCAGTGGAAAAAGGATTGGTACTGTATAGAAACATTTTTAGAGAAATGAAAAAGCAAAACAGCAGACAGAAATTACTATGTATTTCCATAAAATTGCATCAAGTGTACCTGCCTCTCCACTCTCCCTATCCACCACTTCCACCTTTTCTGCCTTTGCCCTCCTCTTCCTCCGCTTCTTCAGCCTACCAACATGAAGACCAAGAGGAAGTCTTTGTGATGATATATTTCCACTCAGTGAATAGCAAATATATTTTCTCTTATGATTTTCTTAATAACATTTTCTTTTCTCTAGCTTACTTTAAGAATTAAGAGAAAAAGTGTAGCCGCGTTACATTTTTGAGAAGTCAAAAGTTATACATGGATTTCCAAATGCATGGGGTATTGGCATCCCTAACCACCACATTGTTCAAGGGTCAGCTTTCTATGTAATTGCCAATATTCAGTTGTTCCTGATCTTCAAACATTGGCTTCATATGGTTTAGAAAAGTATCTGGGAGAGAAAGTGCTGGTTAATAAAACTGTTTCCCCAGGTGATTATATGTTTACCTTCCCACTGGTGAGATGAGTGTTTCTTTGGCTCTCCATCTTTGTCAACGTTTGATACTATCATGTTTTTATATTTCTGCTAATATGATACATGTGGAGCTATCTCATTGTTATTTTAATTTTTATTTTACTTAATTACTACTGAAGTTTAGTATCTTTTCATTTCTTTGTGGACCATTGTGTTTCTTTTCCTGTGAAATTCCTGTTTTTGCTCAGATTTCTGTTGCAGTGTTTAGGGAGCAGACTCTTACTGAAATATGAATTGCCTAGTCGAGCTTAATAAATATTTATTGAGCCAATTCTTGGCTTTAGATTAGCTTATATAAAGATGAATAAGATGGATGGACTCTTACCTCAATTTGTATTTAGTAAAGGTTAAACTTAATTTGAAGCTCCATAGTTCTATTTATTTTCTCCATTCAAATATAGATTAGCTATATTAATTATTTATAACTTTCCCTTTCTGATTCAGTGTACTCATTTGGAAGATAATCAGCTTTGACTAGTTAATATCTAGTTTCCCTTTTACCAGTCTATGTAATTAATTTAATATTTCTTCTTGTTGGTTTTTCAAACTTAGAAATATGTTACTTTTATTATAGTGGTAAATATAAATAATTGTGTTTTTCCTTTTCATCAAAAAATGTTGGATTTTGCTTCTGTAAGGTGTAATTTAAGTCACTTCTCCAGAGACCCCTCTCTTAGATGGATTTCCCAGACAGATATTACTACCTTTGATTTTAAATATTCTTAAAATGCTATTAAACCTATATACTCAATCCTAATATATATGAATTATTCTTCCTCAGAGTGAAGATACACAACAGCAAATCATCAGGGAGACTTTCCATTTGGTATCTAAGAGAGATGAAAATGTTTGTAATTTCCTAGAAGGAGGATTGTAAGTAAAGCATTTCATAGATGTTTCTAAGTTTTGACTATATGATTAAAATATATACTGTTTAATCAGTTTATGATAAAAGTTTCCTAATTTTGATTAATTGGATTAGGTGAATTAATTACCACCTATGTCAGCTATAAATCTAACTTAAATAATTATTTTTTAAAGATATGCAATCTTTTTTCCTCTTAAAAATTTTGGAAGGGCATTTTATGTAAAGGTCATATATATGCTAAAAATTCAAACATTACAGGGAAGTATAACAGGTAAAATAACAATCTTTCAACGTTAGCCCTTCTATCCAATTTCTTGTATATCCTTCTAGAAAATTATTTGTATTGACTAACATTTAAAGTATGTTATATGTGTTGACTAACATACAGCCTTAAAATTTTTATTTATGAGATCACACTGTATGCTTATTTGCATGTTGCTGGTTTTCACTTACTATTTTCAAAATCTTTGCATATAAACACATCTAGGGCAAGTTTATTCTTTTTAATGACTACAGAGTGTTCCTTTGTGTGAATGTTCATAAAAATTAGATTACATTCTTTATTTTACCATTACAAGACTGAAGTCTGTTTTTCAAATGTACCTAATTCAGCTAATCAGTTTTCTGTTTTTAAAATGAATAAGAGTTACTTATAATTAGCTTGCCAAACATTATAATTAAATACTTTTAAACTAATAACTTCCATGAAAACAGTTTGTTCTGAAACATAAATCAGACAGAGAAACCTAGACTTTTCTTTATTTTAGTGTGTATGATGGATGAGAAATAGTCTGGATAACAGGGAATCCATGGTCACAAGTTACTTTTTATCATGTGGAACACTTACTTAGGTTTCCTAAAAGCTTATATCTTGCTGTCCTTAAATGTGCAATACACACTTACAAATTTGCTGTTAACTCAAGGCTTCTAATTTAATAATTGAGACAAGTATACCTGCTTCTGTTTTTGTATTTTACTTCTACTTATTTAACTTTAGTTGTCTTGGACATTACTGTCACTTCCTCTCATCCTGGCCTCTTGATTTCTTATCTTCTAGGAAACTTACCACCTGGCACAGTGTACTGCATGTAGATGTAAGAACCTGGTTAATCTAAATAGGGTGCTATTTGAATTAGAAATTGTGGCTCGAAATTGTGATTGTTCTTTTCTAACCTTACAAAAAGTAGAAAGCAAATATTGCTTCCTAGGCTGGACACCTAGTTTTATCCTAGTTTTGTCAATAACAAGCTTATTTCCTTGGACAGGTCACTTAAATTCTTGGGCCTTAGTTTTCTCCTCTATAAAATGAGTTATTTCTCAAAGCTATGGTTTTATATGATATATTACATTCTGTATAGAAATTTTTATTAGTATTATAGCTTAAAGATAAAATTATATTTTTAAAGGCAAAATATGTACTTGCCACATTAATATTTTTGCCTGCTTTTAATAGCATTAATGGCCTTTCTGAAACTTAGATTCTTCAGAAGTTTGCATTTCTTTTAAAATAAAGCAAAAGTTTAAGATAATCACTAAATCGCTGATTCCAAATGAAGTGAAGCCTCCTATTTGTGTTCTTTTTGCCTCTTTCAGGGAACAGTTGCAGTCATAGTCTATAAATACACTCTCAGAATCTTTAAATTGTATGTAGGTATTTTAAAATTAAATATCTTCTCTAGAAGAGTTTTTAGCATAGTTGGAATTTTTTATTCTTGTCAAAGATCATTTCTCCTTTTGCTATTAGAGGACATAGAAGTAGTATATACCTTGGGAAGTTTTCTCTGCAGAACTTATAAGTTTAGTATTACTTTTACTGAGTAAAAAATAGATGCTGGCCAGGCTCAGTGGCTCACACCTGTAATCCTAGCACTTTGGGAGGCCTAGGTGTGCAGATCTCCTGAGTTTGAGATATGCCTGGGCAACATGGTGAAACCCTGTCTCTACTAAAAATACAAAAATTAGCCAGGTGTGGTGGTGCACACCTGTAATTCCAGCTACTTTGGTGGCTGAGGCAGGAGAATCACTTGAAGCCAGGAGGCAGAGGCTGCAGTGAGCTCAGATAGTGCCACTGCATTCCAGCCTGGGTGACAGAGTAAAGCTCTATCTCAAAAAAAGAGAAATAGATGCTGTTTTCCTGTATTCTGTTGAAATGGATGTTTATTTACTTTTGGTTACATATAGCCTTGATTGTAAATTATGTAAGTGTTTAGGGGTCCTTTAAGAAGATGAATTCATTATTATAAACAACTGTTAAATAGCTAAACTATATTTAGAAAAATATAAGATATTTGGAATGATTCCTAAATTATTATTTTTTAAAATACTGAAATTCCAATCATAAATAAGAGTATTTCATGAAAGAATTTAGTACCTTAGCTCAGTTTTCCTGCATTTATATTTCAAAACAATGTAATTTTGGAAGAGATCTTGATGGTAAATCTGTCCAAAACTTAAGAAATGTCATTCTTCTTTTTTGTCTAGTTGATAATCAGTCTTAAGCTGTGTAACTTACTGTGATGTATGGAGTTAAATCTAGTCAGCACTTAAAAATGGCCCATGATCTAATTTCTGCCTACTTCTCTGACTTCATCATTTACTAATCTTTTCTTATCTACTGGCCTTTTTTCTCTTCCCTGAACATACATACTTTGTTCTTGATGAAATCCCTTTTAATTTCTTATTACCTTAGCTTGAAATGCTCTTCTGTAAATTTTTTCCAAGTCAACTCTTTATCATTAGATCTCAGCTTAAATATCATTCTTGCTTAATATTCAGCCTGATGTAGGGAACCCATCAATATATCATCATTGTATTTTGATTCTCTATGTAAAACTTGCCACTATCTGATAAGATTCTGAAGTGTTTGTTTGTTGCTCCTTCCCCACTACCAGTGCCTGGCACATAGCAGTTACTCAGAGAATAAATTAATGAATGAATGAACTAAAATTAAGCACTGGTTTCTTTTACTTGACATTTCTGAAGAAAATAACCATCTTAATTTACCTAGTCTCTGAATAAGTTCACTTAAATGCTATGCCATTGAATGTCACCTTTCGTTTGACAAGTGGTTTTTAAACAAATTGTCAGTTTGCTCAAACTAATGAAAATGTTTTGCAGCTTGTTTCCAGTAACATTACAATTTTTTGTCATTTAGATTAATTGGAGGATCCGACAACAAACTGATTTATAGACATTATGCAACGTTATATTTTGTCTTCTGTGTGGATTCTTCAGAAAGTGAACTTGGCATTTTAGATCTAATTCAAGTAAGTTAACACTTGCTTCTTATTATCTTAAATAACAGTTTGGCATTTAAATTTTTAAAAACTTATATGTTCTAAATTTTCTGAAATGATGTTAGTAAGAAATAAAACGCTTCATAATAGATATTGGGTGGGTAAAAGGGGAGCAAAGGATGTAGAAACAAGCAAACATTTGATCTGATTAAAACTATCATAACTAATTTCATCATTACTTTTTATCGTATTCATGTAAGTTACAGCAAGGAGCTGAAGACTTAGGTCTCTTAATACATGTATCCAAAACTAACCCTAAAACCTGCCTCTCCCTCTCTCCTGAAAATCTTTCATAATGTTCCTGGAACTCAAGGTCAGTCATCAGCAGATTTCTTTTTATCTTCAGCCTCTTCTGTTAATGTTATGTCACATTTTGTTCTAAATTAAATCTTGCTTCCCTGATGATACTACCTGCAACCCTTTCAAGTAGAGGCCATTTTCTCCTGCTTCATTATACCTTTGAGCCTGGAGGTGTAGTCTTAGCCTCACGTTGCATTTTGCAGACCATTCTCTCTTCTCAAATACCTCTAAATTTTCTCTCATGTTATCAGACTATACCACCTTCTATCCAGTTAGTTATAGTCATCACACATTTCCATCTCGCATTCATTGGAGATTTTGTTTAGAATTGTGAAGTGTCTGAGATTTGCTCTACTTGCAAGCTAAGAAGTTAACCTGCCATAGTTTCATGGCAGAAGACAGGAGACTTTTGGGCCAGAGACAAAGGATCTTATTACTAACAGCAAAAAACATTAGCTAGAGTGACAGCATTTGCTTGCACTAATTCTCTAATTCCCAAGGGGTGATATGAAGACAGCCAGATGATACCTGCACACACAGTGGATTAAGTGACAGATGAGGAATCCCAAGCTTAGGGAACTGGAATCTTTTATAATGGATACTAAGCATGTCTGCCCTTGTTTGGGAGGAAGAGACTGTCTCTTCTAAGAGTGTAGAGAAACCTATCCTTTGCTGTGGAAGAAGACACTGTTTTCCAGGGCTGTTTGATACACTAACATGGTTAAAAGGATAGCCCAGAACAAAGACAGTCAATGCCTCCTCTCACAATATGTACAGAAACAGAAGATCCCTGGAGAATTGTCTCCTAATAGATTTTGGTTCTTGGTTCACTGGCATTCGTTCCAGCACTGCTTGCTTTGTGATTTTTGGTGATTTTATTGTTCACATGTACAATTCTTCCAATATCCTGGTGTCTTCAAATCTGAAATTCCTCTCTTCCAGTAAATTTTGCCCACCACTCCATCTCACTATGTACCGTTTCTAGATTTTATCTTTGTCTAAACTGTAGCCCCTCCATAATCTCAATTTCACAGTTTTGAAGTCTTTTAGGCCCATTGGAACCCTCAGTTTTTAAAATCTATAATTTTTATACTGCCCCTGATTTTACTGATGTCTTACTTTCCTTATCCAGCTTAAATTTTATAGTTAGTCATGATAGTGATATAGCCTTGTATGCACTTAATTCCTTGTCCATACCCATACATCGGAATATACCTAGAGGAAAAAAAAAAGTAACCATATTTACCAGTCTCACTTTAAATTTATGATTCCTTAGCTCAGCAAGTCCTTTAGGCTACCCAAGAATCATTTGCTATTTCCCTGGTCCATTTACTCTCCCATACTTCTAGATGACTATTCGTAGTCTCCTGTCTCCTAAAACCTCCAGCACTTCTAGCACCTTGCTTCCCAGTGCACAGAGAAAATTGGCTTTTGAAATCAGCAAGAAGGAGGCATGGTTTGAGCTCTAGTTGGTGTTATACAATAGACAGACATTAACCCCAGCAGACAACTTAGGTAATACATTCTTAGCACTGTGGCTAAGGCTTTAAACATAAAAACACTGGCCAGTTGTAGCTCACATCTGTAATCCTAGCACTTTGGGAGGCTGAGCTGGGCAGATCACTTGAGCCCAGGAGTTTGAGACCAGCCTGAGCAATATGGCAAAACCCCATCTCTACAAAAATTAGCCAGGCATGCTGTCACGCATCTGTAGTCCCAGCCACTCTGGAGGCTGAGGTGGGAGCCAGGGAGGATGGCTTGTATTAAGCCAAGATTGTGCCACTGCACTCCAGCCCAGTAACAGAGTGAGACTCTGTTAATAAAATAGAAAAGGAGATCGATGATAAATGGAGGTATTCATATGCCACATTCTCTTAAATCTGTAATTCATAAACTGGGTTTTTGGGAGGAGCTAGGTATTGGAGTTACATGAAACCACGAAGTAATCATGGCATATATTCCTGGTGTATGCTTTTTCTTTGTTTTGAAAATTGATGGCAATGAGGAAATGAAAGTAAATATGTGTATATTACGAGGTAGAAAACAAATTTTTCATAATATTTAAAGCCCTAAGTGGAGACTTGAAAGAAATTTTGAGCCTAAGGTAAAGGTACCCCAAGATCCCTTGGGTATATGTTCACTTTCCTCCTGGGGCCTACTTGAGAAACACTGCTAAGTTTTGTTTTATTTTCTAGTAAAAGGCTTTTTCTAATAAAAGGCTATTTCTAGTAAAAGGCTTTTCTAGTAAAGAAAAAGAGACCAAATTCTACTTTTGCTTTTGATCACATTTAAGGGTTGATCAGGACTATATATTGCATTGCCTTGTAACTCCGTTTATTACTATGTTTCTTAGTTTATCCCACCTAGGGGAGTAGTTAATTCATTTTATCATTATGTCAAGGGAGCATTATATTTTTACAGAAAAAATGTTAATAAAGAACTGTGCTATTTCTCTCTCAGTTACCCATGACTGAAGAGAGTGTACACATGTACACTGTGTTCCAAAACACTGTTTTTATTTACCTGAGCCTAGCCACTAGAATTATAGGAAGAAAAACAGGAGAAAGTATACCATTTCAAAGTTAGTCTCTTATTGAAGAGAAATACTGCAATTAAGAAAGACCAAAATAAATGTGTCTTTCCCTAGAAGTAAATCAGAAGTATTTTACACTTCTGTCCTGAGATTAAGTTGTCACCATTGATTATTATTTTGATGCTATGGTTGATCTTATGAGAAAATAGTTCTATCTCCAAAAGAGATTAGATAGGGAGTTTTCAGAGAACAAACATGCCGTTAGTATATCATATCTGAAGTAAACTCTGTCATGTACTCATGGAAAGTGTAAACTATCTTTTGTGTTTTGAAAGATTTTTAGCCATGCTTTACACGTTGATCGTTTGTTTTGGTATTAGATAAGATACAGAAGAGAGGATTTCAGGAGGACTTTGTCATTTTCTGTTACTAAAGTAGGCTAGAGCTATTTTTACAATACCCCTGAGTTACCACATGCCGATGTATTATGTCACAAAAAAGAAGAGTTCTGTAATTCACCTTACAGGTACTATGTCTGTTCCTACCAGGAACATGTTAGAAGTTCTGTGGTTGTGATCTTTCCCCTTCCATTACCACAGTTCATTAAATACTGAAGAGGGAGTGTACTAAGCATACGTGAGTTAGTCATTTTAAACACATTGGTTGAATAAACAAAGGTGGAAGTGAGTAGCTTACTGTTTCTGCTTCTGTTTCATCAAATAGCTATTCAGAGAAAACTGATTTTCTTAATTTGTTCATCCTCTAGTTTTGAGAAAGGCAATTTTAATGTCAAAAGTAAAAGTGAAAAATTAGAAACCAAGAGAGTTTACATCAAAACCTCTTGGTCTTGCATATTTTTTAGAGAACAGATCAAGAAAACTGAACATGTTGTTATTAAACATACACTTATAATTTTGATATTTTAAATATTATAATGATACCATTCATATGATAACTGGAAGCATATATTTTAATGCAGAGAGTTAGTGTCTCTAAGGTATGCATATGGTGTTCCAAATATGATTTTGTATCTTGTATAAAATCTGGGAGAAGACATTATTAGTAAATTCAGTATGGAATTTACACCAATGTTCCACCAGTACTGAATTTACATCAGTACTCCACAGAATTTACACTAGCTACGCAGATGAATTATCAGTTTTATGTTTTCTTTTGTTTCTTTCTAAAAATTCCTTGTAAGTTTGGAAAAAAGGGGTGGACATTTTTTGTTCTTGAATATACCATTTTAGTGTGATATTAAGTGACATATATGCCATATATGCTAGAGTTAATAGCTAGCTTTTTAAGGAGTCCTTTCTGTTGTAGCATATTGTCAGTGGAAGTGTTAAAATATTTACAGGATGAGAATAGAAGTTTATTAAATATTGATGTTGGGTTGAGTTATTTATAAGCAGTCGTATTGTCCTTAATTAGTTTGTTATGCCAAGCTGATAATGGAGGCATATAAATTCACTGGGTAATTCCAAATTTCTGTTACAGTTTTCTGTACCACATGTAACAGTGATCAGAGCATCAGTCTTACTGAGTTGTAGCTAGTTAAAAAAACAACAACATTGAGAACTAAGAGCTAAACTTTTCTTTAGGTTTAGAAAGATAAATTCTGACTGTGATGTTAGAATCTGTATTTAAACTGGAACTCCATATATGACATTTCTTATTATTACAGTACTGTTAGACTAGCTTTTGTGGAATTATTTTATATGTGGCTGCTAATGCTAATTTAGTGTGATATTGAGCAAGTTATTCTTTATAGAATTTAATTTTTTTATTTGTAAAGTGTGCCTTTTTCAACATGTTGCCTACAGAAATGAGGTTGTTAGAAAAATTTGTGAATTAAAGCTATCTATTATCTTGCAGGGATTAAAACCATTCAGGCTCTGCCATATTCTAGCTATGTAATTTTGGGCAAGTTATTTAACCTCGTTGACCGTAATTTTCCTCATCTGCAAAATAGGGATAATGATTATGCCAACTGACAGAGTAGATATGAGCATTAAAAAAAGTATTTCATGTGAAAACCATGACTAAATGATTAACATGTCAGTGGTTTTTAGCTAACACTATCATTAATGCATATATTTATAAGAAAGGCATATAAAATATTATTTTGTTACTCCACAAACTGAGTTAAATAAATAAGTTTTCTTTTTAATCTTTCTGACTTTCTCATTGTTAGAAGCATTTGTCAATCTTTTTTCCTGTGTGTTGTTTGATGGCTTAGAATGAATTTTGTATGACACATTTATGTGATAAGAAATAGTCTTCGTTGGGGAAATTTATAGGCCAAGAATACTTAAGTGAAGAAAAGTCTCTGATCTTCCCAGTGTTACATAGCAAATTAAGGTGAGGTAGTTGCTGCTGATCAACTGAACATACAGTGATGTGCTGATGAAAGCCCACCCAATTATTCTTCTCTTCTATCATGATGGTGGGCTCGAAAGCACACTTGTTGGTAGGGGTGACAGATGTACTGTGTAAGCCTTGGGCTTTGTAGGTTCGGGTACCACCTGTTTTTTAAAATTGCATGGAAAAACCTGTCCAGAACTTGTTAATTTTGGAAATTTGCAACTCTCTTGTTGGAGATGAACTAACTCCTGGTCCTAAAGGAAGATGAGTTTCTGGTGCAGTTCCTCCTGCTGGAGCAAGAGGGATCCCTGGTCTAGCGAGTTTATTTTCCAGGCCCTCGAGTGAATGCCCAGGATCATTTTAAGAAAATTCTGCCTCCTACATTATACTGTGTTACCAGGTTATTCAGAACTTTCTGTTTTTAATAAGATTTGTTTCTCATATATTTTTGGGCAATACCGAATTTTTTTAACAATTGCTTTAGATTGTTAGAGTCATGCAGGATTTCTAAAATTATTTTCCTGTGTTACTTTCATGCTTGAGAAGTCTAATTTCGAACAATTGCAAATATAGCTCTTAGTTATTTACATTGCTATTTATTTATGTTAAATCCTGGTATTAATTTGATGATACCTGCTTTTCTAATTTACATGTTTCACGGATGTCTTAGCGGTCCTTTTAGGAGGCATCATTTTGTCAAGTTTAGAGTTTAGAGTGTTAGAGTCAGGTAGTATGGATTTGAATCTTGGCTCTGTCACCTAACAGTTATATAACTTTAGGCAATTACTTAGCCTCATCTGTCCCCAGGTTTTTGTTTTTTTGTTTTTCTTTTTGTAAGTGCTGATATCCATACTCACCTCACCAGCATTGTTGTAAGAATTATGAGCTAATTTAGCAGAAACCCTACAAGACAGAAAAGAGTGGGGGCCAATATTCAACATCCTTAAAGAAAAGAACTTTCAACCCAGAATTTTACATCCAGCCAAACTAAGCTTCATAAGCGAAGGAAAAATAAAATCTTTTGTGAACAAGCAAGCACTCAGAGATTTCATCACCACCAGGCCTGCTTTACAAGAGCTTCTGAAAGAACCACTACAAATGGAAAGGAACAACCAGTATCAGCCTTTCTAAAAAATACCAAAAAATAAAGAACATCAACATAATTAAGAATTTGCATCAACTAATGGGCAAAACAGCCAGCTAACATTAAATGGCAGTATCAAACTCACATATGTTGTTATTAATTCTAAATTTAAATCGACTAAATCCCCCAATCCAAAGACACAGACAGGCAAAAAAAAAACCAAGACCCATTGATATGCTACATCGAGATCCATCTCACATGCAAGGATACACAAAGACTCAAAACAAAGGGATGGAGAAAAATTTACCAAACAAATGGAGAGCAAAGATAAATAAATAGAAAGCAGGAGTTGCAATTTTTGCTGATAAAATAGACTTTAAAGCAACAAAGATCAAAAGAAGCAAAGAAGGATATTATTACATAATGATAAAAGGATCAATGTAATAAGAAGAGCTAAAGATCCTAAATATATATGCACCCAATACAGGAATACCCAGTTATATAAGACTTATAAAGAGACTTGGACTCCCACACAATAATAATGGGAGACTTCAACATCAATATTAGACAGATCAATGAGACAGAAAGTTAACATCGATATCCAGGACTTGAACACAGATCTGGAACAAGTAGACTTAATTAACATTTATAGAACTCTCCACTTTAAATACACAAAATATACACTCTTATCAGTACCACATCACACCTATTTATAGGTTTAAATGAAATATTGGTTGGCTGCTTGTTAATTATTTTCTTCCCTCATTTTTTTTTTTTAATGTCTGTATTATTAAACACAATTACAGGCCTACCCATTTTTAGACTGCATTCTAGCAGGGGCAATAAAGCAACATCCCTGTTCTCTCTCCCTCTTCCTCTTCCTCTTTCTTCCTCTCCTTCGTTCTTTTTTTTTTCTTTTTTTTTTTTTTTTTTTTTTCTTTTTTTCTTTTTGGGAAAAAAAAAAAAAAAAAGAATTAGAGCTAATTTATATAAACAACCAGCAAGTGGCCTAGAATACAGTAGACACACTTTTCTTAGTTACTTCACAGTAGTGAAGTAAGTGGTTTAGAACTCAAGTGTGTAAAGTTAGAATTTTGGAGCTGTAAGTAACTTAAAAAATTATTTTCTTCCCTTCAGTGTAGGTTTAAAAGAAAAACTCAGCTTATGTTGGTCTTTTTCCTTGATTTAAGGTAAATTCATCATGTCCTAATATAGAAATGGTTGGTTTTCAGGAAGGAATTGGACGTGGTGGAGAGACTCCTCAAATTTAACATTAATTACTGTACAGTTATTAACTCAAGAAATTAACATTGATACACTATTACATAATCTGTAGGCCTTGTTTACAGTTTTCTAATTGTCCCATTAATGTTCTTTTTCTCATTCCAGATATAACTCACACATTCCATTTAGTTTTCATGCCCCCTTAATCTCCATTACTGTGTAACAGTTCTTTTTCTTTCATTCATGTCTTTCATGTCCTGATCTTTTTGACGAGTACTAGCCAATTATTTTGTTATTCTCCTATTTGGGTTTTTTTTGATACTTCTTAATGATTTAGATTATGCATTTTTGGCAAGAATACCGCAGAAATGATGTTATGACCATAGTGCATCATATAAAGAGGTATTTGATATCCCTTTGTTCATGAGTCGTGATATTTGTGCTGATCACTTGGTTAAGGTGGAGTCCGGGTTTACATGCACCATAAAGTTTCATTTTCCCATTTGTGCTAGTATTTTATGGGAAATATTTGAAACTATGTAAATACACTTTTTCTAATTATATATTTGTTCATTAATCTTAATATCTATTGATCAATCTTGCCTGAAAGAATTATTAATATTGGTGGTATTTACCAAATGGTGTTTTTTTTTTTCTATCATACCTTTAATATTTATTAGTTAAAAGTCTCCGTTGAGGAAAAGCTTTGATATATGTATGTATATACATACATGCATACATATATATACACACATATATATATATATAATTTTTTAATACTTTAAGTTTTGGGATACATGTGCAGAACGTGCAGGTTTTTTACATAGATATACACATGCCATGGTGATTTGCTGCACCCATCAACCCATCATCTACATTAGGTATTTCTCCTTAATGCTATCCCTCCCCTAGCCCCTACCCTATGACAGGCCCTGGTGTGTGATGTTCCCCTCCCTGTCTTCATGTGTTCTCATTGTTCAGATCCAACTTACGAATGAGAACATGTGCTGTTTGATTTTCTGTTCCTGTGTTAATTTGCTAAGAATGATGGTTTCCAGCCTCATCTATGTTCCTGCAAAGGATGTGAACTCATCTTTTCTTATGGCTGCATAGTATTCCATGGTGCATATGAGCCGCATTTTATCCAGTCATTCATTGATGAACATTTGGATTGGTTCCAAGTCTTTGCTATTGTGAACATATGTGTGCATGTGTCTTTATAGTAGAATGATTTATAATCCTTTGGGTATATACCCTGTAATGGGATTGCTGGGTCAAATGGTATTTGTGGTTCTAGATCCTGAGGAATCTCCACACTGTCTTTCATAATGGTTGAACTAATTTACACTCCCACTAACAGTATAAAAGTGTTCATATTTCTCCACATTCTCTCCAGCATGTCTGGTTTCCTGACTTTTTAATGATTGCCATTCTAACTAGCATGCTATCGTATCTCATTTTGTTTTGATTTGCATTTCTCTAATGACCAGTGATGATGGGCTTTTTTTCATATGTTTGTTGACTGCGTAAATGTCTCCTTTTGAGAAGTGTCTGTTCATATCCTTCGCCCACTTTTTGATGGGGTTGTTTCTTTCTTTTTTTGAGATGGAGTTTCGCTCTTGTTACCCAGGCTGGAGTGCAATGGCGCGATCTCAGCTCGCTGCAACCTCTGCCTCCTGGGTTCAGGCAGCTCTCTTGCCTCAGCCTCCTGAGTAGCTGGGATTACAGGCACAGGCCATCATGGCCAGCTGATTTTTTGTATTTTTAGTAGAGACGGGGTTTCACCATGTTGACCAGGATGGTCTCGATCTCTTGACCTTGTGATCCACCTGCCTCGGCCTCCCAAATTTGTTTAAGTTCCTTGTAGATTCTAGTAGCCCTTTTATAGATGGATAGATTGCAAAAATTTTTTCCCATACGTTGGTTGCCTGTTCACTCTGATGATAGTTTCTTTTGCTGTGCAGAAGCTCTTTAGTTTAGTTAGATCCTGTTTGTCAGTTTTGGCTTTTGTTGCCATTGCTTTTGGTGTTTTAGTCATGAAGTCTTTGCCCATTCCTATGTCCTGCATGGTATTGCCTAGGTTTTCTTTTAGGGTTTTTATGGTTTTAGGTCTTATGTTTAAGTCTTTAATCCATGTTGAGTTAATTTTTGTATAAGCTGTAAGGAAGGGGTCCAGTTTCAGTTTTCTGCATGTGGCTAGCCAGTTTTCCCAACACCATTTATTAAATAGGGAATCATTTCCCCATTGCTTGTTTTTGTCAGGTTTGTCAAAGATCAGTTGGTTGTAGGTGTGTGGCATTATTTCTGAGGCCTCTGTTCTGTTCTATTGGTGTATATCTCTGTTTTGGTACCAGTACCATGCTGTTTTGATTACTGTAGCCTTGTAGTGTAAAGTCAGGTAGCGTGATGCCTCCTACTTTGTTCATTTTGCTTAAGATTGTCTTGGCTATACAGGCTCTTTTTTGGTTCCATATGAAGTTTAAAGTAGTTTTTCTAATTCTGTGAAGAAAGTCAGTGGTAGCTTGATGGGGATAGCATTGAATTGGTAAATTACTTTGGGCAGTATGGCCATTTTGGTGGTATTGATTCTTCCAACCATGAGCATGGAATGTTTTTCCATTTGTTTGTGTGCTCTCCTATTTCTTTGAGCAGTGGTTTGTAGTTCTCTTTGAAGAGGCCCTTCACATCCCTTGTAAGTTGTATTCCTAAGTATTTTGTTCTCTGTAGCAGTTGTGAATGGGAGTTCACTCATGATTTGGCTGTTTGTCTATTATTGGTGTATAGGAACGCTTGTGATTTTTTCACATTGATTTTGTATCCTGAGAATTTGCTAAAGTTGCTCATCAGCTTAAGGAGATTTTGGGCCGAGACTAGGATTTCCTTTTTTTTTTTTCTGTCCCCCAGGCTGGAGTGCAGTGGCGTGATCTCAGCTCACTGCAACCTCTGCCTCCCAAATTCAAGCAATTCTCCTGCCTCAGCCTCCTGAGTAGCTGGGACTACAGGCTCACACCACCACACCCAACTAATTTTTGTATTTTTAGTAGAGAGGGTTTCACCTTGTTGGACAGGATGGTCTCAAACTCCTGACCTCCTAATCCACCTGCCTCGGCCTCCCAAAGTGCTGGGATTACAGGCAACAATGGGGTTTTCTAAATATACAATTATGTCATCTGCAAACAGAGACAATTTGACTTCCTCTCTTCCTATTTAAATACCCTTTATTTCTTTCTCTTGCCTGATTGCCGTGGCCAGAACTTCTGATACTACGTTGAATAGGAATGATGAGAGAGGGCATCCATGTCTGGTGCCAATTTCAAAGGGAATGCTTCCAGCTTTTGTCCATTCCATATGATATTGGCTGTGGGTTGGTTATAAATTGCTCTGATTATTTTGAGATATGTTCCATCAGTACCTACTTTATTGAGTGTTTTTAGTATGAAGGAGTGTTTAATTTTATCCGAGGTCTTTTCTGCAGCTATTGAGATAATCATGTGGTTTTTGTCATTGGTTCTGTTTATGTGATGGATTACGTTTATTGATTTGCATATATTAAACCAGCCTTGCATCCCAGGGATGGAGCCGACTTGATCATGGTGGATAAGCTTTTTGATGTGCTGCTGGATTTTGTTTGCCAGTACTTTATTGAAGATTTTTTCCATTGATGTTCATCAGGGATATTGGCCTGAAATTTTCTTTTCTTTTTTTGTTGTGTCTCTGCAAGTTTTTCGTATCAGGATGATGCTGGCCTCAAAAAATGAGTTAAGGAGTAGTCTCTCTTTTTCTGTTGTTTGGAATAGTTTCAGAAGAAATGGTACTAGCTCTTCTTTGTATCTCTGGTAGAATTTGGCTGTTAATCCTTCTGGCCCTGGGGTTTTTTTTCGTTGGTAGGGTATTAATTACTGCCTCAATTTCAGAACTTGTTATGTATCTATTCAGGGATTCTACTTCTTCTTAGTTTAGACTTGGGAGGGTGTATGTGTCCAGGAATTTATCCATTTCTTTTAGATTTTCTAGTTTATTTGCAAAGAGGGGTTTGTAATATTCTCTGATGGTAGTTTGTATTTCTGTGGGATCAGTGGTGATATCCCCGTTATCATTTTTTATTGTGTCTATTTGATTCTTTCCCCTTTTCTTCTTTATTAGTCTGGCTTGTGGTCTATTTTGTTAATCTTTTCAAAAAGCAGCTCCTAGATTCATTGATTTTGTTGAAGGGTTTTTTTTGTGTGTGTGTTTCTGTCTCCTTCAGTTCTGCTCTGATCTTAGTTATTTCTTGTCTTCTGCTAGGTTTTGAATTGGTTTGCCCTTGCGTCTCTAGTTCTTTTAATTGTGATGTTAGGGTGTTGATTTTAGATCTTTGTCACTGTCTTCTGTGGGGATTTAGTGCTATAAATTTACCTCTAAACACTGCTTTAGTTGTGTCGTAAAGATTCTGGTACATTGTCTTTGTTCTCATTGGTTTCAAAGATCTTATTTCTGGCTTAATTTTATTATTTACCCAGTAGTTATTCAGGAGCAAGTTGTTCGGTTTCCATGTAAATGTGCGGTTTTGAGTAAATTTCTTAATCCTGAGTTCTAATTTGATGGCACTGTGGTCTGAGAGACTGTTTGTCATAATTTCAGTGCTTTTGCATTTGCTGAGGAGTGTTTTACTTCCAATTATGTGGTCAATTTTAGAATAAGTGCAGTGCGGTGTTGAGAAGAATGTATATTCTGTTGATTTGGCATGGAGAGTTCTGTAGATATCTACTAGGTCTGCTTGGTTCAGAGCTGAGTTCAAGTCCTGAATATCTTCGTTAAATTTCTGTCTCATTGATCTAATATTGACAGTGTGGTGTTGAAGTCTCCCACTATTATTGTGTGGGTGTCTGAGTCTCTTTGTAGATCTCTAAGAACTTGCTTTATCCTATATTGGGTGCATATATATTTAGCATAGTTATCTCCTTGTTCCATTGATCCCTTTATCATTATGTAATGCCCTTCTTTGCCTTTTTTGATCTGTGTTGTTTTAAGGTCTGTTTTATCAGAGACTAGGATTGCAAGCCCTACTTTTTTTTTTTTTCTTTCCATTTGCTTGGTAAATATTCCTGCATCCCATTATTTTGAGCCTGTACATGTCTTTGCACATAATATGGGTCTCCTGAATACAGCACACCGATGGGTCTTGACTTTTTATCCAGTTTGCCAGTCTGTGTCTTTTAATTGGAATATTTAGCCCATTTACATTTTCGAGAAACCAGTTCCTGGATTACATGAAATTGATCTTATGTGAATCCATGTGTGAATTTAATCTTGTCTTTAGGATGCTAGCTGTTTATTTTGTTCATTGGTTGATGTGTTTTCTTCATAGTGTCAATGGTCGTTACAATTTGGTATGTTTTTGCAGTGGCTGATACTGGTTTTTCCTTTCCATGTTTAGTGCTTCCTTCAGGTTCTCTTGTAAGACAGGCCTAGTGGTGACAAAATTTCTCAGCATTTGCTTGTCTGTAAATTATTTTACTTCTCCTTTGCTCAGGAAGCTTAGTTTGGCTGGATATGAAATTCTGGGTTGAAAATTCTTTTCTTTAAGAATGTTGAATATTGGCCTCCTCTCTCTTCTGGCTTGTAGGGTTTCTGCAGAGAGATCCACTGTTAGTCTGATGGACTTCCCTTTCTGAGTAACCTGACCCTTCTCTCTGGCTACCCTTAATACTTTTTCATTCGTTTGAGCATCAGTGAATCTGACGATTATGTGGGGTTGCATTTCTCGAGTAGTATCTTTGTGGTGTTCTCTGTATTTCCTGAATTAGAATGTTGGTGTTTCTTGCCGGTTAGAGAAGTCCTCCTAGATGATATCCTGAAGACTGTTTTCCAAATTTGTTCCTCTGAGCTAGACCACTTGGCTCCCTGGCTTCAGCCCCTTTTCCCGGGGAGTGAATGGTTCAGTCTCGCTGGTATTCCAGGCTTCAGTGGGGTATGAAAAAACACTTCCAAAGCTAGCTTCATGTCTGCCCAAACAGCCTCCCAGTTTGGGCAGACACTGAACTAGCTGTGGGAGTTGAAACTCACAGCCCTAGTGGTGTAGGCACCCAAGGGAATTTCGTGGTCTGCAGCTTGCAAAGACCATGGGAAAAGCTTAGTATCTGGGCCGGAGTGCACCGTTCCTCCTGGCAGAGTCCCTCAGGGATTCCCTTGGCTAGGGTAGGGAGTTCCCTAACCCCTTACACATACCGGGTGAAGGGATGCCCCACCCTGCTTCTGCTCACCGTCCCTGGGCTGCACCCACTGTCTAACCAGTCCCAGTGAGATGAGCCGTGTTCCTCAGTTGGAAATGCAGAAATCACCCGTTTTCTGCATAGGTCTCGCTGGGAGCGGCACACCAGAGCTGTTCGTTTTCAGCCATCTTGCCAGCCAACTCTTTTGTAATATTTGTATTCATTTTAAGTCAGTGCTCAAAATATCAATTGTACCATACTCAACTATAGGTAGAAGAATGTATTTCAAGGCCGAATACCATTGTAAAAATCAGCTTTTGCTCGGGAGTTTAAAGATAGCTTTGACACTTTATGTCAATATAAGCTTTAAAAAATGTTCTCATGAGTAGTTTTGTACACAGAAATAAATTATTCAGATGTTACTTTCATTTTTAGAATTAATACTTGACTTACTATAAACCTTACAAATTCAGAAAGCCAGTTCTTTTTCAGACTTCTAAATTCAACATACAAATCAAATTAAGTCACTTAAATGGAGGGACTGAAACGTAATTAAATTTCTTCTAGTACAAGCTTTGCAGAATGCCATGGTAATGGTAACTCATGTTTGTAGGAACCATGTTATCACTTTGCATGGTTCAGTCATTGCCGAGATCTGTTAGCATGGTATCATAAAACACAAGGAGTACCTTTATTTTAAACTGAATTTACACATTTAATATATTTTATTTTTATGCTCATATTTTGGCAAACTTTCTCAAATTCTTAAATATCTGATAAATTAATTTTTAAAAGTTCAAGTATTATCATGACTGTTACGTTATCTTAAATATTCTAATACATTAATCAGTGTAGGCAAATTTTCCTTTATCTTTCAGCTTAAAAAGGGCAGATCATGAGGTTAGGAGTTCGAGACAAGCCTGGCCAACATGGTAAAACCCTGTCTCTACTTTTTTTTTTTTTTGAGATGGAGTTTTTCTTTTATTGGCCAGGCTGGAGTGCAATTGCGTAATCTTGGCTCACTGCAACCTCCACCCCCTGGATTCAACTGATTCTTCTGCCTCAGCCTCCCAAGTAGCCAGGATTACAGGCATATGCTACCACACCTGGCTAATTTTGTATTTTTGGTAGAAACAGGGTTTCTCCATGTTGATCAGGCTGGTCTCGAACTCCTGACCTCAGATGATCTGTCCACCTTGGCCTCCCAAAGTGCTGGGATTACAGACATGAGCCACCACACCCGGCCCATCTCTACTAAAGATAAAAAAAATTAGCCGGGTATGGTGGCACATGCCTGTAATCCCAGCTACTCAGGAGGCTGAGGCAGGTGAATCGCTGGAACCTGGGAGGCAAGATCATGCCATTTCACTCCATCCTGGGTGAGAGGGTGAGACTCTGTCTCAAAAAAAAAATCCCATTCCAATTGGATGTTCAGGTATACATTGAAATTTAGATTTATAAAAGTCTGGCCTGTTAAGTATTCTTATGATACCACATTTTTTAAAGGCTTAAGTATTTAAATATCAACTATATAGATTATTTCTAAACTGAACATGAAAATGTTAAATTATAGGTTCACATTGTAATTTTTGTTGCTTTAAATTTTTCTGGGTTAAAAATCACTTAACTAGTAAGGCAGTCATTTTTTTTCCTCTAGTTTCTGAGGTTATATGTCAACATGAAAGACGCTGGCCTCATCCCGAGATTGATTCTTTGCCAATGCACTGATAGAAACACTGATAACAGACATTCTATCACATAGAAAAATGGTTAATCTCAAAGTTCTTCCTAGGCTGAAATCATAGCCATGTGACTTAATAATATTACTTCAGTAATATCACTTCCTTTTACTTCTATAAGTCTGCACTAACATTATGGCCAACATCATTTACCACTTTAGTTGTATTTCCATTTCTTCTGCTTTCTTGAGCTATTTCAGTGTCTTCCTCCTGCTTCCAAAGACACATTAATGACTTTCCATTTCTATTAGTCAGTGTTCTCCAGAGCGACTGAACTAATAGAATATATGTGTATATACAAGAGAGTTTATTGGGGAGAATTGGCTCACACAATCACAAGGCAAAGTCCCACAATAGGTTCTCTGCAAGCTGGGGAAGAAAGAAGCTGGTAGTGGCTCAGTTCGAGTCCCAAAGCCTCAAAAACAGGGAAACCAACAGTGCAGCCTTCAGTCTGTGGCCATAGGCCCGAGAGTCCCCTGGCAAACCACTGGTGTAAATCCAAGAGTCCAGAGGCCGAAGAACCTGAAGTCCGATGTTTAAGGGCAGGAGGAACGGATGGAAGCAAGCAGCATGGGAGAAAGATAAAAGCCAGAAGACTCAGCAAGCAAGGTTATTTCACCTTCTTTTGCCTGCTTTGTTCTAGCCACGCTGGCATCCAGTTGGATGGTGCCCACTCACGTTGAGGACAGGTCTTCCTCTCCCATTCCAGTGATTCAAATGTCAATCCCCTCTGGCAGCACCCTCACAGACACACCCAGAAACAATACTTTACCAGCTTTCTAGGTATCCTTCAATCCAATCAAGTTGACTCCTAATATTAACCATCACAGTGTTGAGTCCCTTTATTAATTTCTTTTATTCTCCTTCAATTTTATCATTTGATTTAGGTGGATGAAATACTTTAAAGAATGTTATGAAAAGCCTGTGTTTGTAGTTAGTTCTTTTTCTATTTCTTCACTTAAAGGAAGTTTTGAATGGGATTTTAACTCTTAACAGTAGATTTTTTGGGGTGGGGTGCTGTAAGTTTGAACAGTTCAGATTTTTGCTTCATACTTTTCTGTATTTTTCAAATTTTCTAAATAATCGCTTCTCACTATGTTAGAAATAATATATTATTTGTTGTTGATGTGGCTTCTGGAATTGAACTTTTTGGATTTTAATCAGGACTGTACCATTAAGTGTTAGTAGTTAACTTTTAGCTTTAGATTACCTTTTTGTGAATGGTTGATGACAAAAGTACTTGCCTTATGGGATTACTGCAAAGGCTCAAGTAAAATAACCTACTTAAAGCGCTCAAAACAGTGGTAATCCCACAGTAGTATGTAGAGTTGACTCTTGAACAACACAGGTTTGAACTGTGTGGGTCAACTTGTATACAGTTTTTTAAAAATAAAGGTTACATTGAGTGTACCTGCCTTTTAGGCCTCCCATTCCACCTCATTCACTTCTTCCACCTCTGCCACCTGAGACAGCAAAACCAACCTGTCTTCCTTCATTTACTCAATGTGAAGACAAAGATAAAGATCTTTATGATGATCCATTAGCACTAAATGAATAGTAAATATATATTCTCTTCCTTATGATTTTCTTAATAACATTTTTTTCTCTAGCTTGTTTTATTGTAAGGTTACAGTATATAATACATATAACAGTTTCTACGAATCTACTGTTCATGTTATTGGTAAGGCTTCTGGTCAACCACAGGCCATTAGTAGTTAGGATTTTAGTAAGTCAGAAGTCATACACAGATTTTCAACTGTGTGGAGAGTCAGCATCCCAACCCCCTTGTTGTTCGAAGATCAGCTGTACCAAGTAAATGCTGTTTTATCATTAACTTTCTATAAATCACAGAAAAAGAATCATTAATGTAAACTCTTTCAGAATTATTATGACATGGTATAGAAGATGGATGGTCGTTTCTTCAACTCTTAATTTCTCTATGTTGACGTTAAGAGTTCATTGTGTATTAAGTGCATGGTACATAGTAAATACACAATAAGTGACTGTTTTTGCTAACATTCTCATTGGCACGTGAATGTCCAGGTGAGGTTTAGTAGAAATCCAGTCCAGAGTCCAGTCATATGTTGAGTCAAGTGCTATTTACATATCTTAAACACCATATTTTAAAGATTCTTAATAGTACATGCAGTAGTACATATTGGAGAGTGTACCTAAGCTACATTCATAATTGTTCTTCAAAGGTAATTGATCTGATTTTAAGTTCAGTTTGCCTTCCCTAGCTCTGTTGGTACATTCAATATTTATAATGATATTTTTTAGTTATTGGCTTGAGTTAAACCAACATGTTTCTCTCTAGAATATCTTGCTGGTGACAAAAAAATTTCTTTTTTGTTTTGGCATATTAATATCCTTAAATTTATGCCTCCTATTGTTGCACTAAAGACTTTTCTTGCCTTATGTCAGTGTAACACTTTTTTCATCTATTATTGTAGATTCAAAACAGCAGGATCTGTTCCTCCTGAATTTTAGCAGAAGTTTCCAAACCCAGAAAGAATTTTTTTTTTTAACTTAGAAACTCGAAAGGGGGTCTGTCAAATAAGTTGTATTGTTAAAGGGTAATTTGTGGTATTTTTATAGTATCTTGTGCACATTTTTATTTCTCCGTGTGTTTGGTATTATAATATTAACTTATGTGTATTGAGTGTTTTATTTTGTGAAACGTTGTTCTAACGTTTATATTGAATCATTTAACCACTAAAACAGCTCTGTGATACAGGTACCATTATTATGCTCAGATAAGAAACTGAGGCTTAGAGTTAAATAACTTGCCCTGGATCTCAGAGTTAGAGGCAAAGCTAGAATTTGAGTATACACATGCTAAAGTTTGTGCTCTTGAGTACTAGGTACTAAGATGCCGTATAATAGATTCCTGTTACTCTTTGTGACCTGGATGTATATATAGGCTACTCTTTGTGGCTTGGATGTAAAGATAAAGAAAACACAAGAATGTTTTATAAATAGAATAGCATAGGAAAGGAGGACTCTTTATATTTGGAGGAGGCATTTTTTGGAATCTATTTTTTAAATTTATTTTTTGACTGCTAGGTAATTAAAATGTAGAGCAATTTAAAATATGATTATTTTGTAAATTAGAACTAAGTTTTCTTCTCACCAGCTTTTGAATTACTTGAGGCCAGAGTTTAGGTCTTTGTTTTTATATCCCTGGCACCTGAGTAGCTACTGAGTAGTAGCTAGATAGCTGTTATATTGAAATTGGCTTTAAACTTTATATCATTTTAAAATTAAAGCACAAGAGGGTGCTATCTACCATGTCACTTCTAGGTCTTAGCTCCTTTTATCCTTCTCCTTGTGAAATAATGCAACAGCAATTTTTTTCTATTGTTTTGTTTTGGTTAGAACCGTCAAGATGCTAATTTTTACCCCTTAGTTTCTTCATTTCAGTTTGTAGATTATTTGTTTTGTGTTCCCTTGTCCATGTAACAGATAATCGGTGTGTATGGACCTTAGGGATCTAGATTTGTAATTGTACTAAATAGTTTTTGCTAAATCAAAAGAAAATTAATGGAAAGTCTTTTGAAGAAGTCTTTGATTTTTTTTTTTTAACTGAACATAGTATCTGAGTGATTTTAAGAATTTGTTTTTTTCCTAAATTAAGAACATGCAGTTATAATGACATTTTGCTGCAGGGTACTTTTTTTTTTTTGTAGTATCCACATATTTTACACATGATATTTTTCTGGATTAAATGTGGACAGCATTTTTCCTCTCTTAAGTTAACAAATCACAATGTCTTGGTAGTTGCAGCATGTTGTTATCTTCCTTTTATATCAGTAGAATTATAAATTTCTATTTCTGTTTCAATTCTATATTTCAATTTTTTATTATCACATATTTTGAACAACCAGATAAATAATTCTGGCTGCCATTTGTTAGTTGGGTTTTGGGAACTGTGCTGGACACTCTAATTTGTTTAACTCAATTAAAAATTGATAATCCAGAAAAGTAGGTAATTTTATCTCTATCTTATATTTGTGAGATTTAAAGAAGTTAAATGATACCTAAGGCCACGGAGCAGGGATTTGAAGCCATGTATGTCTTCCTGGTTTCAAAGCACGTGTCCTCAACACAGTACTGTACTGTCTCAATAGGCAACCCATATTTTTTACCACTCCATAGTTCACCAGAGGCACACTTAATGCTATCATGATTTTTTTTTTTTTTACCCAATATAATCTGCACATGTAGTAGGTTCTGCTGATCTTTATAAATACACGTAAGTGAAGGGGAACTCTATTTAGACAGCATTTGTACCAGGATGGTCTTCTAATGTTTAAAAAAGGATGACTATAGTATATAGGTAATCAAAGCAGTAGAACTAGAAAAATTAAGAAAGAAAAAATAAAGGCATACTGGAAATTTTATTCTGATTAGTAAGTCTAATAATGATTTAAAATCAAGGAAGGCCACTCCACACCATACACAAAAATCAATTGCAGATAAATTTGGTTCAAACATAAAAAGTAAAATGTAAAGCTTTGTTTTCTTCTGAGTGAATGTATTTTCTGACCTTGCTGTAGGCAAAGATTCCTTAAAGTGGACATAAAGCAATGTTAACTGTAAAGGAAAAAAAACTGAGAAATTGTATTTTGGAATGGAAAATTTCTGTTCTTCCAAGGACACTGTTAGGAGAATGAAAAGGAAAGCCACAGAACTGGAAAAGATATTTGTAATACATATGACAAAAGACTGTAGCTAGAATATATAAATAATTCTTATACATCAATAAGAAAATATAGACCGCTGTAATCCCAGCTACTCGGGTGTCTGAGGTGGAGGGATTACTTGAGCCTAGGAGTTTAAAACCAGCCTGGGTAGTATAGTGAGACCTTGTCTTAAAAAAAATAATAATAATAAGACAGACCCAATAGAAAATGAGCAGAAATTTCGAACAGACATTATGAAAATAGATATCTAAATGGGTAATACAGATGAAATGGTATACAGTCTTATATCTGAGAAGAACAGATTAAATCACCATATACCACCACACACCCTTGGTATGGTTAAAGTTAAAAGGTGGGTAATATGTGGTGGTGACAAGGATACAGAACTACAGAAACTCTCATACACTGCTATTTATTTTATTTTATTTTTTAAAGGGCAGAGGTTTTAGGGAGCAAACTTCTAATGTTGTCTGTCACTTTGTGACTTAGAGGTAGAAGTGGATCCAACAGAGGAAGCTCTAAGGTCACAACTGAAAGTAACATCTCCATTCTCTACACTTTACACTTTACTTGTTCCTCTTGGAGCCTTTTACTACATTTATCCCTAAGGTATAGCTAGTTTTACATGTTTTTTTTTTTGTTGTTGTTGTTGTTGTTGTTTTTGATTTTTAATTTATTATACTTTAGATTCTGGGTACATGTGCAGATCATGCATTGTTGCATAGGTATATTCATGGCAAGGTGGATTGTTGCCACCATCCCCCCATCACCTGTACCTGACATTTCTCCCACGTTATCCCTCCCCCACCCTCCCTCCCACTGTCCTTCCCATAGCTCCCCCACCATGGACCCCAGTGGGTTATACTCCCCTTTTTGTGTCCAAGTGCTCTCATTGTTCAACACCTGCCTATGAGTAAGAGCATGTGGTGTTTGATTTTCTGTTCTTGTGTCAGTTTGCTGAAAATGATGGTTTCCAGGTTCATCCATGTCCCTACAAAGGACACAAACTCATCACTTTTTATGGCTGCATAGTATTCCATGGTGTATATGTGCCACATTTTCTTTGTCCAGTCTTACCACTGATGGACATTTGGGTTGGTTCCAGGTCTTTGCTATTGTAAACAGTCCTGCAATGAACATGCGTGTGCATGTGTCTTTATAATAGAACGAATTATAGTCCTTTGGGCATATACTCAGTAATGTGATTGCTGGGTCAAATGGAATTTCTATTTCTAGGTCCTTGAGGAATCGCCACACTGTCTTCCACAATGGTTGAACTAATTTACACTGCCACCAACAGTGTAAAAGTGATCCCATTTCTCCACATCCTCTCCAGCATCTGTCGTCTCCAGATTTTTTAATGATCACCATTCTAACTGGCATGAGAGGGTATCTCAATGTGGTTTTGATATGCATTTCTTTAATGACCAGTGATGATGAGCATTTTTTCCTATGTTTGTTGGCTTCATCTATGTCTTCTTTTGAAAAGTGTTTGTTCATATCCTTCGCCTACTTTTGGATGGGTTTGTTTGCTTTTTTCTTGTAAATCTGTTTTAGTTCTTTGTAGATTCTGGGTATTAACCCTTTGTCAGATGGGTAGATTGCAAAAATTTTTTTCCTCTTTTGTTGGTTGCCGGTTCTCTCTAGTGATTGATTCTTTGGCTGTACAGAAGCTCTGGAGTTTAATTAGATCCCATTTGTCTATTTTGGCTTTTGTTGCCATTGCTTTTGGTATTTTAGTTATGAAGTCCTTCCCTATGCCTATGTCCTGAATGGTTTTGCCTAGGTTTTCTTCTAGGGTTTTTATAGTGTTAGGTCTTATGTTTAAGTCCTTAATCCATCTGGAGTTAATTTTAGTGTAAGGTGTCAGAAAAGGATCCAGTTTTCTGCTTTCTGCACATTGCTAGCCAGTTTTCCCAACACCATTTATTAAACGGGATCCTTTCCCCATTGCTTGTTTTCGTGAGGTTTGTCAAAGATCAGATGGTTGTAGATGTGTGATGTTGCTCCAGAGGCCTCTGTTCTGTTCCATTTGTCTATGTCTCTGTTTTGATACCAGTACCATGCTGTTTTGATTACTCTTGCCTTGTAGTATAGCTTGAAGTCCGGCAGCGTGATGCCGCCAGCTTTGTTACTTTTGCTTAGGATTGTTTTGGCTCTTTTTTGGTTCCATATGAAGTTTAAAGTGGTTTTTTCCAGTTCTGTGAAGAAGGTCATTGGTAGTTTGATGGGGATAGCATTAAATCTATAAATTACTTTGGGCAGTATGGCGATTTTCACAATATTGATTCTTCCTAACCATGAGCATGGAATGTTTCTCCATTTGTTTGTTTCTTCTCTTATTTCCTTGAGCATTGGTTTGTAGTTCTCCTTGAAGAGGTACTTTACCTCTTTTGTTAATTATATTCCTAAGTATTTTATTCTTCTTGTAGCAATTATGAATGGGAGTTCGCTCTTCATTTGGTTCTCTGTTTGTCTGTTATTGGTATATAGGAATGCTTGTGATTTCTGCACATAGATTTTGTATCCTGAGACTTTGCTCAAGTTGCTTATCACCTTAAGGAGAGTTTGGGCTGAGACGATGGTGTCTTCGAAATATACAGTCATGTCGTCTGTAAATAGAGACAGTTTGACTTCCTCCTTTCCTAATTGAATACCCTTTATTTATTTTTCTTGCCTGACTGCTCTGGCTAGAACTTCCAATACTATACCGAGTAAGAGTGGAGAGAGCAGGCATCCTTGTCTAGTGTCAGATTTCAAAGGAAATGCTTCCAGTTTTTACCCATTCAGTATGATATTGGCAGTGGATTTGTAAATAGCTTTTATTATTTTGTGCTAGGTTCCATCGATACCTAGCTTATTGAGAGTTTTTAGCATAAAGGACTGTTGAATTTTGTCAAAGACCTTCTCTGCATCTATTGAGATAATCGTGTGTTTTTGTCTTTGGTTCTAATTATGTGGTGGATTATATTTATGGACTTGCATATGTTGAACCAGCCTTGCATCCCTGGAATGAAGCCTACTTCATTATGATGGATAAGCTTTATGATGTCCTGTTGCAATCAGTTTGCAAGAATTTTATTGAAGATTTTTGCATCTGTGTTCATCATGGATATTGGCTGGAAGTTTTCTTTTTTTGTTGAATCTCTGCCAGGTTTTGGTATCAGGATGATGTTGGTCTCATAATATGAGTTGGGGAGGATTCCCTTTTTTTGTGTTGTTTGGAATAGTTTCAGAATGATTGGTACCAGCTCCTCTTTGTATGTCTGGTAAAATTCAGCTGTGAACCCGTCTGGACCTGGACTTTTTTTGGTTAGTAGGCTTGTTAATTGCTGCCTCAACTTCATTGGTCTATTCACGGTTTCAACTTCTTCCTGGTTTAGTTTTGGTAGGTTGCAAGTGTCCATTAATTTATCCATTTCTTCAAGATTTACTGGTTTATGTGCATTGAGTTGTTTGTGGTAATCTCTGATGGTTGTTTGTATTTCTGTAGGATCAGTGGTGATATCCCCTTTATCGTTTTTTATTGCATCTATTTGATTCTTCTCTCTTTTCTTTTTTATTAATCGGGCTAGCAGTCTACCTATTTTGTTGATCTTTTTAAAAAGCCACCTCCTGGATTTATTGATTTTTTTGCAGGGTTTTTTGGTGTTTCTATCTCCTTCAGTTTGGCTGTGATCTTACTTATTTCTTGTCTTCTGCTAGCTTTTGAGTTTTTTTTATCTTGCTCTGCTAGCTCTTTCAATTTTGATGATAGGGTGTCAATTTTAGATCTTTCCTTGCATCTCATGTGCATTTATTGCTATAAATTTCCCTCTAGACACTGCTTTAACTGTGTCCCAGATTCTGGTACATTGTGTCCTCATTCTCATTGGTTTTGAAGAACATCTTTATTTCTGCCTTCATTTCATTGTTTATCTAGTCAACATTCAGGAGCCGGTTGTTCAGTTTCTATGAAGTTGTGCGGTTTTGAGTTAGTTTCTTAATCCTGAGATCTAAGTTGATTGCAGTGTAGTCTCAGAGACTGTTTGTTATGATTCCTTTTTTTTTTGCATTTGCTGAGGAGTGATTTTACTTCCAATTATGTGATCAATTTTAGAGTAAGTGCGATGTGGTGCTGAGAAGAATGTATATTCTTTGGATTTGGGGTGGGGAGTTCTGTAGATGTCTATTAGGCCTGCTTATTCCAGTTCTGCGTTCAAGTCCTGTATATTCTTGTTGATTTTCTGTCTTGTTGATCTGTCTAATGTTGACAGTGGAGTGTTAAAGTCTCCCACTATTATTGTGTGGGAGTCTAAGTCTCTTTGTAGGTCATTTAGAACTTGCTTTATGTATCAAGGCACTCCTATATTGGGTGCATATATATTTAGGATAGTTAGCTCTTCTTGTTGTGTTGATCCTTTCACCATTATGTAGTGTCCTTCTTTGTCTCTTCTGATCTTTGTTGGTTTAAAGTCGATTTTATCTGAGACTAAAATTGCAACCCCTGCTTTTTTTCCTCTCCATTTGCTTGGTAGATCTTCCTCCATCCCTTTGTTTTGAGTGTATGTGTGTCTTTGCATGTGAGAATGGTCTCTTGAATACAGCACACCAATGGGTTTTGACTTTTTACCCAGTTTGCCAGTGTGTGTCCTTTGATTGTGGCATTCGGGCCATTTACATTTAACGTTAATATTGTTATGTGTGAATTTGATCCTGCCATTTTGTTACTGGTTGGTTGTTTTGCCTGTTGATCGACACAGTTTCCTCATTGTGACATTGGTCTTTACCATTTGGTTCATTTTCACAGTGGCTGGTACTGGATGTTTTTTTCTGTGTTTAGTGCTTCCTTCAGGATCTCTTGTAGGGCAGGTCTGATGGTGACGAAATCTCTCAGTAATTGCTTGTCCATAAAGGATTTTATTTCTCCTTCACTTATGCAGCTTAGTTTGGCTGGACATGCGAGACTCTGCGTTGAAAATTCTTTTCTTTAAAGATGTTGAATATTTGTCCCCACTCTCTGGCTTGTAGGGTTTCTGCCAAGAGATCCACTGTGAGTCTGATGGGCTTTCCTTTGTGGGTGACTCGAAGTTTCTCTCTGGCTTCCCTTAGCATTTTTTCCTTCATTTCAACCCTGACGAATCTGATGATTATGTGCTCTTCTTGAGGAGTATCTCTGTGGTGTTTTTTGTATTTCTTGTATTTGAACGTTGGCCTGCTTCGCTAGGTTGGGTAAGTTCTCCTGGATAATATTTTGAACAGTGTTTTCCAGCTTGGATTCATTTTCCCTGTCCTCTTCAGTTACACCGATCACGCATAGATTAGGTCTTTTCACATAATCTCACATTTCTTGGAGGCTTTGTTCATTTCTTTTCAGTCCTTCTCTTTTTATTTTGTTGAGTTGACCCTCAATCTCTGATATCCTTTCTTCTGCTTGATCAGTTTGGCTATTGAAACTTGTGTATGCTTCATGAAGTTCTCATGCTGTGCTTTTCAGCTCTATCAAGTCATTTATGTTCTTCTCTAGGCTTGCAGGTGTTCTCAGTGTTAGTCCAAATCTCTGCCCTAGTCTGCACTAACAAGGCACCAGTCTGGCCGGGGCCTCTGGCCTGGGCTGTAGCCCGGGTCTGTGACTCCCGGTGTTTCTCAGCAAGGCAGCGTTTTCCCTGGTCTGTGTGCTGCCAAAGTCTTGGAGTCATGCACTGCTATTTACTGTCTAAGTGTGTATAATCGTTTTGAAAGTCAGTTTGGCATTATACACTAAAGCTTAACATATGCTACTCTTTGACTTAGCAGTTGTATTCTGAGTATACAATCAGTAGATATGTGTATATATGTTCACTAAAAGATGTGTAAGAAATGTTCTTAACAGTACTAATTGTAATGGCCCCCGCACTGGAAACAACCCAAATTTATATCACCAGTAGAATGGACACACTGTGATATTCCAATTCAATGGCATACTGTACAACTAAGAATGATTAGCTGTTGTATTATGTAATAACCTGAATAACCCTCACAAAAATAACAATGAATTAAAGAAGCCACTCACAATAGAGCATATATTGTATATGGTTCAGACATAGATAAAATGTATTCATATTGTTACAAAGGAGGGTATTGGGTACCTGTGATGGTTGATAGTGACTGATAGACTATGAGAAGGCTTCTATAATGCTGGTAATGTTAAAACATGATTTGAGTGTTGATTGTTCAGAAAATGTATCATGTTATATATTATGGTTTTTGTACTTTTCTGTGTGTATGTTACACTTAAGTAAAAATTTACTAAGCTTTGTCTTCCATAACTTTAAACTATGATTTTTATAAATAAGTATTCAAATGATTTTTAAGTTAAAGACTGTTTTCAATGTAAGTATTTTCTTCTTTCCCAATGGAAATGTCACCAGTAACTTGAGTTGTTTCCCCAGCTCTGGTATTATCTCAGGCTAGTTTCTTTAAGCAGCTATACTTATTAAAAAGGGTCTAAAGCAAAACAATGAGAAAAAGAACTTTCCCAGCTATTTCATCAGGGCTGCCCTGGTAAAAGGAAGACTTTTCCTCTTTTCACTCCTATTATTACTCACTCCAAAAAGTTAATATTGGTTAATTGCTTGCTCCGTGTTATAGCAGCATTACCCCCATCCAGTCCTCATAACAAAAGTCCGTTGTATGAAAGAAGAAAAATGTATCTGAATTAGAAATCAAATGAGTACAGTCATTTTGGGCACCATGTCACCAGGGCCTTGAAGAAAAATAGATAAAGTTGGGAGTTTGGTTGGGTACTAAATGATACTTATTTTTTACCTACCAAAAAATTAAACTAAAATCTCACTTGTAGATGACCTGTTGTGAAAGGAAAATACAAGATTTTTTTTTTTTTTTTGCTTCTACTCCACAGTCACTTAGTACAATACATCTGACACCAGATGTGTGGTAGTTTGTGCCCCACACACCAAGGAATTCTCCAGCTGAGTATCTTGTAATTCACTGCTGATGCTATCTACATGGGGATAGTATCAGATCCCATGACACAGTCCCACAAGACTGTCCCCACTTCAGACGCCAGTTGCAAGTGGTAGGTTGTGACCTGTACTTCTGATTGAGTGATGGTAAATTGGGATTCTTGTGACCCACCCCCTTCAGTTCGATTAATTTGCCAGAGCAGTTTACACAAATCAGGGAAACATGTTTACCCACCTATTATAAAGAATATTACAAAGGTACAGATGGGCAGCCAGACAGAAGAGATACATAGGGCAAGATAATTTGGGAAAGGGTGTGGAGCTCCAATGCCCTCTCCAGGCATACCTGTCTTCCAAGCACCTTCATATGTTCAGCTCTCCAGAAGTTCAACCCAGACATTTTGGGTTGTTATGAAAGCTTCATTATGTAGTTATGATTGATTAAATCATTAACCATTGGAGATTGACTTAACACTTCAATTTCAGTCCCCTACCTGGAAATTGGGGGGATGGGGCTGAAAGTTCAGACCCTCTAATCACATGATTGGTTCCCCTTGGCAACCAGCCCACATCCTGAGACTACACAGGAGACCTCAGCCATCAGTTATCTCATTAGCATACAAAAAGAGGCATTACCTTGGTAACTCCAATGGTCTTAGGAGCCCTGTGACAGGAAACAGAATGAAAACCAAATATATATTTAACAGCATCACCCTTATATATGCCCTACTTTGATCAACTTAATAATTTGCCCTCTTCTCACAAATGAAATTATGAATAAAACTGCATGTGTTCTTGGTTACTACAGACCTATTATTTCTCCCAGTAACTGGTCTAACTGAAGAAATCAACAAACTATAGCCTGCAGTTCAAATCCCGCCTGCTGCCTGTTTTTGTAAAAAAGCTTTTACTGGAACAGAACCATGTTCATTTGTTTATGTAATGTCTGTGGCTGTTTTGTGTTAGACTCTATGGCCTACAAAGCCTAAAATATTTACTGTCTGACCCTTTGTTGAGAAAGTTTGCCAACCACTGGTCTAAGAAAGTGGTGGTTATAGTCATATACAATTGACCCTTGAACAACCTGGGTTTGAACTGCACGGGTTCACTTACATGTGAATTTTTTCAATAAATATATTGGATAATTTTTTGGAGGTTTGTGACAATTTTAAAAGATTCCTAGATGAATTGTGTAGCCTAGAAATAAGGAAAAATTTTAGAAACAGGTATGTTATAAATGTACAAAATATATGTAGATATGGTATGGTTTGGCTGTGCTCTCACCCAAATCTCAACTTCAATTCCCGTGTGTTGTGGGAGGGCCCTAGTGGGAGGTAATTGAATCGTAGGGTCAGGACTTTCCCTTGCTGTTCTCGTGGTGATAGTGAATAAGTCTCATGAGATCTGTTGGTTTTTTAAAAAAAGGAATTTCCCAGCACAAGCTCACTTCTTTTATCTGCTGCCATATGAGACATGTCTTTCACCTTCCACCATTATTGTGAGGCTGCCCTCGCTATGTGGAACTGTAAGAAGTCCAATAAACCTCTTTATTGTGTAAATTGCCCAATCTAGGGTGTCTTTATCAGCAGCGTGAAAACAGACTATTATAGTAAATTGGTGTCAATACAGTAAATTGGTACTGGGGGTAGGGTGCTGCTGAAAACATACTGAAAATGTGGAAGCGACTTTGGAAATGGGTAACAGGCAAAGATTGGAACAGTTTGGAGAGCTAAAAAGAAGACAGGAAAATATAGGAAAGCGTAGAACTCTCTAGGTCTTATTGAATGGCTTTTACCAAAACACTGATAATGTTATGGACAATGAAATCCAGACAGAGGTGGTCTCTGATGAACATGAGGAGCTTGCTGGGAACTGGAGCAAAGGTGACTCATGTTATTTTTTAGCAAAGAGATTGGCAGCATTTTGCCCCTGCACAAGAGATTTGTGGAACTTTGACCTTGAGAGAGATGATCTAGGATATCTGGCAGAAGAAAATTTCTAAGCAGCAAAGCATTCAAGAGGTGACTTGTGTGCTGCTGGAAGCATTCGGTTTTGAAAGGGTAGCAGCATAAAAGTTCGGAAAATTTGCAGCCTGACAATGCAATAGAAATGAAAATCCCATTTTATGAGGAGAAATTGAAGCTGGCTGCAGAAATTTGCATTTGTAACAAGAAAATGTTAATACCCAAGACCATGAGGAAAATGTCTCCAGGGCATGTCAGAGGTCTTCATGGCAGTTCCTTACATCACAGGCATAGAGACCTACAAGGAAAGGATGGTTTCATGGGCTGGGCCAAGGACCCCCTCCACTATGTGCAACCTTGGTACTGGTACCCTATATCCCAGCTGCTCTTGCCATGGCTAAAAGGGGCCAGGTATAGCTAGGGCTGTCATTTCAGAGGGTGAAAGCCCCAAACCTTGGTAGTTTCCATGTTGTGTTGAGCCTGCGGGTACGCAGAAGTCAAGAATTGAGGTTTGGTGTGGTGACTCATGCCTGTAATCCCAGCACTTTGGGAAGCCGAGGCAGGCAGATCACTTGAGGCCAGGAGTTCAAGACCAGCCTGAATAATGTGGCGAAACCTCATCTCTACTAAAAATATTAAAAAATTAGCCGGGTATGATGGTGTGAACTTATAGTCCCAGCTACTTGGGAGGCTGAGGCACAAGAATCACTGGAATCTGGGAGGTGGAGGTTGCAGTGAACTGAGATCACACCACTGCAGTCCAGCCTGGGAGACAGAGCAAGACTCTGTCTCCAAAAAAAAAAAGTCAAGAATTAAGGTTTGGGAACCTCCATCTTGGTGTCAGAGGATGTATGGAGATCCCTGGATGTCCAGGCAGAAGTTTGCTGCAGGAGTGGGGCCCTCATGGAGAACTTCTTCTAGGGCAGTGAGGAAGGGAAATGTGGGATTGGTGCCCCGACACAGAGCCATTACCGGGGCACTGCCCCTTGGAGCTGTGAAAAGAGGGCCATCTTCCCCAGACCCTAAAATGATAGATGCACTGACAGCTTGCGCTCTGCACCTGGAAAAGCCACAGACACTCAACACCACCCCATGAAAGCATCCAGAAGGAAGGGTGTACCCTGCAAAGGCACAGCATCGGAGCTGCCCACAGCCATGGGAGCACACCTCTTGCAGTAGCATGACCTAGATGTGAGACATGGAGTCAAAAGATATCATTCTGGAGCTTTAAGACTTGATTACCACACTGGATTTCAGACTGGCATGGGCCCTGTAGCTCCTTTGTTTTGGCCAGTTTCTCCCCTTTGGAATTGCTGTGTTTACCCAATATCTGCACTGCCTTTGTATATGGGAAGTAACTAACTTGCTTTTGATTTTACAGTCTCATAGGCGGAAGGGATATGCCTTGTCTCAGATGAGACTTGAGACTGCAAACTTTTGAGTTAAGGCTGAAATGAGTTTAGACATCCGGGGACTGTTTGGAAGGCATGATTGGTTTTAAAATGTGAGGACATGAAATTTGGGTGGGGCCAGGGGCAGAATGATATGATTTGGATGTGTCCCCACCCAAATCTCATCCTCAATTCCCAGGTGTTGTGGGAGGGACCTGGTGGGATATAATTGAATCATGGGTGCAGATTTTTCCTGTGCTGTTCTCATGATAGTGAATAAGTCTTATGAGATCTGGTGGTTTTGAAAGTGAAGTTTCCCTGCACAAGTTCTCTTCTCTTGTCTGCCGCCATGTAAAATGTGCCTTTCACCTTCTGCCATGATTGTAAGCCCTCCCCAGCCATGTGGAACTGTAAGTCCAATAAACCTCTTTCTTTTGTAAATTGCCCAGTCTAGGATATGTCTTCATCAGCAGCATGAAAATGGACTGCTACATAGATACTACTTTATTTTATCATTTACTACCATAAAATTTACACAACTCTATTATAAACCATTAAAATTTATGAAAACTTATGCAGGACCAGAGAAATAAAGTCACTTAATCCAAATCATATAGCTGATTAAAAATTGCAGAGCTGGTATTATAACTCAGGTTTCCTGAATTTCAGTCCAGTTCTTCTTCCACTGAAACGGGAGAGTTCCCTGACTACCCCCTTGCAGGATATGTGACAGGGGTGTGGCTTGTCTCTTTGTCTGCTATGCACAATGAAACCCCTTATAGGACACTGCCCCACAGCAGCTTCCAGAGGTGAGAACCTTCAACTCCCAAAGTCTAATTGGGTGTGTGTTACAGTGTGCTCCTTTAGCCTTGCCATTCACGGACAGCTTAAGTGCTTACCACTTCAGTGCCCTCTTGGTACCTAGGTTCTTGTCTGGCATCCAGGAAGAATCAGTAGCCAATCTCCTCTTTGACTGTCCCTAGCTGAACTCCTCTCAGCGTTCAGATGCCCCTTCCTTTCTCTCTGCTGTGCCGTTCTGCCATTCTTCTGCTCTTCTGTTCATCTTTTTATTTCTACCTGGAGTCATGGGTTTGAGGTTTATATGGATACACGATAGGGGGGCATGGAGAGCAAAAAGGCAACTTTGGGACACAAAAACAGGAATGCCTGTTCACATTTAAGGCCATGAGTTTCCAGGCTTGAGGGTGGGGCCTTTGCTGGGGAACTGCCCTCTTCTACCCAGTATTTCCCTGTCTCCTGTCTGTATCACCATTATATTGCATCACATTCTCCCCCGTCACCTCCTGAAATAATTCCAACTCCCAGGCCTCCCTACATTCCTGTTGTTAAGGCTGTTATTACATTATAATAATATTGTATACCATTATATAATTTATTATTAATTGATATTTCTTTTTACTTTTAATACTACCTCATTTAGGATGATAAATTATATGGTCACTTTATCTGAAGTTTCTACTGAAAGGGGTGGTGAGAATAGAAATGGGAATAGAATAGTGAGAACTATGCAAGGTAGAATTTAAGAGATTAATTTTTGAAGGTTTGCATTGGGGTCATCAAGATCATCTCAATGATTTACTAGGATGCACTGGATTCAAGTTGTTATACTCATGCTATGGTTTATTATTATTAAAGTGAAAGGATACAGAGTAAAATCAGCAAAGGCACATGGAATGTAGCCTGGAAGACTCCAGTTGCAAGCTGTCAGGCCTCCCTTTCTATTGGAGTTACACAGGACATGCTTAATTTCCCCCAAAATATGTGATAATGTGTACAGAGTATTCCCAATCAGGGAAGTTTACCCTGGGGGTTAGTCACATAGGTATGTCATGTCTGCATGACTGACCTTGGCTACTTAAGCTTCAAATCCTCAGAGAAAAAGCAGGTGTTCACTATAAATCACATTATTAACATAAACTACCTGTTCAAACTGCTATAGCATGGCCCAAGACCTCCAGCATAGAAAAGCACTGTAATCAGACAACTTTCCGAAAGGTTGGAGCTTAGTCCTCAGGAGCTGGCCAGGGGATAGTCCTGAAAACAGTTCATTTATGGGAATGTATAGAGTTTGAACAACCCAAGCCTGCTGAGGCGACTGTTTTCCACACAACGTCATACAAGTTATTCAATTTAGAGTTTGAATCCATGTAAACCTGATTCTAAGGTCTGTGCTTTTTCCATAAGTAATTTTTAGCAGTGTTTTATGCTGATTTGATAATTAAAAATTACTGGCTACATTAGGTATAGTAGGGACTTGGACTGTGCCTCACCTTTCTTGATAGATATTTCCTAATGAGCTTTTTTCCCCCTCACATCAAAATAAGGAAGCTTAGTTGGGTATTTTTAAGTGCTTTTGTAAGCACTTAATGGTATTAAGACTCTCTAGTTGTAGTCATTTTCAAAAAAAGTTTATTTTGTTTCCTATGCTTACATATTGAAAAGTAGCTTATCTGTAGTTAAACTTGGTAGTTTTAGGACTCTATTTTTTTACTTTTTTTTTTTTTTGCATTTAATACAATTTTTAGTTTGAAAAAGATAAACATATAATACAAAATTTTAGTTCACAATAGAATTGCCGTCCTTATAGATAATATGTTTGAATAAATTTAAACAGTCCTTTAAACCTTTTTTCTTTTTCCATAGGTATTTGTGGAAACATTAGACAAATGTTTTGAAAATGTCTGTGAACTGGATTTGATTTTCCATGTAGACAAGGTACTATTTCTATTGTCACATCTTCTAAGCTTTTTAAGAAAAATATTAACTTATAATTGTCATAGCGAAATGGTTTTAATAAATAATTCTATTTTTCTTCTTTTACTTATTATTAAATCATAAATTATTTTTACTATGAGCCAGGCTTTGAACTTGGTGGAAAAGATTCAGATCCTGCCTTAGAGGAATTCATGTCTAAGGGCGGAAACAATGGCATTAACAAATAATAATAGTATGTACAGCATGTTAATGGGAACACAACTGAACCACTTACCTCTGCCTAGGAGACTGTGAATGAAGGAAATTACATTTAAATTAGGTTTTAAGGGATTAGTAGATGTTTCACACATAGAAAAGGAGAGGATGGCCCTACTGGCAGCGATATAAAATATAGGCCTTTTTATATCAGGAGGGACTGATATTGATCAACAGGCCTAATTTAAAAGAACCATTAATGCCATGACTTTGAACTTTATTGTGAGACAATTGAATGTTTTTAAACAAGTTTTTACTGACATTATTGTTGCTTTATTTTTTTTTCATATTTTTTTGGCAGGATGATTTGTGTGTGTGTGTGTGTATGTGTGTGTGTGTGTGTGTGCGTGTGTGTGTGTTATGGACATTGAATTGGTAGGCTGGGAAAATAAACACAGGGAAATCAATTAAGAGTTTATTGCAGTAGTCCCAAAAGAAATGATTAAGACACTAGGATGAGATGATGTTTGGAAGAAGGTAGAACTGATAGGACTTGATGGCTTGTTGAAAGCTGAAGGTGAGAGAAAGGAAGAATGACAGATTTCTACCAGTATTGGTAGATTATTTGTGATAGGAAACTTAGGAGGAAAAGATTCCACTTTCACTATGTGCAGATTTTTTTCTTTATTAAGTTTGTATAATCTAAGAGATTGTTTATGAGTGCTTCAACCACTGAATAAGATGGTCTGAAAATTTTAGCAAAAAAAAATCCATTGTGATTTTTAAAAATTGGTTTTATTGAGGCATAATTTACAGGCATTAAAAGTCAACAGTTTTAAGCTTACAAAACTTAAGTTTTGACAAGTGTATATAGTACATGTCACCAGCATCACAGTCAAAATACAAGGAATGCATTTCATTATTTGTGAATGTCAAAAAAAAATTACTTTTCTCATTAGTCAATATTCTAGATCATATGTCTCATTTACTAAGTGATTTGATATTATAAATTCACTTTGGACAGAGTAATTAAACATGATATTTTTAGGAGTCTGTTTTTAGTGTTCTACTGTTTTTCTCTAATAGCTATGTCTAATGCCTATTCACACTTTCAAAGACTCTTGTTATTTTTAGTCGTTAGGGTTCACAGTATTCAAAATTATGTTTAGAAGACCAGGTGCAGGTGCTCATGTCTGTAATGCCAGCACTTTGTGAGTCTGAGGCCAGAGGATTGCTTGAGCCCAGGAGTTTGAGGCCATCATGGGCAACATGGTGAAACTTGGTCTCTACAAAAAATACAAAAATTAGCCAGGTGTAGTGGTATGCGTCTGTACTCCTAGCTGCTAGGGAGGCTGAGGTGGGAGGATCACCTGAGCCCGGGGAGGTTGAGGCTTCATGATTGTGCCACTGAACTTCAGCCTGCGTGATAGAGTGAGACCCTTTCTCAAAAAAAAAAATTATGTTTTGGTACATGATTAAAATTTTTAGAAAGCTGTGTTTTAAAATGACTGCAGAGAGGTCATCAGTTTATAGAAATATATTTACCATCTTTTAAGAAAATTGAGGACTCTTGTGAAATGTTGTGGTAAGAGTAAGGTTCATATATATATATATATAACTAGAGAAAGAGAATAAAAGTTTTTAAGGAAATTAAGCTCTACTCATCTACAAGTTCCATACATGACAAAAAATATTTTTAAAACTTCTATTTCACATTAGTATGCATTCATTTTAGAAAAATCAGAAAATACAGATCAGAAAAATATGTGAAAATCATCCCTATTCCAGAGATTGCCTACTGTTAACATTTTAGAATATGTATAGTTCTTGATTTTTTGCTACAAATATATACAGAAACAAATACATCTTTTAAAACAATAAAGATGGGATCATACAACATGTATTTTGTGTAGCCTGTTTATTTTACACAACACCATATTACTATTTTAGAAGCTGCCAAAATTGCTGTCTCTCTTTACTCTGGGCTAAGATGTTGTTTTAGTTTTTCAAGACAATGAGACAAAAGTTTTAGGATACAAAGAGTCAGAGATCAAATAGGTATTTCCTTTCTATTATCCAAAATGCTAACTTTGCTTTCAGCCCTTTGATGAGAGTAGGATTATTTTCAACTTTAAAAAATACACATATTTTTTAAAATTTCAACTTTTAAGCAGCTCTGGACCTTCCAGCAGTAGGGATCTTCTGACTGGCTCAGTTCATACTTTCTTAAAGGCAGACACAGAGAGGTTTGCACACAGCCCTCAGACTCCTGGGCCACAATTGAGTAGATGAAAAAAAAGTGTAGAGAATACCCCTTTTGTTATCAGTCAGGATGTAATGTATGTAAAGCTAGTTTATGCTGCAGTAGCAAATATGAAAACATTAGCCTCTTAGAACAAAAAAGGATTATTTCCCATTCACACAGTATGTTTTTCATATTCCACATGCTTTCATTTTGGGATCCATGGTGACAAAGCTGCCACCATCCAGAACATTGTTAGTTTCTATGTCAGAGAGAAAAAAAAAGGTTTTATTGGGTAAATTTATCTGCTTTTCAAGGTATCACAGATGATAGTTTTACCAAATATTTTGCTACTGCAAACATGGATCACTAACTTTCTATCTAATATAACAGTTTCCATGTGGCCAACTGCCCAACCTGTAAACCACTGTCAAATCGTTATTGTGGTTGCTACCAGTTTCTTTTTATAAATCGTTACATGTTAATAGCTGTATCAATTACATAGGCTAGTGTAGTCACCTTGAAGTAGTGGGACAGACCCTCCCCTGCTCACAGTTGGTTTGGATGTAGAGACTAACAATGGCACAGGTGCCCCAAGAGGACAGGAAAATGTTTATTACTCATATAATGAGGCTTTCTGGAGAAAGCAGAGAACAGCACCTGGCTTGTGTTTTATGGTAGTTAGGTGGTGGGGATGGGGTAAGAATTTCTGCATGTGGGCCCGGTGTTAGGTTATCTAAACTTTCCACTATTGTAAAGGGAGAAGCACCCAGACTTTCTTAACAGCTTGCCCAGATGTGGGGCAGTAGAGGAAGGGGGACTAGTAGGACTTGAAGTCTGTGAGCAGACAAGCATTAAAAATGGAGTCAGACCCTTTATCGCCTACAGATGTTATGCTGTAGTTATTACCCCTAAAATCCTAAAATATGAATAATTCAGTTCATTTCTTACTTAGCTACATGTTTATTGTGGGTTTGTTGGGAGGAGCTGCTGAGTTATCTGCCCATTTCCTGTATAGTGTGGCTCTGATTGTGCGGCCCCATGTTGTTGCCCCTATTGGAAAAAAGCATCAAAATCCAGGGCAAAATGAGAAAGCTAAAGATTCTCTGCAGGGCTTAGTTGGAGGATGTATGACTTTGATAATTACAGCTATTAATATACTCTGTTCTTCTCTCTGCATCCCACCACTTGCCTCCACAAGTGATTAGGATAGAGATCTGATTGGAGGTCTAAGTGCCTTTCCTACCCCTGAGGCTGGGAGAATGAAGACTTAAGAGCAGAGTGGTTTCCTCCAACTTGGTCCCTCTTGTGGATATTGACAGCCTGGTCTTAAATCACAGGCACAGAATGAGACTCCTTTTACTTTAACCAAATGAAAGAGTCTAGCCATTAATAACATCTTGAAACCCAGACCTGAGCACAGTTAGCCAATAGAAAAAAAGCACTGCCATCTGAGCAAGAGAGATGAGGAGCAGATTGAACAATCAGAATATATGTTCCACGAAAAAGAACTATTGGAGAAGATAGAGTAACACTGAAAATTTTATATTTTTAAAATTTAGGAAATTTTATACTTTTTAAATTTATTTATTTATTTGGTATGGGTGGGGTCTTGCTTTGTTGCCCAGGCTGGTCTTGAACTTCTGGCCTCAAGTGATCCTCTTCCTGCCTTGGCCTCCCAAAGCATTGGGATTATAGGTGTGAGCCACCACCTGGCTTCATTTGAAATTTTTAAATGATTTTAAAAATACTTAAGATTTGGAAAAGTATTCTTGGGCTTGAAAAATATTTGTCAGACTGAAAAGTTTTATAAAGAAAGTGGTCGTAATTGAGGCTTAAATTAAAGGTAGAAGATCAAATGCAGGAAATAATCTCAAAGCATAAGAATGAAAGGTAGATGTGGGAGAAGGGAAGATGGCCGACTAGGAACAGCTCAGGATTGCAGCCCCCAGTGAAAGTGCAGAGGGTGAGTGGACCCGCATTTCCAGGTGGATTTTTATTGCCCACAGACCAGGAGATTCCCAGGCGGAGGAGCCCCAAGGGTCACCAGCGCAGCTGTTTTGGCCGGCGCCCTGGCGCAGCAGTTCTCCATACAAAATACACTGGTCCGGGTGCCCTTTCAGCTGGCAGTTGGAGCCCCAGGAAGGCAGATCACCCATTCATCTGATTTAAAAAGGAACTGAAACAGGGAGCCAGGCCAGGAGATTCCTGGGCAAAAAAAACACCACGAATCTCAGCGCCGCTGTTTCAGCCAGCACAGTGAGTCACCGCAGGAGAAATCACACAGATCCCGGCGTCTTTTCAACAGGTGACTGGAACACCTGGAAGAGAGTCGACTGTTCAACTAAAAAAAAAACAGACTCTGAGTCAGGGAGTCAGGTGATCAGGCTCGGCTGGACCCACCCCACCCACACAAAAAAAGAAACAGCAATTGAAAATGCTCTGGGTTGAGAGTTTCACAGCAAGCACAGCTGAACCCAGGACAGCCCAGCTCTGTGGGGGAAGGGCGTCCACCATTACTGAGACACTCCACCACTACGAAGGTAGTCCGCCATCGCTGAGGCAGCCCGCCGTTGCCAAGGCAACCTGCCATTACAAAGACAGTCTGCCATTACAGAGGCGGGCCACCATTGCCGAGGCAGTTCTAACTACACCCATATAAGCAGACTGCAGGGAAGATCACACGGCAGCTGGGCGGAGCCCACAGCAGCTCAGCAAAGCCTCTGCAGGCAGACAGTGATTAGGCTGCCTCCTCGCTGGGCAGGGCAGCCCTCAGAAAAAAAAAAAAAGGGCAGCAACACAATGGAAGCTCATAAATAAAGCCCTAACTCCCTGGGACAGAGCACCTGGGGAAAAAAAAAAAAGAGTTTATGAGTTCTGTTGCAGCAGACATAAACGTACCTGCCCAGCAACTCTGAATGAACAATGGAGCTCACAGCTCAGCACTTGAGCCCCAATGAAGGACAGACTGTCTCCTCAAGCAGCTCCCTGACCCCCGTGTGTCCAAAGAGTCACCTCATAAAGGAGAGAACAGACTGACATTGGGCAGGTATCCTTCTGGGACAAAGATAGCAGAAGAAGAAACCGGTAGCAATCCTTACTGTTCTGCAGCTGCTGCACGTGATCCCCAGGCGAGCAGGGCCTGGAGTGGACCTCTGCAGTCCTACAGCAGAGGGACCAGACTGTTAGAAGGAAAACTAAGAAACAGAAATAACTTCATCATCCACAAACTGGAAGTTCACCCAGATACCCAATCTGAAAGTCAGCAACTACAAAGACAACAGGTAGATAAATCTAGAAAGATGGGAAGAAACCAGCACAAAAAGGATGAAAACACCCGAAACCGGAACACCTCTCCTCCTACAAGGGAGCGCAACTCCTCACCAGCAAGGGAATAAGGCTGGATGGAAAATGAGTGTGATGAAATGACAGAATCAGACTTCAGAAGGTGGGTAATAAGAAACTTCTGTGAGCTAAAAGAACATGTTCTAACCCAATGCAAAGAAACTAAGAACCTTGAAAAAAGACTTGACAAAATGCTAACGAGAATGGACAATATAGAGAGGAATGTAAGTGAATTGATGGAGCTGAAAAACACAACATGAGAACTTCACTAAGCATGCACAAGTTTCAACAGCCAAATTGACCAAGCAAAAGAAAAGATATCAGAGGTCGAAGATCAACTCAATGAAATAAAACGAGAAGGCAAGAATAGAGAAAAAAGGGTAAAAAGGAATGAACAAAGTCTCCAAGAAATGTGGGACTGTGTGAAAAGGCCTAATCTACGTTTGATAGGTGTACCTGAATGTGACGAAGAGAATGAATCCATGCTGGAAAATACTCTTCAGGATATTATCCAGGAAAACTTCCCCAACCTAGCAGGGCAGGCAAACATTCAAATCCAGAAAATACAGAGAACACCACAAAGATATTCCTCAAGAAGAGCAACCCCAAGGCATATAATTGTCAGATTCACCAGGGTTGAAATGAAGGAGAAAATGCTAAGGGCAGCCAGAGAGAAAGTCGGGTTACCCACAAAGGGAAGCCCATCAGACACACAGCAGATCTCCCAGCAGAAACCCTACAAGCCAGAAGAGAGTGAGGGCCAATATTCAACATCTTTAAAGAAAAGAACTTTCAACCGAGAATCTCCTATCCAGCCAAACTAAGCCTCATAAGTGAAGGAAAAATAAAATCCTTTGCGAACAAGCAAGTACTCAGAGATTTTATCACCACCAGGCCTGCTTTACAAGAGCTCCTGAAAGAGGCTCTACACATAGAAAGGAACAACCAGTACTAACCACTCCAAAAACATACCAAATGGTAAAGAGCATCAACACAATCAAGAATCTGCATCAACTAACGAACAAAACAGCCAGCTAGAATCAAAATGGCAGAATCAAATTCACACATAACAATATTAACCCTAAACGTAAATGGACTAAATGCCCCAATCAAAAGACACAGACTGGCAAATTGGATAAAAAGCCAAAACCCATCGATGTGCTGTATCCAGGACACCCATCTCACATGCAAGGATACACAAAGGCTCAAAATAAAGGGATGGAGGAAGATTTATCAAGGAAATGGAGAGCAAAAAAAAAGCAGGAGTTGCAATTCTCATCTCTGATAAAATAGACTTAAAGCAACAAAGATCAAAAGAGACAAAGAAGGACACTACATAATGGTAAAAGGATCAATGCAACAAGAAGAGCTAATGATCCTAAATATATATGCACCCAATACAGGAACACCCAGATACATAAGGCAAGTTCTTAATGACTTACAAAGACACTTAGACTCCCACACAATAATAGTGGGAGACTTTAACACCCCATTGTCAATATTAGAGAGAACAGCAAGACAGAAAATTAACAAGGATATCCAGGACTTGAACTCAGACCTGGACCAAGCAAACCTAATAGACATTTACAGAACACTCCACCCCAAATCCACAGAATATATATTCTTCTCAGCACCACATCACACCTACTCTAAAATTGACCACGTAATTGGAAGCAAATCACTCCTCAGCAAATGCAAAAGAATGGAAATCATAACAAACAGTCTCTCAGACCACAGTGCAATCAAGTTAGAACTCAGAATGCAGAAACTAATTCAGAACCACACAGCTTCATGGAAACTGAACTACTGGCTCTTGAATGTTAACTGGATAAACAATGAAATGAAGGCAGAAATAAAGATGTTCTTTGAAACCAACGAGAACGAAGACACAACATACCAGAATCTCTGGGACACATTTAAAGCAGTCTCTAGAGGAAAATATATAGCAATAAGTGCCCACATGAGAAGCAAAGAGAGATCGAAAATTGACACCCTATTATCAAAATTGAAAGAGCTAGAGGAGCAAGATAAAAAAAAACTCAAAACCTAGCAGAAGACAAGAAATAACTAAGATCAGAGTAGAACTGAAGGAGATAGAGACACAAAAAAAGATTCAAAAAATCAGTAAATCCAGGAGCTCGTTTTTTGAAAAGAATAACAAAATAGACAGACCACTAGCCAGATTAATAAAAAGAAAACAGGGAATAGCCAAATTGATGCAGTAAAAGACGATAAAGGGGATATCGCCACAGATTCCACAGAAATTCAAACCACCATCAGAGAATATTACAAACAACCCTATGCAAATAAACTACTAAGCCTGGAAGAAATGGATAAATTCCTGGACACTTGCCTCCTCCCAGGCCTAAACCAGGAAGAAGTCGAAACCCTGAATAGACCAATAACAAGGTCTGAAGTGGAGGCAGCAATTAAGAGCCTACCACCCAAAAAAAGCCCAGGTCCAGATGGGTTCACAGCCGAATTCTACCAGCCATTCAAAGAAGGGCTGGTACCATTCATTCTGAAACTATTCCAAATAACCCAAAAAGAGGGAATCCTTCCCAAATCATTTTATGAGACCAACATCATCCTGATACCAAAACCCGGCAGAGATTCAACAAGAAAAGAAAACTTCAGGCCAATATCTGTGATGAACATAGATGCAAAAATCTTCAATAAAATACTGGCAAGCTGATTGCAACAGCACATCAAAAAGCTTATACACCATGATGAAGTAGGCTTCATCCCAGGGATGCAAGGCTGGTTCAACATACGCAAGTCTATAAACGTAATTCACCACATAGACAGAACCAAAGACAAAAAACACATGATTATCTCAATTGATGCAGAGAAGGCCTTTGACAAAATTCAACAGCGCTTTATGCTAAAAACCCTCAATAAACTATGTATTGACGGAACGTATCTCTAAATAATAAAACCTATTTACCATAAACCAACAGCCAATATCATACTCAATGGGCAAAAACTGGAAGCATTCCCTTTGAAATCTGGCTCTAGACAAGGATGCCCTCTCTCACCACTCCTAAATTAGTTCAACCATTGTGGAAGACAGTGTGGCGATTCCTCAAGGACCTAGAAATAGAAATTCCATTTGACCCAGCAATCCCATTTCTGGGTATATATCCAAAGGATTATAAATTGTTCTACTATAAGGACACATGCACACAAATGTTCATTGCAGCACTGCTTACAATGGCAAAGACCTGGAACCAACCCAAATGCCCATCGATGATAGGCTGGATAGGGAAAATGTGGCACATATACACCATGGAATATTATGCAGCCATAAAAAGCGATGAATTTGTGTCCTTTGTAGGGACATGGATGAACCTGGAAACCATCATTCTCAGCAAACTGACACAAGAGCAGAAAATCAAACACTGCATGTTCTCACTCATAGGCAGGTGTTGAACAATGAGAACACATGGACACAGGGAGGGGAGCACTACACACTGGGGTCTGCTGGGGGGACATAGGGGAGGGACTGTTGGGGGTGGGGAGTTGAGGAGAGAGAGCATGGGGAGAAATGCCAGATATAGGTGTTGGGGAGGAAGGCAGCAAATCACACTGCCATATGTGTACCTATGCAACTATCTTGCATGTTCTTCAAATGTACCCCAAAACGTAAAATGCAATAAAAAAAATAAATAAAAAATAAATTTAAAAGAAAAAGAATGAAAGGTAGAAAACATGAAAAAGAAAAGAGACCATGAAGGATACGTTTAACATGTATTATACGAGTATTTGGAGGGTCTTATCCAGTTGGGGAAAAAAAAAGAATGAAGAATAATTAAAGCATTTTAGTAGGAAAACAAGGTCTCTCAGTGGTCTAGAAAGGCTTGATATTTGTTTTATAAATAATAATAAAGTCATTTAAGAGGGAGAGGTATTAATGGGAAGTAAAAGCACAGTAGAGTCTCATATTTAAAAGGAAGAGAATAGTGTAATAAAATTAGATCAAAGTAACAAATATTGGGAGAAAAGAGAAAGTATAATTAAAAGTAGAAATAATATTCAGTACACTAAGAGTAAATTGAATTAAATAATTCATTGAAGATAGAGATGGGTTTAAATAAAAGGCACAGTTTATATAGGAATGGCTGGATAAATTCTAGAGTAATTTTCTTTATATTTACCAATTTTCATAACTGGTTGCTTTTCTAATATCCACCAAAAAAGATCATTTAAGTTTTTTAGTATCCTATTACATAAAAATTTTAGTATATTTGATTTGTTTTAATTGCAGATATTATTTTCTTTTCTGTTCAAGTTGCCCATCTTTGGCCAGTAGAAACTCCTTCAGATTGTCTTTTCTAAGTTCATTTGACCTGACCTACCCCCTGTCATAGACTTTGGTAGCTGTCTTGTGTTGTGGTCAAGCTAGATGTTCCAAACTCATATTATTCATTTCCTGTTACAAACATATTGGCAGCCATTCTTTTCTAGGAGTCCAGATTCCTTTTTGTTGGAGATAGTATATAGTAACTACAGTCTAAAGGTGCTCATAATTATGAAGCTGCTCATTGTTTCTTGGCCTTCAGTGAAGAGCATTATATATATTTTCTGCACCAGCCTTCAAGTCAGCCATTTCTCCAAGGAACCCTGGCTTCCTTTAGTGGTGAATGATATTTAGAAATGATGATTTGGGCACTGTGTTTGCTCATTGTTACTGGGGTGACATAGCTCCTGGTTCTTAGTGAACTGAGCTGGGAAATAGATGTATATGAACACAGCTGTTTCTAGATCTTGATATGTATGTTAAAAATCATTGACCACTTCTTAATACCTCATTGTCTAATACAATACTGGCTTTCTTGTTTTTAGAATTTATTCTGGCTTTCTTTTTCATATTTGCAACTTGCTTTTCTGACAGAACTCAGTGAGAGGTCCCATTATAAAAATATGTGTCTAATAATAATGTTAATTCTCTGTTTCAAATTTTTATAATTTTGTTTGTTTGCTCTTACCAACACAGTTTCATTTATCATTGTCATATGTATATTAGGCACCAGTGTCTTTTGTAATTTTCCTAACTTAATTTCTCATTCCTTCCTGCCTCTAATTCTTTATTTTCTTGCAGAACTGTGAAAATTAATTTATATAATAAGTTCTCATTTGTGTAAATTAGATGTGCATATACACACATATAACAAGTGTATGCACAGCAAGTATTCTAGGATATCTAAGTAAAATACAGCTAACTGACTAGCTTTGGATAAAGGGACCTAATAACAGATGCAGAGAGTGTTAGAGACTATTACTCATACATAAGTTTCTGTATGAGCTTTTAGTCATTTGCCTATATTGTGTTTTTTTAAAATATATAAATTTTTCTTCAAAATTTGTGCATGAGGTATCCATGTTTCCAAAATGAAAAATAGTAAATAATGATTTTTTTTTTTTTTTTTTGAGACAGGATCTCACTCTATTACCTAGGCTGGGGTGCAGTGGTGTGATTTTGGCTCACTGCAACCTCCACTTCGTGGGCTCAGGTAGTCCTCCTGCATCAGCCTCCCAAGTAGCTGGAAGTACAGGCATGAGGCACTATGCCTGGCTAATTTTCTGCATTTTTTAAGAGACAGGGTTTTGCAGTATTGCCCAGCCTGGTCTTGAACTCCTAAGCTCAAAGTGATCTGTCCACCTCAGCCCCCCAAAGTGTTGGGATTACAGGTGTGAGCCACCATACCATCGGCCTCCAAGGATATTTTTTAAATTATGAATAAATTTGCATGAAATCTTATAAGAAATTTAAATTGAATAATGTATATTTGACTTCTAAAAAGACTTTGTTGAAAAAAATTAATTACCTTATAATATTTAGTGGTTCTAAGGTAAGCACTTACATGAATTATTTGTTTAATTCTTATGGTAATCCTATGAGGTGCCTATATTATTTCTGTCTCTATTTCATAAATAAGGTAACAGACTCAAAGAGCTTGAGGTAACTGAAGGGCTACAACTAATAGATGATAGAGTCAGTATTCATACTTATCTAATTTTAGGGTCTCCATTTCTAACCTTACCACATTATTTTTAAAAAATTATAGCAGAATACATTCTTCTGTGAAATGTAATTCAGCTCTGAATTGTTGATTTTTTGATCCAATAATGCCTTATGAAAAGACATGAAGTTATATTTTTACTCCCCAACAGAAGATATCATTTTTTGTCATTATAAGATATATTTATGAGAAGAAACCTGAGTATTACATGTGCAGAGGATTTGGGGATAAAAGCACTATTAAAGTACCCACAGTTTTTTAAAAATTTACTTTTTTTCCAATCTAGACCCTGTCAGAAGTACCATACTACATTGCTTCATTAAGTACCATGAGCATAAAATAACAACCTAATAATTGTTGGCTAAGAATCTGACATAAAAGGCCCGTGTAGATTATATCTTAGTATTAAACTTGACATAATAACAATAATGGTAGTTAATATTTCCTAGTCATTTATTTTGTTTTGAATACTGCATTGGATTACCTTGTTTATTCCTTTCAACAGTTCTGTGAATGTGGTACTCTTATTTTTGTTTTGTAGCTCATTAAGCTCAGGCTTAAGGAGGTTATATAACTGCCTACAGCTTCACAGTAGTGATGAAAGTAGATTCTGAGCCCATACTCCAAGTTGTTTTTACCACTCATACTTTTAAAATAGACAAAGTGGTATTTGAAACAAAAAGTGAAATCATAAAACATTTTTTAGTGAATTTTCTTTGAGCATATATTCTTTTTTCCCTTTAGGTTCACAATATTCTTGCAGAAATGGTGATGGGGGGAATGGTATTGGAGACAAACATGAATGAGATTGTTACACAAATTGATGCACAAAATAAGCTGGAAAAATCTGAGGTAAGAATGGAAAATGCTATAATTAAGGAAGGCTCTCAGCATGATGACAACTTACGCATGATTTGTAGCTTTCACTGTTTGTCCTTCAGTATCACCCTTTAGGTTCAACCGTTACACTTATTCAGGTTTAAAAAAAAATGGAATATGCACACATTAGTATGCTAAATATTCTGTGACTATTATCTACCAAACAGCTTTCTGTATTCTTTTTTTAGCCACAATCATATAGCTGCCTTGGGTAATAAGCACAATTCCAAATCTTATTGCTTAAAAGAATTATCTGAATAATGGAATCTAACATTTGCTTTGTAAAACTTTAGTAATTATCAAGGAAATCTTAGAGCTGATATTTTAAAGATATATAAATTTTGTGTTACAAAACTACTTCTGAAAAAAGGACAGGAAATGGGATTCTTAAAAGGAAGTAATGTTTCAAGTTATAAATAAATGCCTAGCATGTCTGAGTTCACATTCAAAAAAGAAATTCAGTACCTTAATATTTTAATTCTAGATCTTTCCCTAAGATCACTGACAAGTTAGTTAAGTCACATGTTTTAGACATTGATACATATATATTCATGGTTTTTATTGCATTCTGTAAGATCGGTTTGTTATACTTGGCTTTCTGCTGTTAGATTCAACCTTAGATTGGATAAATAAGGAACAACCAGCACTTTAGCATTGTATAAAACCCTACTTCAGAATTTTAGTGACTCTTTGCTTAAGCACTAGGCTGAATATCAGTAGCAGGTGCTGTAGCTGAGCCACCCAGGTTCACATTATTTTGGTTGTTTATTACCCTAACAGAGGTTTAGAAAGATCAGTAGTTTTATCACTTAAGGTCAGGAGTTTGAGACTAGCCTGGCCAACATGGTGAAACCCTGTCTTAAAATAAAAAGAAAAAAACCAATTATCCAGGCCTATGGGGCGCACCTGTAATCTCAGCTACTCAGGAGGCTGAGGCAAGAGAATTGCTTGAACCCTGGAGGCACAGGTTGCAGTGAGCCAAGATCATGCACTCCAGCCTGGGCAACAGGGTAAAACTTCATTTCAAAAAAAAAAAAAAAGAAAGATCAATAGTTTTGATACCTCATTCACCACTCAGCTTGTTTGAGGATACTCTTACATTTGGTTTCTACAGCCATAACTCAGATTGGAAAAAACACATTTTATTTATAATTATTAGTGTTAAGCTCAGATATTTAGTTGATTTAAAGTAAATATTACTATGAAAGCATCAAGGTATTAAAAATACACTGGCATTAATATACAACAGGTGAGTTCTGAAAAATTTATCTTGTTGGCATTTTAAAGGATTAGCTAACTCAATTCTATGCCCATTTGAATTGAAGGAAACGCAGGATGAAGAATAAATCTGAAATCTAGAAACAGTTGAAGCTTTCTTATAAAAACATTTGCCAGTGTTCTCTTTTAAATTTAAAATAGTTTTGCATTTTTCTTTATCTCAATTTGCCATTCATGTTGGTTTCCCAAAGGAGAAGTTTGTAATGGTTATGTAAGCTAAGACTCTCTTAAGTAACTGTATATATTTTGTTTGTCCTATAGCCAGTATTTAAAATATTGGCTTTTGAAAGTGGAAAATATAAATTAGGTTAATAGAGAAAATTTTGTTTTAGGACAAGGAAAAAGACTCATAATTTTATTTAATATAACTGACTTGCAATGTATTATTTAGTATAGAAAAGATTACAATAAACCCTGAGCTATTGCTTTTAAAGTTTTAAAGTGTGTGTCATTTGTTAAACATTGCTTTACAAAACTGTATGGTTATAGATTTTAAATGCCAAGGGACAAACAGTGATGCAATCCTTTAATAACTGGTATAATGAATAGAGTATCTAGTGATTTGTGAACTCTGTATAATCATCTATAAAAAATATTGACCACTTGTCTGGAATTTTCACCTTTCCAGGTACTTAACTCCTTTTCATTGCTGGTGGTCCTTCTTTTTATTTTGCTACTTAACATATTTATGCCTGGTGTTCCATTATTGGAACACTAAGCTTGTAGGTGTTATTTATATCCTACCACTCAAGTTCATCGCCAAGGTCTGATTTTTCACCAAAAATTTGCAACCTCTGGCATAAATGGATTAATGTGCTATATTGACAAAAAGGATTGCATAATGGATATTTGCTTTCTGATTGTCAAAACTTTGTTAATGAGACAATTTTTCTTCTCTATAAAGAGCAGTAAAATGTAGAATTTACATTTCAATGGAAATAGTTATAAGAATACTGTAACTTAAAATCCATTCACAGAAATAATGCTATTTAAAATGGTTTAGAATGCTGGTGATTACTTTCTATTATTCATTCCCTGATCATCTTGCATCATACATAATTAGTTGTTATCTGGTACCAAATCAGTTTTTCTTTTTTTGTCTTTTACAAGAAAGTATGTTTTAAATCTGATTGGGGATAAACCACAGAATTACACGTTTTTTCTACGTGTAACATCTGCTAATATTTTTGTTATGGAATCATATTTCAAGTCAAAGTGAGGCCATTTAGTCCTGATGATCTTTTTAAAACAGTACTGAAAATTATGTTGACTAATTTTTCAGTAACTTTCATATATTTAAAGATGTTTGAAAGGCTTCTAGCTTTATTCCAGACACATTGAAATGTCAAAAGCTTTCACATGTTTCATCTCCATGTTACTTTAATTGGTTAAATTTACCAGAGAGTCTGCAGAATAATCCAAAATTACTTAAAAGCAAAGTATAAACTTTTACTAATCTTCTTACTAAATTTCAGCTAAAATGTACTATATAAGCACAAACTTAAAGAAAAACTTGTTTGGCTGGGCGCAGTGGTTCATGCCTGTTATCCCAGCACTTTGGGAGGCCGAAGCAGGCAGATCACCCAAGGTCAGAATTCAAGACCAACCTGGCAAACATGGTGAAACCCTGTCTCTACTAAAAATACAAAAAAATTAGCCAGGCGTGGTGGCACTTGCCTGTAATCTTAGTTACCCTGGAGGCTGAGGCAGGAGAATTGCCTGAGGTGGAGGCTGCGGTGATCTGAGATTGTGCCACCACACTCTAGCCTGGGTGACAGAGCGAGACTCCGTCTCAAAAAAAACACACAAAAAAAGACTTGTTTAAAATCAAGAATGTCATGATTGATGAAATAACTGATTATCAATATTTTTAAAAATCATATAAGAAATATTTTAGGAACATCATTTATCTTTGAAATCAGTCTGGGTATAGTTAAGACATAGCTTTTTAAATATAACATGCATTTGTCTAGGAGCCTTTGTCAGAAATCAAAGCTTTTATTATGTTGATCTAAAGTTAGCACATTTCTGGTAATAGAAAAAAGTGAACCAGTTTAATTCCCAATAACTAGACAGGTAGAAGCAAAGCTCTCTCAGATCCTTAAAGAGAGAAGCAAAGATATACTCTGAATATATTTTCATCTATTTTGTTTTGATAGAAAAATGGTTTACTATAACATTGGAATATTGGGAGAGGAGGGTTTAAGCTGGGAGGTTGATGGGATTGGGGGGGAAGTGTAAGAGGTACTCAGGAACCTGCCTAAGAATAAAAGGACTCCCTGGGGGTGGAGGTAGAGGGGTGGGGTTGGGGAGATTTGTTAGCTTTTATGTACTTCATGTTATTCTTAAGATGGATAAATGGGTCTGAATTTAGTCACTACTTTTTGAAAGTCAGTCCTCTTTTTTTTCCCCGAACATCCTGATCTTTCTAGCTCTTTCCATTCTTCTCTCTTACAGACCTTTATCTTTCAGTCTCCCAGACAGGACAGGTAGACAAGGTATTGCTGACTTTGAGAAAAATGTACTATAACAAAGGGAAAGCAAAATGATGTCAAAGGCAATTAATTATTTAGGCCAGACTCAAAAATTCTTTGTGTTAATAAACCCATATAGTCCCTGTAGCCTATTTTCCATTCTAGTTTCTCCTTGTAGTTTCTTCATCTTTTATTGGACTTAGTGTATTTTACTAGTATTATCATTGATGTCATGTTTGTTCTGTTTTGTCTGCCTGCATTGTAAAAGGAAAGTTTACATTTATTTTAAACATTGTCATCTAACTGACAAATTGCATTTATAGAAATGACAATTTACTTTGTATATAAAAACGTAAAATTTATTTTGAGCATCATATAGCAGAACCAATCTTAATTTAACTCTCCAGATTTGTTTTTCTCCATCTCTAAATTAGGATTCTAACATAAAATTGCCTGCTGGGTTTTGGAAGCTGTGAATTTAAAAACCAAAAGCTGAACCTTTAGAGTTTTGCATACAAAATGGGAAGCAGCAAAGGCTTAGAATAGTGACTGTTAAATAGTACTTTTTCCCCTCAAATGGTTTTCAGTTCCAAAGTCTTAACAATTACTTTTACAGTTTTGACCTGCAGGTGCATATTAACAGTAGCCAACAGAAAATAAGTTTAGAAATCTTGTAAAACTTGACTTAAATGCTTGAAAAACTGAATTAAATATATTGACCAAAATACAGTGGGTTTTCATTATAGCAAAGCTTCTGATGTCCAAACATGTTATAATTAAAATCAATAAACATGTTAATGTTTTAGTTAGTATTGAACAAAAACCCTGAATATTTTTGCAAAACGTACTGGCAAATATTGGAAATGTTTTTAATAGACCTCTAGTTTTACAAAACTAATTTTTCTTCTGATATTTGCTGTACATTTTTTCACACCATAAATTAACTGTGTAAATTGCTTTTCTAAAAGTTCCATGTGGGTAGTGATAAGCAACTCTTTTGTATAAAACCGTGTCAAGAAAAGAAATGTTTATCTCTGATCGAAAATTTCAAAATTAGAGTAATTTACTGAGAGAAAAAAATGTATAAACTTACTAATTAGAAAAACATCACTAAAAATTGATTATTGTCATAATATCACAAAGCATTGCCTTTTAGCCACTAAATTTTAACTCTATTCTCTGAATGTGTTTGAGAAGTAGCAACATATTAGTGGCTTTATAGTATCTTCTTTTGAGATTGTGGGCAATATCACAAAACTGGGGTACCATTTTTGGTCTCTCTACTTATGTCATTTTGTCCCTTATATAGAGAATACATAGTAGTCTCATTCTCAGCATTGGTCAAAATTATTGCCAGTTTCTATGTTACTGGCAATATAACTTATGTTAAACTGCTATTTTCCAGCAAAGAACCACTAATCACTTATGTCTGTTAACTTTTATTACTAGAACTGGTAATTGGCCTTTAAAAAAAAATCAGATTTCTATTTCCAAAGAGTAGAGAATAATAAAAGTGGCTCTAAGATACAGATGTTGGAAGGTCAGCTCATGAGTTGGTTCTGCCTCTCTACATTGATATACACATTTGTTTTGTACTTCTACAAAATTATGGTGAGAATCCTTGAGGTCACTTGTAACGGTCAAAACTAGTAATAATAAATCCATGAAAGTCATTGGTCTGCTCTTTTTATTCACGCAGGCAAATCCCGTATTTGAAATTAAAGCTATAATTGAAAATAATCTGTACAAAATGACTAATAATTTTGAAGGTTTTTGAATGTTTGAACATTCTAATTTTGTTAAAACCGTAAAATGCCATAGCTCTTCCTCATCAGAGAATTGTTATGAGCATATCTAAATCTGTTTATAATTGCAGTATTAAAGCACTGCCATTAAAGCAAAGAACAAGCTTATTATATAGCCCCAGATTAAAAGTTATTCTGCCTCATACTGAGAAATTTTTAAAACTGTTGACATTTTCTTTTTTGCTCAAAAACATGCTTTCAAAATCTGCCATTATTTTGTTAATGATTTTGAGTCTGAAACCATTTAATATTGTGTTTATTAATGTTGGTGTTCTTTCACTTTGCTGTTAGGTCAAAATTATGAATGTGCATATAGCAACTTCCAGCAGGAAGGGTGGGTAAAGGTTTTAATATGTAAAAATTGTTCCAACTACCATCTTATTATGCTGTATTTTAAACTTGAAAAAAATATATTTTAAGATGGTAGGATGGTATTTTATGTCTTAGATGAAATAAGTAACAAGATTACTACTTTCCTTTTCCCTCAAGAAAGTTGATCGTTTATTGCATGAGGAAAAGGGAGCTATCAGGGTCTTTGAAATATATTCTAGTAATGCTGCTTTTTCAGTTTTGCTTGCACATATTTTGTTTATTTTTGGGTCTGGCAATTTAAAAACAAAATCAAAAACAAATCATATCCATCCATTACTATCTTTGTGATTCTTCAAGTGCTTGAAATTTCCAGGAGTATGTCTGTATAAGTCTTCTATCTGTTTGGCCTCATTTTGGTATACCTGCAGACTTCATTTTGTTTTCTTTCTCTTAATTCTGTTAATTTATTTAATCTCATGGGAGAGAAAACATGATCATTCTTTTATATACTGTACTTCATTCTTTCATCCAATTCATACTCTTAACAGCTTTGGATTCATATATTTGTTTTTATTGGTGTAGTCGCTGCAGTTTACCTGCCATGGTGGTGCTCAAGTATAACATAGATGGAAACAAGTTATTTCTCCAGTAGAATTTCATTCTTTTTTATTTCTGCTATGTGTCAACTACATAATCTTAAATCTTTAAGAACTATGTTGTTCTGTCAGAAATATCTTATTTTTACATTTAAAAATATACTTACAGTAATCCCTCTATCTGTGGGGGATACATTCTAAAACCCCCAGTGGATGCCTGAAACTGTAGATGTAGATACTACTGAACCTTATATATGCTGTTTTTTCCTATACACATATACATACAATAAAATTTAATTTATAAAATAGGTACAGTAAGAGTTTAACAACTAATAATAAAAGAGAACAGTTATAACAGTATAATGTAAACAGGTTGTGTGAGGCCAGGTATGCTGGCTCACACCTCTAATCCCAATACCTTAAGGGGCCAAGACAGGAGAATCACTTGAGGCCAGGAGTTTGAGCCAGTCTGGGCAACACAGTGAGACCCCATCTCTACAAAAAGATATGATATTTTTTACATTGGCTGGGCCTAGTGGGACACACTTGTAGTTCCAGCTATTCAGGAGACAGGTGAGAAGATCACTTGAGCCTAGGAGTTCAAGAGTGCAGTGAGCCATGGTCACATCACTCACTCCAGCCTCAGGGACAGAGTGAGACCCTGTCTCTTAAAAAAAAAAAAAACAGTTATGTGGATGTGGCCTCTCTCTATCACAATACTGTACTGTACCCACCTATTTTCAGACCACATTTCACATTTGACCATGGGTAAATGAAATCATGGAAAGTAAAACTACAGATAAGGGGGACTACTGTACTGCTAACAAGTCAGGTAGACTTAATTTCTATAAGTTTTAGCATTGAAAAGTTAAGTGTTAGTAAAAGTTATTTTGTTGCTTTGAGTGTATCTTACTGGAAAAAAGAAATCTTAACCAAGATGAAACTTGCTTCATACCTCTGTGTCAGCAAAATAATTTTCTAATGAAAATTTACTTTACATTTTATGTTTTAATAAAAAATGTTTCAGACATTGCTTTCATGCAAGTCTGAAAATGAAATTTGTTTTATAGCCATTCTGGTGTTGACTGAGTGACATAAAGTCTTTTTTTAGCCCTAAATTTTCATATATAAACATTGCTAGCTAGTTTAAGCATCTACTTATTGATCAATAGTCCTTATCATATTTTCTACACATTTTATATTTTGCATAATATAATTTCTTTTTTAAATGTTAGTTTAATTAAAACTTAAAGTACATATTACAGTTTTAAATTTTCCTACCATTTAAATTATGGCATACTACACAAAAGTATTGAACATGCTTGAGAAATAATTTGATTCTCCTAATTCATTTGCGTGTTCTGAATAGTTCCCATCCTTTGCATGTCTATGGCTTGCTGCTTATGTTTAGAAGAATTGTAGTTTGTTGAGCTTAGAAACTTCTTTTAATTTTACATACTAAGCACAAATATGCTATTTAAATCAATTGCTATATTGATTTTATGTATTCTCGTTAGCAGCCAACAGTCGACACCAAAGATACAACTCAGTCTAATGAAAGTTAATAGGAAAAGTTTTTTAATCTTTTTTTTTTTTTTTTTTTTTTTTGCTTTAGTTTAGCTGTTCATGGTACAGGATATTATGGAAAAGAGAGCTTTATTAACATTTAATACTAAAAAATTATGTTTACTAAATACAAGTGTAAACCATAGTGTCCAATAAATACTCAGATACACGCATACACACACACACACACACACACACACACACACACACACACACAGTTTCTCTTACAATAATAAAATCATTTAATAATTCATGCCTTTTAAAATATTTATACTCAAATATTTGGTCAATACTTTTCTATAGTCAATTCATCATTTGTCTTTTTTATAGAAATTTTGAAGTAAAGATAGTGGCAAATTGGTCTTTTAACTAGAAAAATTACAAAATCCCCCAATCTAAAAAATGATACTACCTCCAGAACGTCTGCAATTTTGTAAATTTTTCTTCCTTAGCAGATAACATACTTCCAGGTAAAAGAAAGCCAAAAGATGGTAAATCTCTTTGTATTGGATTCTTCTTTGATCCTAACACGTCTTAAATTTTGGTAGCTAGACTTTTAACTTGAAATGATCAAATGAAAGACCCTTTTGAATATGATACATGCTACCTTAATTATTATTTAGTTGTATCTCCAACATCTTTTGGAGTAGCAGCAGGGATGGGGGCATAAAAACTTCATTGCTTCAGGTAGGTATAAGTATAGAGGTCAATCACGTTTTTAGTTGTACATCAAGAATGACTAACATCCATTAAATTATAAAAATTAAATTCTCCAGCCCTATTTAGTATTAATTGGGTAGGGAGTTATTCATTTGTATTACCCTTATCGTTGCCTGTGTAGAATATACTATTAATATTATTCTACTAATTTTTCTATTATTTCCAATTCTGAATTGATAATCCATGGCTTTTATTTCATTGCTTAACAATGTTTGTATCCTTTATTTAGCAAATAGTTTACACTGGCCTATTTTGTATCAGTCAAGATTTTTCTCAGGTAACAGCTTTATTATTATTTTTATTTTAATTAACAAAGGTAGGATTACATAAGAAAGCTAAAATTATGAAAAGGGACCTTAAAGCTAGTGTTTCTAATTTTATGGACATTGCCATATATAATCTAATCAAAGTGAAAGATTTGTTTTTGTTGCTTGTCCGTTTTTATACAAAATGATGCCCCTAAACTCAATGTCTTTGTTGGCTTTGTTTTATTATATAGCCTAAATAAAAATTAATGAAAAAATTAATTGGTATGTAAATTAAACCGTAAATATGAAGGCTGTTGATGTAGGTGAGAAAAATGATATATATGCATTTTTCTTTTATTTTTAAGCATATTTTCTTTTAAAATTATTTCACAAATTATAAATGTTCCTACTAACAAGAAAGCCAAATATTATGTACTAGTGGTACTTACTGGAAATTTTAGAATTCATTTATTTATATTTACTACCTCTTGCATTTATGCTTTTCTTTCTCTAAATTTGTGCACTGTAAGCTGAGTATATGTTGCTGAATCTATGCTATACGACAAAACATTTTTAATCATTATATTTTTGTTAATGCATCAAAGGGTTGGAATGATCCTCTTTGTGTAGTTTCATCTTTAGGCATAACTGTCTTTGGATTGAGGCTTTACTTAAAAGCCTATTTTTTGAATGTTCTAGAACTTCCTTAGAAAAGTTTAAAAGAGCCCTCACAATTTTAAAAACTAATTTTATTGTTTTAAATTGTTTTAAGGGTTTATCCCTAAGTAAAGAAATTAAACAAGCATGATCTATTACTTGCAATTTTTATTTCACAGCACATATTGATAATAAATGCCATTTTAAAAGCAAAAGAACTATCATGATCATTGCAAGAGATCTTTATTAAGGAAACTAATGTAAATCATGCTTCATGCTATATGTCAGTTAAATCAAGACATAGGTGAAGACTTAGGGTTTATCATGTGAATATTGTGTGGTAGTGCACATTAATTTGTATTTAAATCTTTACATTGTTACCATTGCATGTGTTCACTGTATTTTCTAATGTGTCACTGTTTTCTCTTTATAAATTAGTATTTCAAAGTAACCATTCCATACCAATTCAAACTACCATCTGGTCTCTAAGCTTGTTATATGAAAATCTTTTATCATTGTCTTCCATTGTAAGTGTTTTATGATGAGCTACACCTGAGTTGTACATTTTCTTTTTCTTTTATTTGCTTCTGTATACAGGCTGGCTTAGCGGGAGCTCCAGCCCGTGCTGTATCAGCTGTAAAGAATATGAATCTTCCTGAGATACCAAGAAATATTAACATTGGTGACATCAGTATAAAAGTGCCAAACCTGCCCTCTTTTAAATAAAAATTTTTAAAGGCTACTCCCAGGTAAAATCCAGGGGGAAAAGTCATCTAAGTTTACCATGCAGTTGTTTACCAAAAATAGAGGAGGAGAGTCTTAACTTTTGCTCTTGGATTTAAGTCAAGGTACTGTACAGAAGTTGTGTAAAATCATTATGAAAGTTCAATGTTGCTTTTCTTGCTCAGTGATTTTAAAGAAATTGAGTAGTTCCTATGTGATTTTTTTTTCTTTTCTAAACTGCTTTCCTGTGTCCACCTACGGCATGCCTCTATGTATTGGCTACTACAGTGTTTTAAAAAGTGTTTCAGATATTTCTTTAATTATGTACAACCTAAAATGTTGGTGTTTTGTATGGATCACAAGTGCAGCATTCCTTAATTCCTTCTGCCATTTGTCACACAATTGTTATTTAAAGAACCAAGTATGTATTGCATGAAAACATTATGACTTTTTTCTCTTAGTTTAAATAAACTCCAAGGTAACTGGACTTCTAAAGCACCTTTCTGTTTGCCTGATATCTACTTTAGCAATAATTTTTTTTTACAACCCTCTGACTCAACAAAGTAAATAAAAGTATATTTTATCACTGTTAAGCAGCTGTTAATGTTGATTTATTTTATGCTCATGTTTTTAATATTCAGAAACTCAGTAAATTATTCTAAAACTCAGTTATTTGACAAATGAAGAGCAGTCTATCTCATAGCATATTGTGCAAGATGAGATCTGGAGTAGGAGGTGACAATCTTTCTAAAATGTATATTGAGGCCAGGCGTGGTGGCTCACACCTGTAATCCCAGCACTTTGGGAGGACAAGGTGGGCAGATCACCTAAGGTCGGGAGTTTGAGACCAGCCTGACCAACATGGAGAAACCTCGTCTCTACTAAAAACACAAAATTAGCCAGGCGTGGTAGTGCATGCCTATATTCCCAGCTACTCAAGAGGCTGAGGCAGGAGAATTGTTTGAACCCAGGAGGCGGAGGTCGCGATCAGCTGAGATCATGCCATTGTGCTCCAGCCTGGGCAACAAGAGTGAAACTCCATCTCAAAAAAAAAAAAAAAAAGTATATTGAGAAAATGTAAAATCTTTTTTATACAAATAGCGTTAAGCCTTGCCTCCTGTTCTTTCTTGCCCAGATGGTGAAAAATAATTTCAGCAAATACCTAATTGATTTTGAATAGAAAAATGCTTGGGGCTCTACTTGTCTGTTTTATAAAGCAGAGTTAAACTAATGTTTTCTCAAGTCCTAACACTCACATGTTCTGGTTTCTCATAATTAGTCCATATTTTATTTGGCCTTCCAGTGAGTGAGGTTACTTTTTCAGGTAGACTAAGGTTTTCCTTACAGTTCTAGTTCTCCTTCCTCAAATGTTCTCTTTGAATCACTTCCATAGATTTGCAGCATGTATGAATTTTACCTCAAGAACCCTGAGATGTAAGAAAAGTTATTTTATTTTTTCTAAATAAAATTAATCTGTCTCTAAGCTCCCCATTGTGTTAAGGTAACAGGAAATTTAATCTGTGATTATTGGGATTTCCATCAGCTCAAGGATATGCAAAAGTCCTAGAGAAAGGTTATGCAAAGTAGAACATTTTAGGAGGTCCCTGGTCTTTAGTCATTTGACAAATGTTTATTAAGTGCCTACTGTGCCCCCTAATTAGCCCCTGTCTTCATGGAATGATATACAGTAAGACAGAGTGCCTAGCAGCATCCCCACCGCGCCCCCCACCAGCCCACCCTTTTTCTTTTTGCTTTGTTTTTGGGGAAACACATTATGGGAAGGTTAAGTGGTTAGTATATGCAAAAATGAGGGAAACCTCTGGGCCAGACCTATTTTAACCTCAAGAAACAGTCAAAAGTGTTTTATCTCTCATTATATTCTGTCACATACCATGCCCAAACAACCTACCATCTTTCCTCCCCTCCATTCTCTCATCTCCCACCCCCACTTTCTTTCCTGCAGCAAATACTTACTGAGCATTAGCTATGTGCCAGGCATTGTTCTAGGTACTAGGATAGAGCAGGGAACAAACTAGATTCTGTTGAAACATAAATTCATGTGGGGCGAAACAATAAATGTATGATATGTCAGAAGGTGATAGTGCTATGGAGAAAAGTAAAGCTGAGTAAAAGAGACAGGGAGTAGTAAGGTTGGGGGAGAGGAGTTGGGCTGTTGCTGTGATACATAGAATGGGTAGGAGGCATCTCTGATGAAATAACCTTTGAACAAAAACCTGAAGGAGGTAAAGAAGGCGTCACGGGAATTTGTGGAGCAAAAGTAAATCCACATAGCATGTAGCAGATGGCAGGGCCCAGAGGCAGGGGCATCCTTGGGATGTTTGAGAAACAGCAAGAAGCCAGTAGCAAAATGGGCAAGAGGGACAGTGAGTTCTTTAATGTCTCTATTGTCTATCTCTCAGAATGTTTATTCATGGATAATACACAATAAGGGATATTAGCTTTTAAACTTTTGGATATTTTGTAAAGCAATAAAGCAGAAACTTCTGGTTAAACTTACGTTATTAAACACTTATTCATATTTGTCCTCTTTCAAAGCACAGTGAACTGACAGGAAAGAATTTGTGTTAAATGGACAAATAGAATCAAACAGGTGATAATAGCTACAAAATGTTTGAAGCTGGAAAGCTTGTGAATGAGCAGTATATGACTGAGCAAACCTGAGAAAGCTGAGATTTAAGTCAGCAGTGGAATAATGATGAAAGCATGTGGATTTGCATCTCAGAACCTGGAAAGACTTTAGGAAGTAGAGGTACTAATGGAACTGTGAAGAGAATTATCAATTATCAAATTGTTTTATATATCAAAGCAGATGGACTCTCAAATCCCCTTCACCATATCACAAACCTTAACAATTGTCTCTCATTCACCCCTGAACTAAGAGCCTCAACTAGCCAGATCCCCTTCACCATATCATAAACCTTAGCAATTGTCTCTCATTCACACACTGAACTAAGAGAAATTACCCTAAGTACCTTCTTGGTGGGACCTCAGTCTACTTTCTCTGTCAGCTCCTAGACTGTTAGTAGCCAGGCTTATACTCTACCCTGTCAAAAGCAGGAGACTGTAGCATATTCTTGCCTAGGGATATTAGCCAAGAGAGAAGACCTACAGTTAATGATATTTTAAGCTTGCCCATTGTTGTGGACCATCCATATCTTCCTCCACTAAAGCCCCTCATTGAATAGCTTCCTCCCATGCATGCAGAGCTTCCAGTCAGATGTTTAGGGCCTTACACATGAGCAGAAAGCCAAAAGTCACCAAACATTTGAAGAGAGCTTCTAGTATGAAAGGTAGAGGCCAAAACAAACAACATAAACTAATAGGAAAAACATTTTAAAATTAAAAGTTATCATCACTTGTCATCTGCTATATTAGACAGCTCTTATCTTCCAAATGTTCCTGGCCCACCACTTCAGCCACTGTATAGTAACTAATTCTCCGTAGTCTTGACCAGCTTTGCTCAACTGCGACTGGATATTACCTTGTTTTTGGCCCAAGATATAACCTGCTTCCTGCCTTGAACCTTCTCTTCATCCCAGCTGAAATGTAGGAATCCTTTTGGTACTTAGGTATGTACAATTTGGAGATGAGGGAAATTTAATACCATTCTGAGTCCTGTGAGTGCAATAAATACTTCTCTTTTATACCTTGGCAGACAGTGGAGAGTATTTCAAAAGTATTTCTCAGAAAGTTCCATGGGATTGAAAGCCAGTTGCCCAGAGCAGTAACCAACTCCCTAATACATCATTTTTAAAATCTTTCCTCGCCTTTTCTGTTTAGTTCATATCCTGTACACATTCCTGGGAGTGCATTTCCCAAAAATTCTCTGTTCATAAACCTTTGTCAGAGGCTCTACTTTCAGGAAACCCAGGCTAAGTGACACCCAGGGAAATAAAAGATCAAGAATCAGAACAAAAAAAGAACATATGGGGAACCAAATGAAGTTCTTGGATATAATATAAAATATTATAAAATTGAATATTTAATGGGAAGATTGGAAGATAAAGTTGAGAGGATTTCCAAAAAGTAGAACAAAAAGGCAAATGGATGGAAAATAAAAGGTAAAATTAAAGAATCACTTCAGGTAATTCCATATCTGACCATTAGAAATTAGGGGGATGGGTGGGGAAACAAAAAATACAGGGAAGAAAATTTCCTCCTGAAAAAGGTTTTTAAAGATTGCTTAGCATAAAAACGTGAGTTTTCAGATTGAAGGGCCCACTAGGCTGCCTAGCAATGAATGAAACAAAGACCCATACCAAGTGTCTAGCAGTCCATTCTGGCTGCTGTAACAAAATACCATAAACTGGGTAACTTATAAACAACAGAAATTTATTTGTCACAGTTCTGGAGGGTGGAAATTCAAGATCAAGGGACCAGCAGTGCCTGGTGAGGCCCATTTCTCATAGAAGACACCTTATTGCTGTGTCCTCACAAGGGAAAGGGACAAATGAACTCCCTCTGGCCTCTTTTATAAGGGCAATAATCTAATTCATGAGGGCTCCAACATTATGACCTAATGACATCCTAAAGGCTGCATTTCTTAGCACTGTTGTATTGGAGATTAGGATTCAGCACACAGATTTTGAGAGACACACACGTTCAGACCATAGCACCAAGGAACATCACTGTGATTCTAAAATATGCTAAAACCTGTAAAGAGGGAGGGATAAAAGCAAGTCACACAGGGTCAGGAATCAACATTTGAAGCCAAAAGGCAAGAGAAATAACTTCAAAATTCTGAGGAGAAATCAATTTAAACCAATTTAAAAATTCTATGTCAGAAAAATTTTCAGTTATATATTTAGTTATAATAAGTATGTTTTCATACTTACAAAGTCCCAAAAAATGCATTTCTCTTGCCTTTTTCTCAGAAAGGCACTGAAAGATTGGTACCACCAAAGTAAAGGAATAAATTATTTTTAAAAATCAGGAGATCCAGTAACCAATTGATATAGCACAGGAGAAAGATGAATGAAAGTCACAGGACGTTGGGGAATCTTAGAAGCATAGCTTTATGGCAGACCAAAAGGACAATTATCCCTGATTGAAACAGGAAAATGAAGAGTTCAAGGAAAGATGGCTCTTTAAAAAAGAACATGGCTGGGTGCGGTGGCTCACGCTTGTAATTTCAGCACTTTGGGAGTCTGAGGCGGGCAGATCGCTTGAGATCGGGAGTTTGAGATAAGCCTGGGCAATGTGGTGAAACCCCGCCTCTAGCAAAAATATAAAAAATTAGTCAAGTGTGGTGGCGCGCACCTGTAATCCTAACTACAGACAGGCTGAGGGAGGAGAATAGCATGAATCCAGGAGGCGGAGGTTGCAGTAAGCTGAGACCGTGCTACTATAATCCAGCCTGGGTGACTGAGCAAGACTGTCTTAAAAAATAAATTAATTAAAATTAAAGTTTAAAAAATTAAAATTTAGTAAATTTGAGAAATATAATGTAGGTTTACATTATTTATCTTGATTATTTTGTAAGTTTATTGATAGTTGACCTTTGAACAACATGGGCATTAGGGGCACTGACCCCCTACACAATCTAAAATTTGCATATAATTTTGACTCCTCAAAAATAACTAATGGCCTACTGGACCAGAGACTTACCAATAACATAAACAACAGATTAACACATATTTGGTATGTTAAATGTACTGTATACTCAATTCTTACAATAAAACAATTTAGGGAAAAGACGTTAAGAAAATCATAAGAAAAACAAAATACATTTACTGTTTGTTAAGTGGAGGTGGATCATCATAAAGGCCTTCATCCTCATTGTCTTTATATTGAAGAGGAGGAGGAGTGAAGTCTTGCTGTCTCAGGGGTGGCAGAAGTGGAAGAAAACCCACGTATAAGTGCATCTTGCAATTCAAACCCTTGTTCAAGGGGCAACTGTAATTTCAATCTTTATATTAGTGGAAATAGCTTTTTACTTGAAAATAACTAATGTTTGATATAATAAAATTGAGGTGAGAGGGAGGCTCTTCCTTTCAGAAATTCGTATTTTAAGATGGCTAAGCTTATAGAATGTCAGGATAGATATGAACCAGATATTGTAGCTTTTAGAAGTTCACTTCACAGTCTTTTAAGCATATGTAGAATGCCCAAAAAGAGCAAGCTTTATCTTGCCATAGTATATAGCAAGTTTTAAGATATTTTTTGTGGCCCCACATACTAATTAGTATAATTTGAAAAGGAAGGTTGATATTTCTGATAGACCATAAGCTCACAAATTGGAAAAAGACAATCCACTAATATGCTAAGGGTAGAAATGATAAGTCATAGAAAACTAAATCTCAGTGGGTAATAAATATATAAAGATACTTAACCTCACTAGTAGCCAAGGAATGCAAATGAACAATTAGATTTTATTTTCACCTATCATAGTGACAAAAACTAGAAGAGGAGGGGACAACATCCAATACTAGAGAAAATGTGGGACAATGTAAACTCTCATATTTTAATAGTGGGAATGTGATGTGCTATTACTTTTTTAAAAGCCAAGTTCTGTGAAAATTTAAAAAATTAAAAATACACATATCACACATACCCCATGACCTTATTTGGAAACTCTGTATATAACTCTTCTTGGTTTATTTGTGTAGAAAGTTATTTATTATATCAAGTTTTTTTGTCAAGTAAAAAAATAACTTGGAGATATATTAAATGCCTACCAGTAAGGAAATGGTTGAATAAATTGTAGTAACTACCACACTAGCTGCAATAGCAAACAACTGGAATGACTTACATGTTTGTCAGAAGGAGACTGATGAAAAAGCTAGGTTACATCCATATTATGGAGTCCCTATGGAGACACCAAAAGGAATGAGAAATATCTCTTATATTGCTACAAAGTGATTCCTAAAATATAGTGTTAGGTTAAAAAAAAAAAGCAAAGAGGAAGGGTAGTACATATGGAATGCATATTAGGGCTCTCCAGAGAAGAGGTATATAGAGAAATATATATACTTATTTATAGATTATACACTCACACACATGCACACATACACACACATATATAATTGTGTGTGTATATATATTTGTAATTATAAATTATATATATGTGTGTGTGTGTGTGTGTGTGTGTATATATATATATATGTATTTGTAATTTATAAATACAAGAAATTGGGTCACATGATTAAGTAGGTTGACATGTCCCAAGATATGATGTTGAGTCAGCAAGCTGAAGACCTGGAATCACTGATGATGCATTTCTAGTCAAAGGCCAGCAGGCTTGAAACTCAGGAAAAGCCATATTTTAGTTCGTGTCCAAAGCCAGGAAAATGTCGGTGCCCCAGGTCAAAGGCAGTGAGGAAAGAAGAATTATCTCTTACTCTGGGAAGGGTCAGGAAGGTCAGCCCTTTTGGTCTAGTCAGGCCTTCAACTGATTGGGTGAGTCCCACCTACACTAGGGAGGGGAATCAGCTTTACTCAGTCCACTAATTTAAATTTTAATCTCATCCAAAAACACCCTCAACAGAAACACCCAGAATAATGTTTGACCAAATATCTGGATGCCCTATGATTCATTCAAGTTAACATGAAATTAACTATCACAGTATGCTATAAATTATCAAAGAAAAAGGGAGAATGAACATGTATGTTGTTTATATTTTTTAAATGGAAAGATAAATTATACTTTTTTGTGGGGGAGGGGGACAGGTTCTCACTCTGTCACTCAGGCTGGAGGGCATTAGCGTGATCTCAGCTCACTGCAGCCTCTACCTCCCAGGCTCAAGCAATTCTTCCACCTCAGCCTCCTCAGTAGCTGGGACTACAGGCACATGCCACCATGCCCAGCTAATTTTTGTATTTTTTGCAGAGATGGGATTTAGCCTTGTTGCCCAGACTGATCTCGAATTCCTAAGCTTAAAGCAATCCACCCACCTCAGCCTCCTAAAGTGCGGGGACTGTAGGCATGAGCCACCACGCCTGGCCAACTGTACTTTTTTTAAAAATGTATGAGAGGGAAGAAACAGGACAGAAGGTTGGGGATAGAATCTAGACTTGTCTGAATGTACCTTGTTTTGGAAACATGTAAATATTTTACATACTTAGTAAAATATAATTTAAATTTTGAAAATGTATCCTCTAAAAATTGAAAGCAGAGCAAATGTATTGAACTATGTAATGAGTTGTGGCATAATGATCCAGAGGGGAACTATTTCACATAACTCTAAAACACTTGACAATACACCACTAAAGACCTGCCCTGTACACCCCTGAAAATTAAGTTGTTTTCAGTAATCATAGTGTTGGTGATATTTTTTCTTCTGAGGCTGGGTATGTGGAATGTGCGGTAAGCTAAGGAGAAAGTATGATGGCACCTATAGTGGATGCTCTGATGCACATCTGTCAAGACTGAAGCACTCATTTCTTCAGCTGCTGGTAGTGAGCACTCAGCTGAGTTGCCCTCCTAGAACTGCCACCAGCTGGAGAGAACTGCTTCACCCGAAGCCATGGCTCCTTACCAAGGACGTCCTGCATCCAAGTGCTAAAGTTCGACCTCTGGCTAAGGCAGAACAGCTCTGAAAGGCCATTCCAGCAGCTCCAGTGCTACCCATGGGATCAGCTAAGGCCATTGTTGTGACTGCACTGCAATTTAATTCCACCTCCGCCCTGTCCTACTTTCTTGAGACTCACAGCTTTGATCCCGTGGCATACTATAGTAAATGAGCATACAAATCCACCTCAATGCTGTTTTTCGGGGAAACTCATCAAAGCGGTTATTGCCAAGAATGGTCTGAAGAAGCAGATTCTAAAATGACATTTTGGAGCTGGATCGGCATTGGCAGGCTGGCAATGGAGGACTGTGTTACTGGTGGCAGTAAAACCATTTGCATGCTATAGCAATGTAACTGGAAGGTTTCACTGGTGAAGAACCGGGATGGGATAATGGGAATGCTCTGATAGGAACAGTGTTGCAGAATTTGAGAAGTCCAAGGGAAGTTGTAATTATATAAAGAGTGTGGGATTGGATGCTACTCTGGGCAATCACTGTATAGAGAAATGCTGACGGTAACTAATCACCAATTAAGGCTATGTATGAAGGCTACAGGGGCTCCTTGGCAGCATATGAAAACTCTAATCTCATGCAACTGGAAGATAGGAAAGGCTGAGGAGCAGGCCCAGGGCTTAAGTTTGGCTGCAGAACTTTGCCAAAACAAACCTGGAGGAGCTGAAAGAGTATATGTGGGCCTGGATCCTGAGGGTTCTGGGTCAAGGGGGGAGGAACATAAAGTTGGATGAGAGATTATTTGTATTTAGTACTTTCCAATGACAAAAGATGTAACACTCTGGGAAGACAGTGCTAACCTGTGGCTAGGGTAATTTTGGGAAGCTTGGGGAAAGCCTGAGCCACTTAGCTTGGCCCAGCTAAGTGAAGTATAACTAGAACTACCAAGGCAGCCAAGGAATCAAAAGGCTCAGAGTATGTGTGCTAGAGTGAATATACTGTGTAAGGCAGCAAGGCTCAGAGGTGACTGTGTTTACCAAAGCAATAAAAAATGTGCTGTTTAAAGGGGCATCAGCATCATTCGACTCAGAAGTGGCTGTCCTCTGAAGGCCAGGTCTGAGGGTAGGAAGTGTTACAGAACTGGGTGCTTTGATAATAATAGGGATGATGGGGTCCTGAAATAACAGAGGTCAGATTGTGCTCTTCACTGCCAGGAGCAAAGTGGGTAAGTTATCTTAATGAATTGCAGGGTCACGGTGTCAGCCAAGGGCTATGGTCTGCAGTTTGCTATACAGATGTTTAATGAAACATGGCTTCAGTAGACGTAAGTTAGATGGGCAGCCAGTAAGGGCACTGCCTAATCTGTGCAACCAAAAGAAATCAAGAACGGATCATCAGGAGGCTGAGAGCAGCTGCTGCAATAAAAACTCATGAACCCTTGTCCGGTTTCTGGTTCTGAGCCAGTTCTCAGATCCAGAACTCACTGATTGACAGAAACTCTGGATCTCCAGGAGGAAGGACCCTATAATACCACTGCAAATGCATAAGCTAATTATTTTCCCTGTGCTTCCCCCAAAGGAACTTACTTGGTAATTGTGCACTGGGAAATGGAAAACCCAATTGTAATGATTACATGATCTACTCCATATAGAGTGCTTAGCACAGTGCCAAACACAAAGCAGTTCAGCATTTCATGAAATGGTAGCTTTTTTTTTTTTAACTTACCATGCCTTTGCTTCACAGGAAGACCATACAAATACAGAAGGAGCAAGTCACTGGTTAGTAAATAGTTTTTCACTTTCAAGTGTTTGTTCCTTGGAACGTGCTCATCTGGAACCTTCTCTTTCTGACATTGTTCTTAACTATTCAAGCTCCCAAATTTTGGTGTGCTAAGACCTTTCCTCACCACCACTCCAGTCTCCCTTAGGGTTGGGAAGAGACTGCATATTGCAACACAGAAATTAAGATCAGAGTATTTTCCACAGTAAAGCTATTTTAGTTTGAAGGGGCAGAGGTTCTAATTATCATGTTTAAAACTCCCTTTGTAGTTTATCTTCCACTTCCTGGAGTTTATTTTTATAGGTTCTTTCATGTTCCGATGAAACTAGAAGAGATACTATACACAAACCTAAAAACCTTTATTCTGGAATTATTAACAATACATGTTACATTTGTTTTTCAAAGACCTCTCTCCCCAGTATGGAGGCTAACCTAGATTATTTTCATATTTCATCCTTTGACACTAGCCACCCAACCCCACCCCAATGAGCTGGCCCTGTGAATGTGCCCTGGGCCTCCCAGAGAAAGCTGTCCCATGTTGGCTTTAATTAGATATCATTTCCCAAACGTGGTATATTTTATGCTAGTTATTTGTAGAAGAAACAGAAGCTGGTTACTGACTGTTCCTTCTACCTTTAAGCTGCTTTCTAGTGTCCTACAATGGACCATATAGAGACACTGATAAAATTATTTTTTGAGTGAAAAAAGCACCTAAATAGCTTTGTAATGTAGAAATCATTATATTTTCAGTTTTCACTGGATCGGTACTACCTGTGCCCTGTTCAAATGATCTTTAAATGTGCTTTAAATATGATTGCAGTAAAATCTACTAACCTAAAGTGGATTTTTGGATGACAGAAGTTAGCTACGCTGCAATTCTGGAGATTTGAAACAATTTGCAGATGTGGTTGTTTATTTGACTGGCAGTGGCAACCTAGAATAGGCCACTGTGTGCCAAGACGATCTTTTGCACCTATCCATAATCACCACTTTAAGATTCAGTATATAATAAACTTTTTTTTAATGCAGGCATCACTTATCACAATCCTAATTCATAAGAGCTTGTGATGTTTTATACCAGGTAGGAGAGGCATAGTTTTGGAGCACAGGGAGAGGACACAGCTGAGGAAGGATTTCAGAAGAGATTGAACTACTGCTGGACACAGCTGACTGAGAGAAGATCGAGCCAGAGAAGGATCTCCCACCTCTGCACTGCTGACATTTTGGGCTGGATAATTCATCGTTGTGGGGGTTCTCCTGTGCATTGCAGGGTGATTAGCAGCAGCATCCCTGGTTTCTACTCACTAGATGCCAATAACAGACCCCCACAAGTTGTAACAGCAAAAATTTCTCCAGACACTGCCCAACATCCTCTGGGCTGCAAAGCCACCCTCAGTTGAGAACTTCTGAAAGAGAGAATTAAGAGTTCTAGAGAAACACTTGGTATATAGTCTGTACTTTGTTAGGGCCCTAATGGCAGGGGCACCAACTTTGAGCTTCTAAGAGGCATTTATCATATGATGTCAAGAGGGGGACATTTAAAGCCCCTTACAGTTGGATCCCAGTCTACACTTCTCAGGGTCTACTATCTTCCTTGAATGCTAGTGTTAGATACTCATTCAGGGATTATGAAATCTATTTAGTGGGTCCTAACCAACATTTTTTAAAAAATGAAATAATGGAATAGAATAAAATAATACAGAAAATATCCATACATTTTGTGGAATAATACTGATTTGCAAAACTTTTTAGCCTGTGTGTGTGCACAACTATATGTTTATTCATATTGTTACCAGAAAGGGGTCCCAATCCAGACAACAAGAGAGGGTTCTTGGATCTCGTGCAAGAATGAATTCAGGGCAAGTCCATAGTACAAAGTGAAAACGAGTTTATTAAGAAGTAAAGGAATAATAGAGTGGCTACTCCATAGACAGAGCAGCCCCAAGGGCTGCTGGTTGCCCATTTTATGGTTATTAGGGGTGGATTATTCATGCCTCCCCTTTTTAGACCATATAGGGTAACTTCCTGATGTTGCCATGGCATTTGTAAACTGTCATGGTGCTGGTGGGAGTATAGCAATGAGGACAACCAGAGGTCACTCTCATTGCCGTTTTGGTTTTGGTGGGTCTTGGCCAGCTCCTTTACTGCAACCTGTTTCATCAGTAAGGTCTCTATGACCTGTATTTGTGCTGACCTCCTGTCTCATCCTATGACTTAGAATGCCTTAACCATCTGGGAATGCAGTCCAGTAGGTTTCAGCCTCATTTACCCAGCTTCTATTTAAGGTAGAGTTGCTCTGGTTCATGTGCCTCTGACAATAATGGATATCGACGTAAAATATATTCCTGAAAAGTTGCAGTCAAAAAAGTTTGAGAATCCCTGTTCTATTTTAATATATCCCCTGGACATACACATCTCTCCTAATGCGTAATGTATCAGTGTCCTATTGCTGTAACATATTACAGTTTAGCAGCTTGAAACCAGACAAGTTTATTTTCTTGCAGGAGGTCAGAAATCTAAAATCAGTTTCACTGCACTAAAGACAAAATGAAGGGCTGATTCCTGGAGGCTCCAGTGGAGAATGTTTTCCTTGTCTTTTCCAGTTACTAGAGCTGTATTCCTTACATTCCCTGGCTTATGGCCCGTTTCTCCATCTTCTAAGCCAGGAGTATAGCATCTTCAAATCTCTCTCTGCTTCTCTTTATATTACCTTCTTTTTCTCTGATCTTCTGCCTCCCTCTTACAGGGACCCTTGTGATTACATAAAACCCCCCAGGGTAACCCAGGGTAATCTCCCCATCCGAATATCCTTAGCTGAATCACTTTTGCCAAGTACCTTTTAGCATTAAGGAACACTTACAAGTTCCAAGAATTAAGACATGGACATCTTGACACCTAATATGTGCTCTACTTGTGTAAGAAGCCCATTGTTCTACGTACCTACTCATACCAATCCCTCAATTAAACATTCATCTCACTTTCCAGAATTGGACGTGTTGAGTTAGAAAGGTCCTTATGTTTCTAACCTGTAGGATGGGGCTAGGCTAAATCATTGGTGTTCAAGCTTCTTTCCTGAAGCTCTTGAAAATGTTGTTCACAAACAATTTTACTTGGTATGACAATATGTGAATAAGATGAAAGATGAACAGAGTGGAGCCATCCCACTTGTATCTGTAGCTGTTAGAGCTAGGGACACCTGAGAAACTTTTACATTAAACTCCTACCTTTGCTGTGCAGAAAGTGAGGCCTAGGGAAGTGAAATAACTTGTGGTATTGGCTCTGCTGTTAATTGGTGGTGTCATTGTCATCAGATTGCATATGCTCTCTGAGCCTCAATTTTGTTAGCTATGAAAATGAGCATTGAAAGGCTTTGTAAAGAAGTGGCATGCGAGAGAGATTTTAAGACGCGCTTAAATTGGAAGGAAGGAATAGGATATTATGATACGTAGGATTTTTAAGATAGTGCCCCACATTCCTGCATCCTGGTGTACAAACCCTGAATAATCCCGTCCCCTTTGTGTGGGTAAGATGTGGGAATATGATGCAACTTTACTTCTGTGACTAGATTACATTATGTGGCAAAGTTAAAGTTTTTTTCGTAGATGTAATTAAGGTTCCTACTCAGCTGACTTTGAATTAACAAAGAGGAATATTTTCCTGGGTGGATCTAGTCTAATCACGCAATTTTTTTGAAAAGAGGGTATGGTCCAGGCATTTGTGGCAGGGAGAAATTTGAAGCAATAGAGACAAACTTATGCTAACCTCAGAGAAGCAAATATCTATATTGTAGCATGGGCCTCATGGCAGGAAACAGCAGCCTGAGATAGCTGAGGAGCTGAGAGAGATGCTCAGCCGACAGCCAGCAAGAAAACAGAGACTTTGGTCCTATAGCTGCAAGGAACTGAATTCTGCCAACAACCAGTGAGCTCAGAAGAGGGTCATGAGCCTCAGATGAGATTGCAGCCCTGGCCAACACTGGTTGCAACTTGGTGAGACCTTGAACAGAGGATGGATTCCAGACCCGTGGAAACTTTGAGGTAATAATGGGAATTGTTTTAAGCCCCTAAGTTCATGGCAATTTGTTATACAGCAATAAAAAAGCTAATATCAGCATTCAAGGGATTCACCAGAGCCGAATCTAAACTATGCAGATATCATATATGAATATGAACATTAAGTGATTTTATCCAGCAACATGGAGGAATCTCAAATGCATTTTTCCTAACTGAAATAAACCAGACCCCAAAGGCTGCACACTGTATGAGTCCTTTTAGATGACATTCTGGGGAAGACAAAACTATAGGGATGATGAACAGGGGTTATCAAAGGTTGGAAAGAGGGGAAGGAGTTGACTACAAAGGGCAGCAGGCACAAACTAAGGTAAGTGACCTGTTCTGTGTTATGACTGTATGTTCTGTATTATAATCGCATACAGGCTTATTAGAAATGACATGCTGCTGTGACCAGTGTCACGGCTGCATATGGGGATCAGGAACATTCATGTGGCATGCATGCAAGTTCAGACTGACTGTGTTCCACTGATGGCCAAGGAATCACTGGCATCACACACAGTTATCCAGTGTTCCTTAAGATAATATGACCCAATAGGGTAAATAAACAGGAAAAATGGTGTTAGTCATTCCTAACAGCTTAGTCGGTTATTCTTTTAAGAAGAGAAGAGTAAAGTATGGCATCTGAAATCTGTGAGCCAAGGTCAAGTTTATACAATGCTTAGCCACAAGGCTTATCTTTGAATGGCCTGTAAAGCAATAGTGCTTACTCTCCAAGAGTAAATGCCATGCCTTTAACCTAGCACTTGCATGCTTGCTTTTATTCACCCCAAGTAAAAAATTCCAAAGAATTCCATCTTCTGTTAAAATTAAATTTAAAAATGTATTCTCCAAACCTTAAAATGTTCTCCTAAAGCTTGTCTGCTTTGTAGATCCCTCCATTACTTTTTAGTACCACTAAATATAGTAGAACAAAGTTCTTAATGTGAAACTTCAAAGCTTGTTTATGCCATGATGATACAAGTGCTTACTACTAAGACATTTCCTTTTTATTCAATAAACTTCTGACTTATATACAAAGGATTTATTGCTCAATAAAGATCACATTACCAAATAAAAATGAAATGATTTATTGTATTCTGTGGGCTGCACCTACAAAGATGAAAGTATCCTCAACAGAGGATTTATTAATTTATGAAGAATGTAGACTATCCATGAGAGTTCCCTGTACATTAACAGTCAGCCAGGAATATTAAAAATCCAGGGATTTAATTTCCATTTGCAGAGTTGGGAGGATGCTGCTCTTCCTATCTCTGGTTTGATGATCATCAAAGTTTTCAGTGCAGGAATTCCAGAGTTTGCAGCCAAATAGAAACAATTTCGTGGTAACCTTTACAATAGGCTTTTCCCCTAATTTAATCCACTTTCATCAAGTGAATATAAAAAATAACTGAAAAGCTAAATCACCATACTTGTTTTGGTTCTGGTCATATATTAGATCATCTGGCATTAGGTGAGCAAGAGTACAGGAGCTGGAGTGAATCGGCTTATATAAGGAAGTAAAAATCATTCTTTCAGGAGTGGAAGGCTGTAGAGAGGGAGTGGTGGGTGTGTTGTTTGAAAAGCAAACTAGACCTTGAAAATCAGACTGAGGAGTTGTGATAGTCCCTGAAAGCTTTTAAGCACATTGACAATTTTTTGATAAATGCACATTCAACCACTGTTTGAAATATCTAGCTTCATCAATTTGGAAAGGAAATACTTAAGAAATAATTATGTGTTATTTATTGAATAAGGTTCAATAAATATTGTTGAATAAGGATTTTTAGTACAGTATTCTCAAGACTCACTCAAAAATCTAACAATCATCAGAGAGAAACAAAAAGATCCTCCCACCCCTGTAAACAAAAAACAAAACAAAAAAACTCTCCATCTTCAGTAAAAGAAAAGGTCTTTTAAGTCCAGGCCACAAACTTAAAGCATACTTGAAATATTGTGAAAGCAAAGTGAAGGAGAAAAGTGAAAATTAAACCTACCTTCTAAGATCTTTACCTGGAAACATTTTGCTGCAAGGAAATGTTATGTCATAGAAAGGTTTATCTAAAAAAAGATCTGTTAATGTGTTCATACCTAAGGAGGTAGATGCCCCAGGGGAGAAGCAGGGAGTGTCCTTTGAGACACTTTAGGAACCACAGGATGCCAGTCCATGGGGCTGAAGGAGAGCTGTGCTGGTGTGCCACCCTCACCCACATCAGGCCTCCTTGTCTGGGGAGATCACATTAATCCACATTTGAAGACCTCCTCTTCAGACACCAGCACACAGAGCCTGGGACTTAAAGCTTGGGGTGCCACATTGCCTCTGGAATACTGACGACTAAAAATTTTAAAAATACATGCTTCCAAAGGAAATAAGAGAAGTGATTATTGAAATAATCTGAAATGAAGAAGACCGCCGCCCTAGTTCACTCTCTCACCCCTCATCACACTGCTTTTTTGACCCCAGTTGACAGTATAAGCAGTGATTTTAAATCAATAACATGGTACATATACATAAATATCACCATCAAAGGGAGTGAGAGAGAAAAAGAGCAAAACGCACTCAAAGACATAGGAATTAACTAAGTAAGTCCTGTAGAGTTTCAAAGAAATGTTAGATAGCATGATTTCTCTAAAAAGAGAACTCAAAGAACAGACATGAGGATTTAAAGAACATAAGAGAAGGAAATGAGACCTGGAATACTCAAAAAGAAATAAAAGAAAATTATACTTTAGAAGAGATGCAGGAAGGGAGGGAGGAATGGGAGAAAGAAAGATTCGTGAAAAATTTAGTTTAAAAAACATCATACAATGAGACAGAAAAAACAAAGGACATAAAAATTGATTCTAGAGAATGCAATAGTTATGGAAGATAGATAAAGGAACTTCAACAGTCACACCATTCGTATTTCTAAAGTACAGAACTGAATAAGTATAACCCCAAACATATTTAAGAATATGATTTTTTTTATCTTTGAACTGTTTTTTATTTTTTTGTTATTATACTTTAAGTTCTGGGGTACATGTGTAGAACATGCAGATTTGTTATATAGGTATACATGTGACATGGTGATTGGCTGCATCTATCACCCCGTCATCTACATTAGGTTTTTCTCCTAATGCTGTCTGTCCCCTATGCCCCCACCCACTACTATCTCTCCCCTAGCCCCCACCCCACAACAGGACCCAGTGTGTGATGTTCCCCTCCCTGTGTCCATGTGTTCTCTCTGTTCAACTCCCAGTTATGAGTGAGAACATGCGGTGTTTGGGTTTCTCTTCTTGTGTTAGTTTGCTAAGAACAATGGTTTCCAGCTTCATTCATGTCCCTGCAAAGGACATGAACTCATCCTTTTTTATGGCTGTATGGCTGCATAGTATTCCATGGTGTATATGTGCCACATTTTCTTTATCCAGTCTATCATTGAGGGGCATTTGGGTTGGTTCCAAGTCTTTGCTATTGTGAACAGTGCTGCAATAAACATGTGTGTGCATGTGTCTTTATAATAGAGTGATTTATAATCCTTTGGGTATATATCCAGTAATGGGATTGCTGGGTCAAATTATATTTCTAGTTCTAGATTCTTGAGGAATCGCAACACTGTCTTCCACAATGGTTGAACTAATGTACACTCCCACCAATAGTGTAAAAGTGTTCCTATTTCTCCACATCCTCTCCAGCATCTGTGGTTTCCTGATTTCCTGGCTGTTTCATGATTGCCATTCTAACTGGTATGAGATAGTATCTCATTGTGGTTTTGATTTGCATTTCTCTAATGAGCAGTGATGATGAGCTTTTTTTCCTATGTTGGCTAGATGCATAAATGTCTTCTTTTGAGAAGTGTCTGTTCATATCCTTTGCCCATTTTTTAAATTTATTTTTTTATTGCATTTTAGGTTTTGGGGTACATGTGAAGAACATGCAAGATTGTTGCACAGGTACACACATGGCAGTGTGATTTGCTGCCATCCTCCCCTTCACCTATATCTGGCATTTCTCCCCATGCTCTCTCTCCCCACCTCCCCACCCCCCCATCCCTCCCCCATTTCCCCCCAACAGACCCCAGTGTGTAGTGCTCCCCTCCCTGTGTCCATGTGTTCTCATTGCTCAACACCCACCCATGAGTGAGAACATGCAGTGTTTGATTTTCTGCTCTTGTGTCAGTTTGCTGAGAACGATGGTTTCCAGGTTCATCCATGTCCCTACAAAGGGCATGAGCACATCATTTTTGATGGTTGCATAATATTCCATGGTGTATATGTACCACATTTTCCCTGTCCAGTCTATCATCGATGGTCATGTGGGTTGGTTCCAGGTCTTTGCTATTGTAAACAGTGCTGCAATGAACATTCGTGTCCATGTGTCCTTATAGTAGAATGATTTATAATCCTTTGGATATATACCCAGTAATGGGATTGCTGGGTCAAATGGAATTTCTATTTCTAGGCCCTTGAGGAATTGCCACACTGTCTTCCACAATGGTTGAACTAATTTACACTCCAACCAACAGTGCAAAAGTGTTCCTATTTCTCTACATCCTCTCCAGCATCTGTTGTCTCCAGATTTTTTAATGATTACCATTCTGACTGGCATGAGATGGTATCTCAATGTAGTTTTGATTTGCATTTCTCTAATGACCAGTGATGATGAGCATTTTTTCATGTTTGTTGGCCTCATGTATGTCTTCTTTTGTAAAGTGTCTGTTCATATCCTTCACCCACTGTTGAATGGCTTTGCCCATTTTTTAATGGGGTTGTTTGTTTATTTCCTGTAAATTTATTTAAGTTATTTGTAGATTATGGATATTAGCCCTTTGTTAGATGAGTAGATTGCAAACATTTTCTCCCAATCTGTAGGTTGCCTGTTCACTCTGATGATAGTTTCTTTTGCTGTGCAGAAGCTCTGTAGTTTAATTAGATCCTATTTGTCAATTTTGGCTTTTGTTGCCATTACTTTTGTGTTTTAGTCATGAAGTGACCATTTCTATCTCCTGAATGGCATTGCCTAGGTTTTCTTCTAGGGATTTTATGATCTTACATTTAAATCTTTAATCTACCTTGAGTTAATTTTTGTTTAAGGTGTAAGGAAGGGCTTCAGTTTCAGCTTTCTGCATATGGCTAGCCAGTTTTCCCAACACCATTCATTAAATAGGGAATCTCTTCCCCATTGCTTGTTGTCAGGTTTGTCAAAGGTCAGATGGTTGTAGGTGTTTGGTGTTATTTCTGAGGCCTTTGTTCTGTCCCATTGGTGTATATATCTGTTTTGGTACCAGTACCATGCTGTTTGGATTACTGTAGCCTTGTAGTATAGTTTGAAGTCAGGTAGTGTGATGCCTCCAGCTTGGTTTTTTGGGTTTTTTTTTTTGTTTGTTTTTTTCTTAAAATTGTCTTGGCTATGCGGCTCCTTTTTGATTTCATATGAAATTTAAGGTGGTTTTTTTCCAATTCTGTGAAGAAAGTCAGTGGTAGCTTGATGGGGATAGCATTGAATCTGTAGATTACTTTGGGCAATATGGCCATTTCCACGATATTGATTCTTCCTAATCATGAACATAGAATGTTTTTCCATTTGTTTGTGTCCTCCCTTATTTCCTTGAGCAGTAGTTTGTAGTTCTTCTTGAAGAGGTCCGTCACATCCCTTGTAAGGTGAATTCAGAGGTATTTAATTCTCTTTGTAGCAATTGTGAATGGGAGTTTGCTCATGATTTGACTCTCTGTTTGTCTGTTATTGGTGTATAGGAATGTTTGCGGGTTTTGCACATTATTTTGTATCCTGAGACTTTGCTGAAGTTGCTTATCAGCTTACAGAGATTTTGGGCTGAGATGATGGGGTCTTCTAAATACACAATCATGTCATCTGAAAATAGAGACAATTTGACTTCCTCTTTTCCTATTTGAATACCCTTTATTTCTTTATTTTGCCTGATTGCCCTGGCCAGAACTTTCAATACTGTGTTGAATAGAAGTGGTGAGAGAGGGCATCCTTGTCTTGTGCCAGTTTTCAAAGGGAATGCTTCTAGTTTTTGACCATTCAGTATTAAGTTGGCTGTGGGTTTGTCATAAATAACTCTTATTATTTTGATATACATTTCATCAATACCTAGTTTATTGAGAGTTTTAGCATGAAGGGCTTTTAGTCGAAGGCCTTCTCTGCATCTGTTGAGATGATGATGTGATTTTTGTCATTGGTTCTGTTTATATGATGGATTACATTTATTGATTTGCATATGTTGAACCAGTCTTGCAACCCAAGGATGAAGCTGACTTGATTGTGATGGATATGCTTTTTGATATGCTGTTGTATTCGGTTTGCCAGTATTTTCTGAGGATTTTTACATCAGTGTTCATCAGGGATATTGGCCTGAAATTTTCTCTTTTGGTTGTGTCTCTGCCAGGTTTTGGTATCATGATGATGTTGGCCTCATGAAATGAGTTAGGAACAATTCCCTTTTCTTGTATTGTTTGGAATAGTTTCAGAAGGAATGGTACCAGCTCCTCCTGTACCTCTGGTAGAATTTGGCTGTGAAACCACCTGGTCCTGGCTTTTTTTTTTTTTTTTTTTTTTGATGGGTAGCCTATTAATTACTGCCTCAATTTCAGAACTTATTATTGGTCTATTCAGGAATTTGACTTCTTCATGTCTAGTCTTGGGAGGGTGTAAATGTCCAGGAATTTATCCATTTCTTCTAGATTTTCTGGTTTATTTTCATAGAGGTGATTATAATATTCTCTGATGGTAGTTTGTATTTCTGTGGGGTTGGTGGTGATAACACCTTTATCATTTTTTATTGCATCTATTTGATTCTTCTCCTCTCTTTCCTTATTAGTCTAACTAGTGATTTATCTATTTTGTTGATCTTTTCAAAAAACCAGCTCCTGAATTCGTTGATTTTTTTAAAGGGTTTTTCATGTTTCTATCTCCTTCAGCTCTGCTCTGATTTTGTCATTTCTTGTCTTTTGCTGACTTTTGAATTTGTTCTTGCTTCTCTATTTTTCTTAATTGTGATTTTAGGGTGTCAATTTTAGATCTTTCCTGCTTTCTCTTGTGATCATTGAGTGCTATAAATTTCCCTGTACACACTGCTTTAAATGTGTCCCAGAGATTCTGGTATGTTGTGTCTTCATTCTCATTGGTTTCAAAGATCATCTTTATTTCTGCCTTCATTTTGTTATTTATCTAGTAGTCATTCAGGAGCAAGTTGTTCAGTTTCCATTAAGTTGTGTGGTTTTGAGTAAATTTCTTAATTCTAAGTTCTAATTTGATGGCACTGTGGTCTGAGAAACTGTTTGTTATGATTTCTGTTCTTTTACATTTGCTGAGGAGTGTTTTACTTCAAATTATGTGGTCAATTTTAGAATAAGTGCTATGTGGTGCTAAGAATGTATATTCTGTGGATTTGGGGTGGAAAGTTCTGTAGATGTCTCCTAGGTCTGCTTGGTCCAGAGCTGAGTTCAAGTCCTGGATATCCTTGTTAATTTTCTGCTTCATTGATCTGTCTGATATTGACAGTGGAGTGTTATAGTTTCCCACTATTATGTGTGGGAGTCTAAGTCTCTTTGTAGGTCTCTAAGAACTTGCTTTATGTATCTGGCTGCTCCTGTGTTGGGTGCATATATATTTAGGATGGTTACCTCTTCTTGTTCCATTGATCTGTTTACCATTATGTACAGTCCTTCTTTGTCTTTTTTGATCTTTGTTGGTTTAAAGTCTGTTTTATAAGAGACTAGGATTGCAGATTGCAAACCCTATTTCTTTTTTTTTTTTTTCTTGGTAAATCTTCCTCCATTCCTTTATTTTGAGCCTATGTGTGTCTTTGCATGTGAGATGAGTCTCCTGAATACAGCACACCAATGGGACTTGACTCTATCCAGTTTGCCAGTCTGTGTCTTTTAATTGGGGTATTTAGCCCATTTACATTTAAGGTTGACATTGTTATATGTGAATTTGATCCTGCCCTTATGATGCTAGCTGCTGTTTTGCCCGTTAGTTGATGTAGTTTCTTCATAGTGTTGATGGTCTTTACAATTTGGTATGTTTCTGCAGTGGCTGGTACCAGTTTTTCCTTTCCATGTTTAGTGCTTCCTTTAGGAGCTCTTGTAAGGCAGGCATCATGGTGACAACATCTCTCAGCATTTGCTTGTCCATAAAAGATTTTATCTCTCCTTTGCTTACGAAGCTTAGTTTGGCTGGATGAAATTCTGAATTGAAAATTCTTTTCTTTAAGAATGTTGAATATTGGCCCCACTCTCTTCTGGCTTGTAGGGTTTCTGCCAAAAGATCCACTGTTAGTCTACTAGGATCTTTGTGAGTAACCTGACCTTTTTCTCTGGCTACCCTTAGCATTTTTTCTTTCCTTTCAACCTTGGTGAATCTGACAATTATTTATCTTAGGGTTTCTCTTCTCAAGGAATATCTTTGTGGTGTTCTCTGTATTTCCTGAATTTGAATGTTGGCCTGCCTTGCTAGGTTAGGGAAGTTCTCCTGGATAATATCTTGAAGAGTGTTTTCCAACTTGGTTTTATTCTCCTCATCACTTTCAGGTACACCAATCAAACATAGATTTGGTCTTTTCCCATAATCCTATATTTCTTGAGGGCTTTGTTCATTTCTTTTCACTCTTTTTTCTCTAATATTGTCTTCCCACTTTATTTCATTGAGTTGATCTTCAATATCTTATATCTTTTCTTCCACTTGATCGATTCAGCTATTGAAACTCATGTATGCTTTATGAAGTTCTTGTGCCATGTTTTTCAGCTCCATCAGGTCATTTATGTTTTTCTCTAAACTGGTTACTCTAGTTAGCCTTTCATTTTTCCAAGGTTCATAGCTTCCTTGCATTGGGTTAGAACATGCTCCTTTAGCTTGGATAAGTTTGTTATTACCCACTTCCTGAAGCCTACTTCTGTCAATTTGTCAAACTCATTCTCCATCCAGTTTTGTTCCCTTGCTGGTGAGGAGTTGTGTTGAGGAGAAGAGGCATTCTGGTTTTTGTAATTTTCAGCCTTTTTGCACTGGTTTCTTCCCTTCTTCATGGATTTATCTACCTTTCGTCTTTGAAATTGGTGACATTTGGATGGGGTCTCTGAGTGGATGTCCTTTTTGTTGATGTTGTAACTATTTCTTTCTGTTTGTTAGTTTTCCTTCTAACAGGCCCCTCTGCTGCAGATTTGCTGGAGTTTGCTGGAGGTCCACTCCAGACACTGCTTTCTAGGGAATCACCAGTGGAGGCTTCAGAACAGCAAAGATTGCTGCCTGTTCCTTCCTCTGGTAGCTTCGTCCCAGAGGGGTACCCACCAGATGCCAGCCAGAGCTCTCCTGTATAAGAAAGTGTCTGTCTGCCCCTACTGAGAGGTGTCTCCCAGTCAGGATACACACGGGTTAGGAAGCCACTTGAGGAGGCAGTCTGTCCCTTATCAGAGCTCAAACACTGTGCTGGGAGATCCACTGCTCTCTTCAGAGATGCCAAGCAGGGACGTTTAGGTCTGCTGAAGCTATACCCACAACCACCCCTTTTCCCAGGTTCTTTGTCCCAGGACGGTGGGACCTTTATTTATGACCTGATGGGCTGCTGCCTTTTTTTCAGAGATGCCCTGCCCAGCAAGGAGGGCATCTAGTGAGACATTCTGCCTGCAGATGCTGAGCTGTGGTGGGCTCCACCCAGTTCAAACTTCCTGACAGCTTTGCTTACACTGTGAGGTTGAAACTACCTATTGGAGCCTCGGCAATGATGGATGCCCCTCCCCCTACCAAGCTCGAAGTCCCAGGTCAAGCTCAGACTGCTGTGCTGGCTGCAAGAGTTTCAAGCTGGTGGATCTTAGCTTGCTGTCATGGGGGTGGGATGCACCAAGCCAGATCATTTGGCTCCCTGGCTTTAGACCCCTTTCCAGGGGAGTGAACATTTCTGTCTTGCTGGCATCCCAGGTACCACTAGGGTATATGAAGAAAAAAAACTCCTGCAGCTAGCTTGGTATCTGCTCAAACAGCTGCCCAGTTTTGTGTTAGAAACCCAGGGCCCTGGTGGTTGAATAGGTACTGGAGGACATCTCCTGGTTTGTGGGTTGTGAAGACTGTGGGGAAAGTGCAGTATCTGGGCTGGAGTGCAGAGAACTGTTCCTAATGGCTTCCCTTGGCTAGAAGAGGGAGTTCCCCAGCCCCTTGTGCTTACTGGGTGAGGCGACATACCACCTGCTTTGGCTCACCCTCCTTGAGCTGCTCCCACTGTCCAACCAGTCCCAATGAGATGAACCATGTACCTCAGTTGGAAATGTGGAAATCACCCGCCTTCTGCACTGATCTTGCTGGGAGCTGCGTACCAGAGCTGTTCCTATTTGGCCATCTTGCCAGCGTCCCAAGAATATGATTTTTAAAATAAACTTTGGAGATGTAAACAAAGTCTTGAATCTGCAGGCTGAAAGGGCACATGAGATGCTTGAAAAAAATATATATTTCCATATTTACGCAAATTCACTCCAATATATGGCTGGTGGAGTTGCTAAATTTCAAAGATAGGAAAATTGATAGGAAAAGTGAGTTATGTAGAAAAGGGGAAAATCAGGTTTTCTTTATGCTTCTCCATAGTTGCATCTACAAAATATGTGGTAATGGATTAGGATTGGAGACATCTGTGTGAACTCATGTTTAGCTGAATGTAGATAGATACAGCTAGATACATATAGAAACCCTTATACATATGCTTATTGTGATACTTTATAATATATATCATATATTATGTGTGCATATATATATAATCATCATACATATATGAAATAGTCTTTTGTCCACAGTTCCTGGCTTGTAACTCCTATAGCCTTTGTTACACTTGTTATAGTCACTTGTTATAATCTTGGGGCACTTCAGGCCTCAGGAGCAAGCCTCAGGAAACAGAATCTCTCTCTCTCTGACCTCCTGTCCTCCTCTTGCCTGCACAAGGCAGGACCCTACTCTGATTGTGGATCAAGAGATCCTCGTTCCAGAGAGGCTCCTGCCCTATACTCTGGAGGAAGGAATGCTTCACAGAGAGGCTAGGAAGAATCTGTACAAGGTCAGGCCTCCCTGGCTTTTCCCGTCCAGGTATGAGCTCACATATGAGATCATATCCTTTTTGTTGAATCAACTTTCTACATGGTTGTTAATCTTGCCTATAATGAAGGCTCCATAGAAACCCTAAAGGATAGGGTTTGGGGAGCTTCCAGAGAATCTGAACCCTTGGAGGCCAATAGAAAAGTGAAGAACTCATCCACATGGTGGGAGGGTGGTGCACCCCAACTCCACAGGTACAAAACCTCCTGCATTCAGGGCCCTTCCAGACCTCGCTCTATGTATCTCTTCCTCTAGCTGTTTATTTGTATCCTTATAATATCCTTTGTAATAAACCAGTAAACCTACATGTTTCCCTGAGTTCTGTGAGCCAGCCTAGCAAATTAGTCAAACCCAGAAGGGGTCATGGGAACCCTAACTTGAATCCAGTTGGTCGGATGTTCTAGGGGCCTCAGACTTGCACCTCAAAGGGAAGGACAGGGTGGTATTGGGACTGAGCCCTCAACCTGTGGGATCTGATGTTATCTCTGTGTAGACGGTGTCAGAACTGAATTGCAGGATACTCAGCTGGTGTCCACTGCTTGGTGTGTGAGGGAAACCCCCACACATTTGTTCACAGACATCGTCTTCTCTATTGATGATTATTGTGGTAATGTGAGAACAGAGGAAGAAGATGGTTTGAGAATTTTCCCTATACACGTATATACACTGGTTAGTATACACTCGTTTCTTTGCTTTGCCACTGAGTGAGTCTAGAAGAACCAAAACAAAAAAAAAGTGCTACTCCATAGGGCAGTGAAGACACCCACCACACAGATCTTATATTTAAATACCGTTCTACAGTAAAGGGAAACAGGGCTCCCTGGAGAAATGGCTGATACTAGAATGGGGCAGGGCTGAGTCTACAGCATCCTGTGGTGCCAGAAAGTAAGGAAAGTAAGGAGATGGTCAAAGAACAAAACAATGGATATATGTCACCTGAACTCAGAAGCCAACAAAAGGAGCTCCCCATGGCCAAAGCTGAAACAATTTGAGCAACAAAATAAATAACATTATTGGATTATAACCCCAAGAATAAAATACATCCTTGAGTCCATAGTGGCAAAAATAAATATATTGAGTGAATAAATAAATACATAAATAATAATAGGCAAATCTGAACAAAAGAATTTCGAGTAATGTATGCACTGTCCCCCTCACGTAGGTAAAGCATAATAACATCCTGCCCCTTATGTACAGGCTGCACACAGTGACTTCCATCCAACGAGTACAACATAGAATGGGGGGACAAAGAATGGAGAAACCTGACAAACACTGCCTCGGCCCTGTGATCAAGCCCAGCATTGGTGGTAAGTTGTGTTCATGTCATGTACCCTTGATATAATGTGATGAGAATGACGCTTTACTTCTGTTCTCTTCCTCGCATGAACCCATAACCTCAATGTAATTATAAGAATAACATCAGACAAATTGAGGGCCAGCCTACAAAGTACTCTGACTTGTACTCCTCAAAACTGTCAAGGTCATCAAACACAGGGAAAGTCTGAGAAACCACAGCCCAGAGAAGTCCAAGGAGGCACGATGCTTCATATGCTGTGGTATCCTGGATAGAATCCTGGATCAGAAAAAGAAGGGCAGGTGAAAAGAAATTCAAATAAAGTGTGGACTTTAGTTAATTACAGTATATCAATATTTATTCATTAGTTTTAACTGACAGATACATGAATGTGACACATTAACAACAGGAGAAACTGTGAGGTTCCCTTATGCCCTTGGTACTATCTCTGTAAATTTTCTGTAAATGTAAAACTATTTAAAAATTAGAAAATATTTTAAAACAAAATTTTTTCAACCCAGAACACATAGATGGCATGAGTTTCTTTCCTTCCTTCTTTTCTTTTTTTTCTATCCATTCATACTTCCATCCACCTCTTCTTCCATCCATTCTTCTCTCTGTATACATGGAGAAATGTCTGTAACAGCATCCACCACATTTAAGGACCGCTGCACCTAAATGGCGGATTTTGTAGTGGTTTTCTGAACTGTTTGATTTATTTTTTAAGATCATGCTACTTCTATTAAAGTATTAACGTCACTATACTTTTTAAATGAAGAGGTTGGAGCGAGAGATGTTAATCATTAAGAATTTATTTTTCCTAATAATATGCTAGTTGTAACAGAAATCAACACTATTTCATTTTAAAAAGATAGGCAGGATATTTGGTCTAAGACAAGGTTAGCTGAATGATCATAATTCATCAGTACATTTGATTGCCGTTAATTACATAATCAAAACCCAAAAACATTCAACCTGAGAGGGCTGATTTTAAAAAAGAAAAAAATGAAAACAAGAAACCATGTGTTTAAATTTTTTTTCCCGTGGGAACACATATACACACAGTGTCTTAATTGTGTGATTTTGCTATTAAGGTACATCACATATTTTATAGTCAGCCCCCACAGGAAAAATAAATGCTCAATTAATCGTATTTCTATACAGGAGACCTAAGTTTCTAGTTAAGAATTAAATATATCTAAAAGCAAACAATACACTACTGACTTCACAATAGAGCTCTGCCTAATGTCAGAGGTGGTTCTGACTTGATACAAATAGTTGTTTCAGGATAATATAATTGCAATAAGGAGTTTGTTATGATTAAATGGAAAGAAGGCAAATCTTGAGAAGAGTCACTGTCTTTTCTCCCTATCCCTCTGTGGAAAACCAGAAAGTGTCACCCTAAACTATGAAGGATTGAACTGAAGGCAATGAAGAATAAGAATCAGGAAAGCTCTTTGCCCTTCCTCTATTTGCCTAAAACCAGGACACAGACTCACAAAGACAAAAGGAATCCTGCCTGCTTCTCTACCAGGGAGAATAAAGGTTAACCACTGAAGACAGCTTTAGACCCTTATGAACCTGAGCATGGACAAGCATTACTAACTGGCCTTTATCTGCCATCTATTTGCCTTCCACACTTGCCATCCCTAGAGACTCAAAATCCTTTCACTTTGTCCTGTTATTATTTAAAAATGGACTATTCTTTGTTGACGATGCTATTTAGCTGGAATTCAAAGCCACCTTTTTGAAAACTACTTGTTCCCTGGGTGTCTCCCATGTATATATGAAATATATATACAAATAAATTTCTGGTTTTTTTTCTCTTTTTAATCTACCTTTTGTTACAGGGAGCTGTTCCAACTAAGAACCTATGAGGGTTGAAGAAAAATTTATTTTTCTTCTCCTACACCTCAAAACAGCAAAGGTGGCCAGATCTCTCAACTTTTAAATTTTTATGTTAATTGGAGGCAGATTTTTAAACTGCGGAATTTTAGTCCTGGTAGAAATAACCAAGATCAATACAAGAGTCTCTAAGTCCTTCATGTTGCAGATGAGGAACAAAGGATTTTCATGCTTACTTTTGCTTTGGTTTTTATTTTTTGAGACAGTCTCCCTCTGTCACCCAGGCTGGAGTGCAGTGGAGCAATCTTGGCTCACTCCAACCTCCACCCCCTGGACTCATGGAATTCTTTTGCCTCAGCCACCCCAAGACCTGGGATTACAGTCATGCACCACCATACCTGGCTAATCTTTGTATTTTTAGTAGAGATGTGGTTTCACCACGTTGGCCAGGTTGATTTCGAACTCCTGGCCTCAAGGGATCCTCCCGCCTCAGCCTCCCAAAGTGCTGGGATTACAGGTATGAGCCACTGCACCCATTCTTCATGCTCAGTTTTAAGGAAACCTGATAGACCCAATTCTCCTGGCAAAATAGATAAATTGAGGTAGATATTCATTTTACAAAATGATTTAATGCAATATTTCTTTAAATATGCCCCCCATATGTTTTAAAAGTATTATTCAATTTATAAAACGGAATTCACACACGACTTTCAGGAATTCACCTACATTTAGCAAATACACATTTCTATAATGTTTCCTGTGTACAAAGCTCTGTGTTAGGCACCACAGGGATTGCAGGACTCCAGCTCCACTGGGAAGTAATATATGACTTTGAAGAAAACTTTATTTGTCCTAAAAACTGACAGCGCTCTCAAAACAAGGTGTGATGGTTTTCAGAAATCACCAGAGTCCAGGGACAAGCAACAAAACCATTGTCTGAGTCTCACTGCATTTCCTAACACCTTCGTCCTCCTCCACATTTTCCTCCCCTTCCAGGCTTTCCTTGTGCAGCAGGCCAAAAGCCTGCAAACATCTGAGTAAGAGGTCACATATGCAAATTTCCAAGAAAAAAAAAAACTAACCCAAATAGAAATGAACTAGAAAAGAGACAAATACTAAAATTCTTCGAACTCCTTTACTCTTCAACTGGCCTTCATTTTGGATTTCTATTGTATGGTGGGCATGTATCTTAATGTTTTCATTAACCCAGATGACTGGCTTATAATTTTTCAGAAAACAATACATCCTGGGATTCAGTGTGATTCTGCTGTTTATCTTCTTGAAAGAAATGTTTTAAGATTTTACTTGCGGGGGAATGTGAAAGCCAATGTAAGTATCAGGACAGTCTTTTGAAGGTTTCACCTTACTAGAAGTTATTTACCTATAGACAATCATAGAGTGTGAAAGTTCTTGGGGACTTTATAAAACTAATAGATCAACTCCAGGACTAGGGATAAAAATCAAAAGGAAACACAATTTAATTCTTAATTTACAGAAGCAAAGCAGCTGTGTGCAAGTCAAGGTGTGATTATTTGTAAAGGATCAATAATTGGGGTAGAAATGATAAAATGTTACTCATTACACCATTGTTACCACTAAGGCACTGTTACGGTAGTGGAAGGATCCAGGCAGATCCTATAGGAGTTTCATGAGATGAAATTCAAGTGTACTAAATAATAGTAGATTGATCAGAATTTATCTGATTGTTCTTGATTCTCTTCCCTGCCTCCCGAAGCTACTGTCTTCCAGGCTCACAGAATCTATGGTGGCAGCATTTTGCTTTTTGAGGTGTATCCAAGGTCAAGGTTTGAAGTAGTTAGAAAATCTGACAAGAAGAAAAACAAAACCCAATAATGAAAACAATGTATGAATAGGAAGAAAAGTCAAGTAGAATTTACATTTCTAAAGATGCTGTGCTTCTGGCCAGGGGAAATAATACATTTTGCCAATTGGCTTCATGGTGCCCCACTCTGAGCTCAGACACAGATGGAACAAATGTTGGAGCTTCTTCCTAGAATTGTATGGCCAGACTTATCCCTTAGGATTGTCTACGTTAATCCTTGAAGAGATCAGAACTTCCTGGCCTCTCAATTCATGGATGTTCTTATCCAGAGGTAACAATGCTGAGGCTGTGCTCTGCTCCTATGAGACTAACAAGTGCACCATGTTCTTGGCAGTGCCTGTTTCCTAATGCATCCCTTAGCTGATACTGCCGCTCCTGGGAAGATCTGTTGTTGCTTATGTTTCAGCTTCACCCTTTCCCTCCCTATTCTTTTCAGTCAGACACGCCTTTCTCAGCACACTGAGAATTCCCCTTGACTTCTGCTAGAAAGAGTCAGTGCACAGCCAACATTTGTGGGCCTGGCCCATATGCACATGTCCTGAGCAAACTAGAAATCTCCATAGGCTTGAGGGGAAGCTAATGAAACATGAACAGACCACTCTAACATTTCACAACCAGGGAAGTCTTACAGAAATGAAATGGAAAATGAATTAAAATATCAAGATTGAGGCTTTAAAAAAATGTGAGAGGAGCATTGACATCCCATGTGGGAAGCATAGGGGTCTGTTCCAGTTGTTTTAGGAAGAGTCAGCTCACAGCTGAGAGATGCTTACAGCTGAGTATTCTGAGCAACTTGCACACTGGGGCAGGGGGAGGAAGAGCAGAAGGAGAAGATGTGAACTGTCGGCCCGAGCGTTTCATGGACATTCACCTCATAGCAGAGCTCCTGAGCTGTTAGGAATCTTTAATTCCAGTTGAGTCATCTGAGCTCATAATTAAAATAATAATGATAATATTAATAGCAACTGCTGGGAACGTGCCAGACCCCTCGATGGTAGCCGAGCAGCCCCAGGCCTCTGGAGAGATTGGCGAAATCCGAGACATTTGAGATTGCAAGAAGAAACCGTGGCTGACATCTCATTTATTGTGCTGTCTTAAACTCAGTTTGCCTGAGGTGAGTTGTTTGCTTTGCTGTTCTTATTCTCTATACTGATCATACTTGGGGACACAAAGAATAGTGTAAAAAATTAAAATGTAGCTTGTAACTGTGGCCCTGCTGAGCTGTTCTTGTAAAAACAGGAACTCTGTGTAAAAGACAAGCCACATAGCCTGAGTGCTGGAGAAAGATAATAGCACGTAATAAGCTTCTCGTTGCAGAGAGCCTATAAACGGACGTGTAATGGAGAGGCTTATTACCCAGATTCCTTTCCCAGGAAAGGCATATTGATTATGGCCCTGGAAAGGGAATGCGACCCTATGGTGAGCCGATAAATGACGCATGACGGCCGTCTGCTGTGAGGAAAAACCTCTGTGCTGGAGATAAGGATGTAAAAGTCCTTCTTCTCCCACTGCTCCTCCAGGCCTACATGGAGGCCCCTCCTCTTAGAGCTTTGTGGTCAGGCTGGTTGTCCTGTGTCAGATCCTGTTCCCCCCGCAGCTGTGAGCCCAATGCTTTTCTTGCTGATAATCATAAGTTTATGTTTAACCTCTATTCTTGCTAAGGTATATGATTTCTATGCTGACACACAGAAAGTAACCTTTACATTGTTCTGCTTTTACAATACCACATTGTGATTTTTGTGCACCAGTATGATCGTCACTACAATGTTGTGTAACCTCACTCACCCTCCCCTATGGAAAGAGCCTAATAAAAAACTGAGGTTTTCAGGGGAATTTTAGACATCCACGGAGCAGTGTTATGTGGTGTCTCCCACGGGCCCAGCTTTAAAAAAAAAAAAAAGAACTCTTTGTCTTTTTTTATTTTACACTAACCACTTAATCACTTTGAGAGATCTTGAATCCACGTTGATATATTGGGATCTGGCTTACCAATAGCAACCTATATAAATCATATTGGTTCATATAATTCAAATTGAATCATAAATTTCCATTTCTTTGTATAAGTTTTGTTTTCAAGTGATTCAATCTTTTCTTTCCGATTAGACTGAAAACTCCAGGAGATCCGACACAGTCTTAGACTTCTGTGTCCTCTGTCAGTGCCTCACCAGCTAAGCACCTAGCAGTAGGTACACAATACAGAATGCTACTTGAGTTACAAAACCAAAATAATAGCCAATAAAAACCTTCTCCTCCAACCCCCTGTTAAAGATGGAATCGTTAACTCCCTAGAAAAGATATTTCCCTCTCCCCTTCTTGCACTTTTCTGGAAGTGAGAGACTGTGACCCCATGATTTTTCAGTTAGGCCTGATAACAGCTTATATGCAATGGCACTGCCAAGCTGATTGGTCAAATGCTGAAATACCTTCATACTCTTTGGTAACTAGGCACTTCCACCGGATGTTCCACTCATACTCTTTGGTAACTAGGCACTTTCGCTCCAGATGTTTTCCCTCTGCCACTCTGACTCCACCCTTGGGACTCCTAGATATCCTCACCATCTGTGTTGGTTTCCTAGGGCTGCTCTAACAAAGTACCACAAACTAGGGGGGGGCTTCAAAAACAGAAACTCGCTGTCTTACAGTTCTGGAGACTAGCTGGAAGGCACTGATCATGATGTCAGCTGGATCATGTTCCCTCTAAAGGTACTTAGAGAACGGTCTGTTCCAGGCCTCTCTCCTAGTTTCTGGTGGTTTGCTGGCAGTCTTTGGGGGCACCAAGGCCTTCATCTCTGCCTTCATGTTCATATGGCATTCTTCCTGTGTGCATGTCTATGTCCAAATCCCTCCCTTTTTTTTTTTATAAAAACACCGGTTATATTGGATTAAAGTCCCACCCTATTTCAGCATGACTTGCTCTTAACTGATTATATCTACAATGACCCTATTTCCAAATAAGGTCATATTGTGAGGTGCTGGGGGTTAGGACTTCAACATGTGAATGTTGAGAAGATAAAAATCAACCTATAGAACCATCTAATAACGAAAAGTCAACACCTGGACCACAGGAGGTCCTTCGGATTCACTCTGGTCCCTCATCTGTTCTGACTTGTCAGCAAACATAATGTAGTAATTAGTTAATATTTTGAATATCACCTTGCTCCAAAGAATTATATTCAGTGCTGATAGACTGACTTCCCAAGAGGAATGTAGAAAATGCTTTGCTCTACTTTTGGATAATATCAGAAATGCTACAGATTAGAATATTCATAGTTCCCAGCCAGCTACATGCCTAGAATTCCAATTTTTTATTTTGAATTTTATCAGCTAGTGAATCAGGAGGCAGAAAATCATTACCCTCCTCAGGGTCTAAGGAAAACCAAACCCTCAGAAGCAAATAGCATCATGCTGAAGGAGATTCTTAGAGGCCAGAAACTACTGATAATCATCTAGGGAAGTCTCTGAACTCTTGGTCTGTTGGGATGAGCCAAGATAGAATGAAAGTATCAATAATGGTAGAAAGAAGATCCATGGGGACTGAAGAGCTAGCTGCTCTGTAGTGCAAAGGAGACCTCGTCAACACTTTTAATCTTGAGCAAACTAAGGATCTCAACTGTAGAGCCACATTTAGCATTCCCATTTCCTGTCATGCAAATTCAGGGGATATCAACTAGGAGAAGTTTCCTTAATGTACATTCTCCTATTAATCAAGGGTCACTCCCACTGTGACTATATTTACAACTAATGGCCACAAACTGTGGCACAGATCATTTTTCATCTTTTCTACCAGAGCAGAATAGTAGTTCTCGTATTTGAATATTGCTTTGCAACTTTAAAATGCACTAGGGTTGAATTTATGCTGCATATACCTGGTGGACAAATGTCATCTGTTTGCGGGGACAGGGTGCAGGGTGTAAGAGAGGAATCCTCAGACTGTATCGTTTGCCTGGGCAGTTTTAGTCAAGGACTTTATCAGTCCTTAAAGCCAGGATTTTTCCATTGTTTCTATGTTTTTTTCCTCTTTTCTTTTCAAAAAACTGTTTTGAATAAAAAATGTTATGCTTTACAGCAAACAAATCTGAAAACTTCTGAAATACAATGACACCTTCATCCTCACAGATGACAACTGTGCAGTTCCAAGAGTTGTAGGCTTTAGCAGGCTGCTTACAGCCATCTCTTTTTGGGAGTGATGAGCTAGATCCAAGTGGCCATTCAGCCCAGTGCTCTGGTTTCTACACCACTGTTTCTTTGCATTTAACTCAAATGGAGCTATTCTGCCTCTTGTTTTATTTCTTTCACCTGTTTGGAAAAGACGTCCTTTCAAAGTAAGGGCGCTGTTCACAGAAAGGAGCTCTGGCTGCAGAAGGGGAGGGGACATGGTAAAGGAGAAATGGAAGTACGAACATCTGGACAGCTGGCTCAGCCTATGCCTCAGCACTATGGCAACCTAGCATTTGACAAGCTCTCTTGATCTTTTAGTATTTCCTCTGAGCCTCATGCTGAATTCTTTGGGGAGACTCCTGTTTCTGTAATGTTGGAGGATTGCGGGGAATGAGAAGGAGAGAAGGAGGCAATAGAGTTTAAGGCTTCCGTAGCTTTAGGTGATCCTGAGAGACCTTGTCCACTATAGCTGGGTGCAGTGTAGTCCGAGCTACTTGTGAGGTTAAGGTGCAAATTTTGCTTGAACCCAGGACTTAAAGACCCACCTGGGCGGCATTGTGAAATCCTTACCTCTAAAAAAATAAAAATCCTGCCCACTGTCCCTTGGATCCCAGGTCACTCCTAGAGTATGGGCTCCTCACCTTCTGGCTGAGGTTAGCAGCAGGTTCTAACCAACTCCCATGTGTTCTGAAGACTCATGGTGTCTGGTAGTGTTCTGGGAATGTAACAGCCAGGGATACCAAAGGGCTGATCCTGCTCTATTTTGCAAACAGGGTCAATAGTTATATTCCCAAAATAGCTCCCTCAGAACGTCCCCTTCAAATGTAACTGCTTTCAATGTCTTAAAGAGGGAAAAACATATACAATCTTCAGCAAGTGACTCAGCTTCATCATATACTTAGGTGCAAAGCAATTGCTGTACTCTGTGAGTGACACTTAACAATAACCGCTATTGCAAGAGGTTCCATTGGTGCATCACATTGGTCTGGTATAATCTATTTGGAATTGTAAACTATACCACTTGGTGTAATAGACTTTAGTTTTCATTTGGCCTGGTTCCACTGTGGCCCCAGGGAATTCCTCATAAAGGCACATCTGAAAGTGCTCTAGGAGGTGTCTGGAGGCTGGATATTGACTGAACAATGAGAGCAATGTTTCTGCATTGGATACCAGATACCAGATGTGGAAATGTTTCTTGCTCTCTATATTCTGAGTTCCCCACCTTAAGAAACACAAACATACTTAATAGCTCCCGTATTCTGATTGGGGGAAAAATGATATAAGTATTTCCTCTACTCTTAGCTTCTTGGTTGGAGTGAGAGGAAAGGGATTAGGGCAAATCTGCATGCATTAAAGCTCTAATTACAAGGCGGAGTGGGAAGGAACAAGATCAGAATCTAGATTTTTGCTTTTGATAGGTGGGGGATTGGGGCAGGGACTTTCTTTCCACACGGTAGTAGTCTTGAGGTCCTGGGGTCAGCTGTAATATTTGCACATTACTGGCTGTTTTGCTGCATGGCAAATTTTGCTCCTGAGACATTTTGCCCTAACTTAGGAAACAAACCATCTTAGGCTGAGTTCCCCCAAAGAGCAGAGCCTAAGGAGGAGCTTACGTCCTAGCGCTTTATTAAAGAGTGCAGGCCGGGCAGTGGCTCACGCCTGTAATCCCAGCACTTTGGGAGGCTGAGGGGGGCAGATCATGAGATCAGGAGATCGAGACTACCCTGGCTAACATGGTGAAACCCCATCTCTACTAAAAACACAAAAATTAGCTGGGCTTGGTGGCTTGCGCCTGTAGTCCCAGATACTCAGGAGGCTGAGGCAGGAGATTGGCTTGAACCCGAGGAGGTAGAGGTTGCAGTGAGCCGAGATTACGCCACTGCACTCCATCCTGGGTAACAGAGCTAGACTCTGTCTCAAAAAAAATGCAATCTCAGGAAAGGAATGTGGAGGAGAGGAGTGAGATGGAGAACAGTGAGCAGGAGGATCAACATGAAAGTGCATCACCAGCTCCGAGGCTGGTGGCAAACACAACTGATAGCTCAATCTCATGGGACCGTCTTCTGAGAGAAGGGTAGAAGAATTTATCTTCTGCCTCCTTTTGGTCAACAAGTCCTAAATTAACGGACCAGCTCCTTCACTTCCCCAGTCTGAGTTGTACACATGTAGGCAGTGGCTGCTTCCATGCCTCATCAGCACTGAGGAAGTTGGAACCCAAGACAAGAGGACTGAGTTGTGAGCAAAAAGCAAGGGCTTTCAGGTTGCTGGAGGCTCCACAGAGTCAGTCATTGCAGTGAAGATGGAAGGGAGTAAGTGGGACAAGGGCTTGAGACAGATGAAGCTGAGAGCATCTGAGCTGGCACAAAGAGGGAGTTAATGAACAAGCTGTTAAGCTTCCTTTTTTTCTCTGAAAGTGAAAATATGTTGCCCTTATTAAAACATTAATATGTTTGTTGCAGAAGATCCAGAGGATGAGGAAAGATTTTTAAGAAAGTGAAACACAGATTATACTCCAGAGATAAGCACTGATTCAATTCATATGCATTGAATCTTCTTAACATATTTAGATGCTGCTTTTTCAGATAACATCATATGGATATATTCCATATAAATAAATATAACTTTTCATTATAACTTTAGTGGCTACATATACTGTACTGTACGACTGCATGACCAGTTCTTGATCTTCCATTAACGCGCATGTGAGTTATTTTCATTGTTTTGATATTAAAACAGTGATATGTGGTGTGCGTGAACCTTCTCTCGAGGGCTCTGCCATTAATGCCTCTCTGCTTTGACACCCCCCATTCATGAGTGTTTCCACTACAATTTACACATTCCAGAGTAGGAAATTGGATTGCCTTAGTTTGGGCCAAGCGTCAACACTAGATCAATTGGGTTTGATGAAAGGGTTCCACTGTGCATCAAAGCTATTCCCGCAGTAAAAGGAATCCATGTGACTGGAAAGCCTATCCATGAGGTATCTGCTCAGCTAGTTGCAGCCCTTGAGGTCAATTATTACGTCTCAATCTCCAGCACTGAACACAGTGTCTGGCACAGAATAGATGCTCCATAAATGCTTACTTGCTGGATGGATAGATAAATGTTAGTGGCAAGCTCAGTCTCGCTGTCTAACAAGCAAAGGCACTCATGTCTGCGATTCTGACTTCCTTTTCAAGAGATGAGAAAATAAAAGACTTGAATGGGACAAGGAATAAAGCTGCATACCTCCCTCCTTGATTTGGACTAATCCATCAATGTGATAGACACAGGTATGCATCATCGAGATCCCTCTTCAAGGAAGGATTTGCTGACAAGTGATGAGTCGTACAATCAGAAACAGGCTCCAGCTATTAGCTTCTTCTGGTTTTGCCTCAGCTGCAGAGAGTCACTTTGCCCAAGATCATGCCCATCTTGGACACTGTGCATCTGGTGACTGAACAAGGCCATGTATTTCAGGAATATAAAGCCCTGGATATTTGTTTTGGGACAACTCTGAAGGACCACATCCGTTCTAAAGCTCCCTGCTGGGTTGACCTACATTGCTGTTGACTTCTCCCTCTACCTATTCCTGCTTTAATCCCCCTCCGGCCATCATAGGTGTTGATTGCTAATAAACATCTTGCACCCCAAACTCCATATCAGCATCTGCTTCTGAAGAACTAGCCCTGCAACATTCAGCTTACTATACCGCATGCTCCACATTTATCAAATACGTATAATGAATCGGAAAATTTGGGTCATTCAAGAATGTACAACTTCTGCACCCAGCCCTGGCCCTCACTAGCCTCAAGGAGCCTATTCCAGAATCATTTTGGGAGGAGTAGTGTTGATGATGGCAGTAAATTTCTAATTCCTATTGACAATACCGCTGGGAAGATATCCAGGGCCAGAGAACTCTTGGGCAGAAAACACTGGAATTTCTGCTAGCAAGTGGGCGAAGTGGTATCTTTGGGGCATTACCATACATGTGACCTCATTTGTGCACAAAGACTGGATATATTCAAAGGCCCGGACATATAGATACCTTTAAGGTCAACATTTGGTGGTAGCGGAATTCCTGAGCCCTCAGGCTTCCTCTCTGGGTTACTTACCGCTGCTCTCAGCTTCCATGTTTGTTAGGCCAGATAGAAAGCACAGAGCCTCAATTTCCTTGTTTCCAGCCCTCTCTCTGCTCTTTCAGAGTGGCCCCACTTGGCGTTACAGTAGCTTAGGGAGCAGTAGGGAGTTTTTGTGGTACAGGCTGAGTTGACAGGCAGTAATGGGTTAATTTTATTGCTGATCTCTAATTCTGTTTACTCTCAACATTGGACAATGTGAGGTAGCATCATAGGGGTATACCCTCTGCAGCATTGCAGCCCAACTTCTTGCATGAATGAGACGTACAGAATTATGTGGCACATGCTTATGTAGTCTTGCATCCATACGTTCCTGAACACCATCCTCAGGGGGTTTATTTTTCCTTCCATTAAGTTGTACCTGAAGTCTCTGCCAGGCTTCTCTTCCAGTAAAAAGAATGTATCTTTCCATCTTTAAAAATGGAAAAGGTCAATGAGAATTGAGCATCTGTTGGAACGATTTTTTCTCAATTTCCATGTTACCTGATCCAGAGATGGCATAAATGACACAGAGACACTGAAGGGAGCTCTCTGTTTGCTCCCCATCATTATAGCTCAAGCCCAGTGTGGTGTGTATGTGGTAGACTTCTAGTACCGTAATTTCTTCTGTGACCTCCCTCAATTTTTGACTCATTTTTCGGAGTTGGGAATTGTTGAGAGATAGCAGACCTAATTCAATGAATTAGCAAGAAATGACACCAAGGAGACTCAAAGAAAGTCAAAGTACAGGCACAGATAGGTAGTTGCTTATGGTGGAACCAGCTAGGGATCACCAATTGTCCATGAACTTGTCTACATTTCCCAGTCTCCTTTGCAGTTAAGATGGGACATGTGACTAGTTCCGGCCCATAGACTATGAGTAGAAGTCATGTATGGCACCTCTGGGCTAAGGAAGTTAAGAGCTGTGGGCTTCCTGCACAATCTCTCTTCTTCTATTCCAATGTACTTGAAGACCATGGGTTTGAAGTGATGAGAAAACAAAATGGATAGACATCGTTCAAGCTGCATTAAATATCTTTTCTCTTCCTGCCTTCCTTGGTTCCTATAGCCTCCTTGCGCTTTCCCTTCTTCCCACACTCCAACTCCCTCTTCCTGACATTACATCTTTCCTTGGTAAAGAAGCCAGGAGTAGTACTTTACAGAACAATATATGTGAGTAATATAAGACTCAGGGCATACTGCCCCATGTAGAATTTGTCTAGGCCACAGTAATTTCATGTTCACTTATGTTGCCCAAGGCTCATGATGTCACAGCAGAATCCCATCATGGATGTTTTTATTGTTACTTCCACAACTAATTCTCTAACATGATTCCTTTAACTAGGATTCATGTAATTTTAATTTTTCTCCAGGAGAATGCCCACTTGGTCAGATTTCATACATACTTAGTCTTTATTCTTTATTATCTGCAATTAACGATAGGATATATTTATATTTCAGTGATTTTAAGAACAATTTATTTACTCTTGAATTTTTCAAGCTAATAAAATTTAATTTCCGTTTGATGATGTTTAGAAAATCCTCAGTCTTTTCTAAATCAGGATCAAAATAAACATAGTAGTCACTACATTATATTGGTATAATCAAGGGAGTTACTGTTTAATCCACTGACTATGAAAAATAAGCTTTCCATACTCTTTTACCTATATCCCAGGTTGAAGTTCTGTCATAGGCTAGCAAAAGTAAAGACCTTTATATGTAACATTTGAACAAATAAAAGCCTTAGGGTCCAGCTGCAGATTTTTCAGTGTTATATAAAATATGGATCTAAGTCTAGTTATGTTTCCAACAAGAATTCCCTCATGGTGCCTGGGGTGTTCTTCTGGCTGCTACTGCCCCTGCTAACTCCAGAACAAGAACATCGGACTCGAAGGACACCGTGCCTCGTGGTTTGTCAAAGGGCCCTGCAAAGCCTGGCTTCCCCATGGTGTCCACATCAGTCATTGTCCTCTTCTCTCATTCCACCCCCACCCCTCTTTTCCAGCTGTCATGTATGAATACTTGCCAGCTCTTTGTTATTATTGCTCTTTGGGGTCTTTTCAGAATAAGGATTGGGAAAATTTGGAATTTAAACCTTATGGGCTTGAATTTTCAAGTTGTAAACTTTTGGCGATTATGCTTGTCCAAATGCAGCTTCCTGTCCTCATGGGAAAAAAAAGTCTCCAGAGACATTTGTACATGTAGTACCTATTGCAAAAGAACATATTGTTAATTATTCAAGTATAAGGGAACCAGAAACTTATGGATTATATTTCCTCTTAAATGAGCATTGTCTTCAAAATGAAGGAAGTGAGTGAGTTATTTGGCAATATTGACTGTAGGATATAACACTAATGGAAGTATTAAGAAGTTGAAGCCCGGGCGCGGTGGCTCAAGCCTGTAATCCCAGCACTTTGGGAGGCCGAGGCGGGTGGATCACGAGGTCAAGAGATCGAGACCATCCTGGTCAACATGGTGAAACCCTGTCTCTACTAAAAATACAAAAAATTAGCTGGGCATGGTGGCACGTGCCTGTAATCCCAGCTACTCAGGAGGCTGAGGCAGGAGAATTGCCTGAACCCAGGAGGCGGAGGTTGTGGTGAGCCGAGATCGCGCCATTGCACTCCAGCCTGGGTAACAAGAGCGAAACTCCGTCTCAACAAAAAAAAAAAAAAAAAAAAAAAGAAGTTGAAGCCATTGTAATATATCAGCGACCAGCCCAGTCTTTATTTTTTTAAATAGATTTTATTTTTTGGAACAATTTCAGGTTCATAGCAAAATTGAGCAGAAGGTACAGTGATTTCCCATATACCCCTACTTCCACACATTTGTAACCTCTCTCATTATGAACCTAACACTGACACATCACGATCATCCAAAGTTCATAGTTTATATCAGGGTTCACATTTGGTATGGTCTGTTCCATACCAAGTGTGGGCTTAGACAAATGTATAATGCTGTGTGCCCACCAATATAATGTCATACAGAGTTGTTTCACTGCCCTAAACATCCTCTGTGCTCCACCTATTCATCTGTCCCTCCCACAGCCCCTATAAACCACTGATGTTTTTACTGTCTTCATGGTTTTTCCAGGATGTCATCAAATTGGAATGACAGTATGTAGCGTTTTCATCTTTGTAAACAGATCTGGTTTCAAAACCTGGCTGAGTAAACTTGGGCAACTTCTTTTGCTTTTCTGGGATGGTTTCCTCTTCTCTGAGAATTAAACAAGACAATGTTTATCAAGTGCCAGGTTCAGATCTTAAAACATTCATTACTGTACAGATTTACTTGATTCCTTAATAGAGAGAAAGGTGATTTTTTTTTATCAAGGAGCACAACTACAGTAGGAAAAAATCATTATAGCATTTCTTATGTCAGACCCAATATGACATAGATGTGTGGTTCCAAAGTTTACACAATATGTAGAGATTGGTTAGTGACCTGATTTAACAAGCATCTTCAGATCACCATGTGGGGCTTCCTATCATTTTCTTTAGGCACTATTAGTTATTAGCTTCCCTTGGATTTTTGTCACAAAGAAGGAAAACCAGATAGAAGAAGGCTAGAAACACACAGGATGAAGTCATCCAATATGTGTGATATTGTTCCACAAATATAAATGCGTTAGAATCAACAAGAACAATTGTACAGATCATGCAAAGTCACAAAAAAGCAAGCTGAATGTCTGTGCAGAGTTGTAGGGCGATGCTGATGGGGCTGGGCAGGCCTGGGCTGTTGGTATGAACTGTCTTTGTATTTCAAACATTTGGTAAAATAGTAAAAGTGAAAATCTACATTTGAAATTACTGCAAGAATTATTAGCAGAACTTATATGCAGCACAGGGGGTTAGCTCAGTGGGAATGCATATATTGAGGAAAGCCAGCTAGGATCTGCATTCAACAGATAAAATTCAAGAAAGTCCTGCAGCAACGAAACATCATATTTTAAATAACCTGCTATTTAGTCCTCTTGGGAAAGTGGAAACTTTCTGTCTACATCTAAACTTCTGTGGGGTTGTAGTAGCCTCTGAAATCTGGTCCCTGATGTGTTCTGTCATTCTGAAACAAGCCCAGGTCCCCAAGGAGCAGGGACCCCAGCAGGCCTTCTGTAGGAAGAGCAGTCTCATGCCACTGTTTTCTGGTCACTTCACTAAACAACGTGTCTCCTTCACCATCACTGCAGAGACAACACATTTAAAGCCCCCTTCTCCCACTGGTCCAAATAGGTTGCCTTGGAAATAGCTTGGACTCTTTCCTTTACTTCTTTTCCCATTGCACCAAACTGCCACACCTTGTTAACTTTTTTTTTTTTTTTTGAGACAGAATCTTGCTCTCATCCATGTTGGAATGCAGCAGCATGATTATAGCTCATTGTAATCACAGTGATCATAGCGCAAGAGATCCTCCTGCCTCAGCCTCCCAAGTAGCTGAGATTACAGACACATGCCACCATGCCCAGCTAATTTTTAAATGTTCATAAAGACAAGATCTCTTTATATTGCCCATGCTGGTCTCAAACTCCTTGGCTTAAGTTATCCTCCTGTCTCAGCCCCCCAAAGTGCTGGGACTACAGATGTGAGCCACTCTGCCCAGCGCTGTTGACTTAAAAAAAAAAAACTTTATTGAGATATAATTTACATATCCTACAATTCACCCATTTAAGTTATACAATTTAACAATTTTTAGTGTAACCACAGATATGTGCAACCATCACCATAGTCAATTTTAGAACATTTTCATCACCTCAAAAAAAAAAACCTCCATATTTTTAGCTTCATGCTTTCCTGTGCCCTCTACCCCAGCCCTAAGCAACAGCTAACCTATATGCTCTATCTATAATTTGCCTGTTCTGGATTTTCATATGAATATAATTACGCAATATGTGGTCTTTCATGACTGGCTTCTTTCACTTGGCCTAATTTTTTGAGGTTCATCTATGTTATAGCACATACCAGCACTAATTTCTTTTTATGGCCACATAATATTCCATTGTATGGATATACCACATTTTGTTTATTCATGCCTCAGTTGATGGACATTTGGGTTGTTTCCACTTTTTGGCTATCATGAATGATGCTGCCATAAACATTAGTGTACAAATTTTTGTGTGGATATGTTTTCATTTTTCTTGCACACAGACCTACAAGTGGAATTGCTGGGTCATATGGTAACTCTAATCATTTGAGCAGCTACCTGTTTTCCAAAGTAGCTGTGTCATTTTACATTCCCATGAACAGTGTATGAGGATTCCAATTTCTGCACGTCTTCTCCAACACTTGTTATCGTTTGATCTTTTAATTCTATCTATGCCGTTGCCTTTTATAAAACTATTTTCCTCTAAAAGAAGGCAGAATCTCTCTTACCTAGGTCATCTCCTTTCCTGATGTAGCCACCTCAGTCTAGCTCTTCATCATCTCACACAGAACTCTGGAGTCAAATCTGCTTCTTATTTTTCCAGAGCACATTGCAGTCCTGCCCAACTCTATATAAGAAATATATTTTCACTTCCATTTAGTCTTCCTCAGATCTCTTCAGTGGCTTCTAACTTGCTATTACTTCATCTCTGAACAACTCTTGTTAGCTTTCCAGGTACCCCTGGAAAATTTAGCCCCAGTAGTCCTACTCAGCACAGATCCTCCTCCCTGATAAATCTTCCAGACGGCGCTCACCCTCCTTACTTTTTCCTGCTCACTTTTGCAGTGACGCTGCCTGTTTACTTTTGCCTCCTCAGCATTAGACTCCTCAACCCTCTTCCCTTTCCCTTGATCAGAAAACAACATAGCTTTCAAAAAGATTTCTCTGATTTTTTGCCCCTTCCTTCCCATGTCCAAGGGGTGGGTGTGGCCAATCATGTGTTAAAGATGTAGGTCAGTCTTGTACTTTTTCCCTGGATTGCAAATCTGAGACAAGTGATACAGGATTGAAAAATGGTGACAGTGGTCTCCCAAAGAGACTCCCCATTAATTTTATATACATCTACATACATCTACAAGGACATCTGCCCAGCAACTTCCCGTCCAACCTCAGACTGTCATCACCCTTGTTATTGGTCTTCATAGACAAAGATAATTATTTTAAAACAATTATGTAACCCTTCTTGTTTTTCCTTTAAAAAGCTTTGTCTTCCTTTACCTCCCTAAATATGAACAAAGTTCTTGTGGCATGCATATTCCCACTACAATGCTCTTTCCCAAATAAATATCTTTTCTATTAAAAAGCCCCTCTCTGTTATTAGGTTGACAGTACTAATCAATTCCTTTTTATTTGTTTGTTTGTTTATATTAGCCAAAGTCAGTCTTCATTGATTAAACCAGATAATCCTAACAGATACATCAAGCTCAATAACACTAGTAGGACTATATCTTTAGCACTGCTGTGGACAAGGCATTATGTGAAACTCTTAATCTAGATTATTTCAGTTAATCTTCATAAGCATCCTGTGAAGTAAGTAGCATTTTGTCTACCTTTTATGAATGAGGAAATTATATCTTTGAGAAGGCAATAAACCTGTCCCAGACAACACAACTGATTAATGGCAAGACAGGTTGAATCCAGGTCTGCCCAGTTCCCAAGTCTATTTGCTTAACTATTATGCAGTTAGGCCTCTCCCGGCATCTGTCTGATAGCCAGTGAAGGTTCCTGTCCACAGAGTGCTTTGTACTTCTTTGGTATTAAATATAGCTCATAGTCTTCTGATCACAATTGCATTAATCATGTATTATAATTACTTGTGTACATGTCTTGACTTCCCCAACCCAGAATCTGGTATATATATAATAAATATTTCTGAATAGATAATTGTGTCTAAAGAAACCCAAATGAAATTCCAATTCTAATTAAAGTAAATTGTCTTGACAGAGCAAGTAGAGGGACCTCAATGTGGCAAAAAAGGCAGTAGCTACACTTTTCCCATGAAGGTACTTATAGTTTCATAGTTATTACAAAATACAGATCTCATTCCCAGTGCTTTTCACACAAACCTTTAATAGTGGATTGTGGTTTTGGTCAACAAAGCTACTTTAATTAAACTCAGTAGTTAGCAAATACTTGTGGCAAAATTTTCCCCAGGTTACATCATTGGCCAGTGGATCAAACTGCTTTTCACCAGGATCTCTCTGCTGGGAGATTATTTACTTTGTTTTGTCATTTAGTTTTCTTTTCATAGTGCTTCTCCTGGACTTTTATGATAACCAAGCTGAATTAGCTGCTGCTTTCTTCACAACTTTAATGTTGAACCCTGGAGGGACAGAAAGAGAAACAGTTCCCCAAGTGACTATTGGTAAACATACTAATAAATGGAAGGGAATGGCCCTGTTGGAATGAGATGATGCCAAACTAGCTGGCTAGTCCTAGGTAGAATTAAGCAAGATGGCACAGGCCAGCACAAATGAAGTCAGTAATAACACTGGAATGTTTCCACAGACTCCATGAGTTGTCTAATTGAGGTGATTTTTTAAAACTCCCATGGAAAATATGCAAAATCTAACTTTCCCTTTTACATATCCCCAGCTGCTACCATTTACTCTCCAGGCTTTGGTGGTTTAAGGATTTATGTCCCTTTTATTAGGGCCATGAAACACAACATTTGTCTTTCATAACTTCTTTGGTAATACAGAATGCTTTAAACTGCCCCGTCGGATTAACTGCGTGCTACAAAACAAACCTAGAATGCTGCCATCATGAGAAAGTGGAACTGATAGTGTAACTGGAGATGAAGGAGAATGGCTGAGGCAGAGCCTGAAATCAGGTAACTACAAGAAAAAGAGGAAGTCAGTTAAAGGTCAGTAAGAATAATGAAAGACTTGAAGATATCAAAAAATAGCCTTTATTTTTTTTAAAAAAGAGCATATTCCACACACTTTAAATGTTTCTTTTTGCTTCATTTAAATGCCATTTTCAAACATTAGTAAATAAACAGGATGGTTCTTAAGAGATGCATGCTAAGTGATAGAGGTAGGATGGACTTCAGGCAGGGCTCGGAAACCTGGATTTAAATCCTGACTCTGCCTTTTCTCAGCTCTGTATTTTTGAGCAAATTGCTAAAGTTCATGGAGCCCCAGTTTCCATTCTTGTACAGTGGAGATAAAAACAAAGGCCTGTACAACTGTTATAAGCAATAAATGAAATGCATATGCATAAAAGTGCTTGCTAAGGTGAATAGCACATAGTAAGAACTCCACATGAGATAGCAATATATATGCTCTTCTACTACATATATTGGTAATTCCAGGGGAAGCTAAATAAATAAGGTTCTTAGGCAGTAAGATTAATTTTACGTATACTGCTGCATTAATATGTCCTATCTGTGGCAATGAGGGAAAAAGGGACTAGAATGGGAGCCAGAAGCCTGGAGTTCTAGATACTATTCTTCCACCAACCAGCTGTGTGACAGGGGCAAGTAATATGATTTCCCCATCCACAAACATTCCCTCCTGTGCTCCAAGTTTCTGAAGATACCTTCATAGGACTGCTGTGATGCCAAGTACATAAATTTGTAACATCTTTGCTCTCATTATTGGGAAGATTTTTTTTCTTGCTTTGGATTTGGGGCTGAGTAGAAGATGTGTTTGCCCAAAGTGATATTGTAGTTAACTGGAATTCAGGAATCTTATATTCTTTCCCAAATTTTATCAAAGATTTATTAGGCACATACTATGCCAAGCAGTGTAACAGGAACAGTAAATACAGTGATGAATAGGACAGCTCTTATCTTTGTTTTCATGGAGTAAAACAGTCCTGCGGATAAGATGGGCCTCACAATAAGCAACCCCATATCAGGAGAAAAGTTAAGAGGCTTTTGCAGTGCGCCATGTCAGGGGTGATGTTAGCCTGGAGGGGGTGGGGGGTTGAGGCCCCTAGGAGAGAGAATGTTAAAGAGGTATTTTGGAGGTAAAACTGATAAACTTGGCAACTGATTCCATGTGAGGAGTGAAGAACAGGGAGGAAACATGGCTAACTCCCAACTTTCTGGCTTGAGCAATTGGGAATGGGAAGGGAGATACCATTTCCCAAGACAGAAAACATTAAAAGAATTGGAAGAGCAGCAGATATTGTGGGGTGAGAGGTTGAGAGAAAGAACTGAGTGCAATTCAGACTGAGGAGCCTGTGACACAGTCAGCACCGATGCCAAGGAGCCAGTGGATATAGGGGTTAAGTTTGCAGACATAAAAATGTAGGATTCATCAGCATATGTGTGATATCTGAACCTATGGGACAGGGAAAGAGCACAGAGTCAGACGAGAATATGTCCCAAGACCAAGCCTTGAATAACTCCTTTATTTAATGTTTGGTAGAAGAAAAGGCAAACAAATGTATCTGAAAACATGGGCCAGAAAGGAGAGAATCAACCAAGGGGAGACGGTCTCAGAAGTCAAACAGAAGGGAGTGATTCATTGTGATGAATGCTGCAGAGGCCAAGTAAGGTGGGAACTTCGACTTTAGCCACATGGACATTATCGTGACCTTAGGGTGAGACGTTTCAAGAGATCATAGGTTTGGAATTTCAATGGGGATAATTTGAAGAGTACCAGGTGAGAAAATAGAGACAACAAAAGCACATACTCTTTAAAGAAGTTCTGCTATAGAGGAGATAGAATAATAGAGGGGCATGCACAGATCAAGGAAGCATCTTTGGGAGGCTAAGGCAAGAGAATTGCTTGACCTGGGTGGTGGAGGCTGCAATGAGCCAAGATCATGCCATTGCACTCCAGCCTAAGCGACAGAGTGAAACCTTGTCTCAAAAAAACAAAACAAAACAAAAAAACCCTACAGATGTCAGCATGTTTAAATGAGAAGAGAGTGGCAGAGGACGGGGAAGAGAGTAGGAGTAAAAGTGAGAAAGAGTAAGATTAATAGATAGCAAAAGATTTCCAAGAAAATGTGAGAGAATGAGATTCAGAGCCTAAGTGAATGAACTGAACTTAGACAAGAAGCACATGTTATTTGTTGTGTGCGGAGAGAAGAAAAGATGGGTGTAGATGCAGATAGGTCTGGTATGGAAAGCTGAAGTGGTTCCCAGTTACTGCCTTCTATGTTCTGTGTGAAGTAGGCTTTTCAGTGCCATGAGCCAGTAAGTTTCCCTTTTTACTGGCGGTAGTTTATGTTCAGTTTTCAAGCGGCTTTTTCCCTGATGGAAGATTTTAATTTGTTTAAAAGGAGCTACCCCTACATCCCGGTGATCTCTTGTTTGGAGATACATTTGCTGTCCATGTGAATACTAAGATTCAGTGGGGATGATACGTTCTTGTTGGACTTAGAATGGAGATCAGAGGAATGTTACAAAGCTACTAAAATACTTGAGAAAAACCGTTTTTTGGAATGACGCTATTTAAAAAAAAAGCAGGATTTAAATTGTATATAAAATCTAGTTACAGTGCTTTTTAAAAATCAAAGATGACGTAAATACAACAAACTTTTACAATGATTGTTTGGGGGTTGTGATACTATGCTTTATTTCCCCAATCCCGGATTTTCTGCTATTTTCTACATTTTCTTAATAAGCATGCATTACTTGCATAGATTTGTGTACTTATTTAACTTCGAGATTAATTTATATTTTTGCTAATGTGCATACATAATTTTAAAAAATCAAATACTAAAAAAGCTTATAATAAAAAACAGTAATTTTTTTTTTACCAGACCCCCTCTACACACCCTCCCCAAGGCTGTTTTAGTTGTTTGTTCCCACTGTGCCTCCAAATATCTAAATACTAGGCATAGATTGCTATTTTTGATTTGTCAGTTTTAGAAAGTACCTTTTGAAATTCTGTTACATCAAATGGTGAATTAAGATCTCTTCTACACCACCCTTTTTAAGTCCCTTTCTTCCCATCTACCTGATATGATTATGCCACAGTTTAGGTTAAAACTGTAATGATATATAGGTACATTCATTGTTCACCGCTAAGCCAACAGTATAGCCACGAATATATTTCTGGTTTTAGATAAATTTTTTCTTCTTCCTGGAGTTAATGTTGGCTTGTTTTTTCATTTTCTTGTTTTCATTCATTTCCAGGTATTCATTGCAATTTTCTTAAAAAGGTCCAGTAGAGTTGTCAAACTTGCAGCAGTGTTTGTTAAAGGATAGAATGCATTGGATAACTCTGCCATCACCCCACCCCTCACATCGCCTACAACTGACACAGCTTTCCACACTGCTGGGCTGGTTTCTCTCTAGGTGGGCTGCACAGCCTCACCCCCAGGATGTTGGATCCCTTGTTTCCTGAGTCCGATGTCTTTGCCTTTCTGCTGTGTGTGGAGAAGCACATTTTTCACTGGCTTTCGAAGAAAGAAATATCTGAAAATTTCAGATATTTACCTTGCTATCATACTTGATTGATACTTTAGCTGGATATAGAATTCTAGCTTGAAAATAATTTTCACTATGAATTTTGAAGGAACTGCTGAATTTTGTTCTGTCTTCTAGCAATATTACGGTGAGTCTGATGCCATTCTGATTCTTGTTTATTTTGTTCTTTCTCTGGGTCCTTTTGAAGGTGCTCTATTTTTGGTGCTCTGAAATTCACAGTGAAATGCCTTGGTGTAGGCCTTGAGTTGTTGTTATGTTTCAATTGATTTTGCTGGTCATACAATATGCACGTTCAAACTAGATTTATATGAATGTGTCAGTAATTGTCTTCTTTATTTTCTCAATTCTCTTTCTAATCCTCTGATTTTCTTATCTAGTTTTCTATCTCTTCAAACACCTTGTTTCTCTTTTAGGATTTTTCTTTGATTTTAATGTCTAAATTTTTTTACACTAAATATTTCATTTCAGCTATTATATGTTTAATTTCCAAGAGCTTAATCTTGATTTTCTACTGTTTCTATTTTCATTCTTGTTTTATGTTCACAATGTTATTTCTTATCTCCATAGCAATATTAATTGCAGAGTTAAAACATTAACTTTTGCTTCTCACATTTTCTATTTCCTCTTAGTTCCTCTTTGCTGTTCAATTGTTGTTTTTTTTTTCTTTCATGTTGGAGGGTTTTTTTCAAATAATCAGCAATTCTTAGCTACTATTCATATATAAGAACAAGGTTCTACATGGCCAATTAGAAGTTTTGTGTGTCAAGGTGGGGAGGAAGTCTAGCAGGGATAGGATGACTAGTGTCCTTCACGCAGTGGTCATCAAGACATGCATGAGCTGCTCTTTCCTTCAAATATCTTTTGCCAGAAGTCTTCTCTCTGAATTGTTTAGTTTCTAAGGAGAAGCTCCTCTCACCTGTGTCTGGGATATATAGCAGCCTGCTAGAATTTTGTGAGCAAACCAGGATAAAGAAAGTCAGCCTTTCCATTCAGTATATAGACTTTCACTACACCATTCATTATTTCACTAGCAAATACTTGCTGAATATGTATTACATGTCAGGCACTATTTTACACACTTTGAATCCATCAGTAAACAAAATAGGGAAGGATCCCTGTACTCATGGAGCTTAGAGTCTAGCAACATGGAGACAGACAATAAGCAGTAGATACAAGAAATAAGAAAATTAAATAGTATCCTAGTAGGTGATAAGTTTTATAGAAAAAGAAAAATAATAGTGCAGACTAAGGGAGATTAGGAGTGTTACATGGTTGCAACTTTAAATAGGATAGTCAGGATAGACCTTATTAAGAAACTAATTTTTGAACAAGAAGACTTGATGAAAGCAAGAGAGTTAGAGCAATTGAGTCAGAGGAATAGGAATGGTGAATACAAAGGCCCTGAGGTGGAAGGAGATTTGTTACACTGGCGGAACAGCAAAAAATGTTAACATAGTAGTTGGAGAATAATTGAGGAGGAAAGAAGGGGAGAGGAGGATGAAGAAGTGAAAAGAAGACCTTGTGAGTGATGGGAAGGCTTTTCCTGAAGACAGCATGGTGCTATTATATGCTTTGAAGTGGAAGCATGACAGGCTCTGACCTCAGATTTCAAGGAATTACTTGGCACCTATGTTGACAATAGACTGTAGGAAGCAGCATTAGAATCAGGGAGACCAGTTAGGTGGCTGTTCCAGTAATCCAGGAAAAAACCAGAGGGTGGCTTGCACCAGGGTGGCCACAATAAAGGCAATGAGAAGTAGTCAGATTCTGAATTTACTTTATCAAGATTTCCTGGTAAAATGGGTGTGAAGTATAGGAGAAAGAGAGGCATCAAGGAGGACTCCTAGGTTTGTGGATTATTTTCAAGGAAGAAATTGCCATCTGCTAAAATGAGAGGAGGGCCCAGACTTCAGTTTGTGTGTGTTCAGTCTTCCTATTTCCCTTCCCATGGCCTACCCTTGCCCTTTGCTGGGTGCAGTGTCTTGAGATCAGAGCCATTTCCGTTCATTTCTGCCAAAGAACAAATCCCCAGTTTATGTGTATGTGTGCAGGTGGGTAGGGCTGCAATGTGGAGTCTGTGGGACATAAAAAATGAATAAAAGGTTGTGTGGGGAGTCAAGCTGCTCCATATGTGTTCAAGCAAGTCCCCTGTTTCTATTCCCACAGCATATTGCCGCCTTCTATAGAAACAGATATGTCCAAATCCTAAGCCTTTCTGGGGTTCTCTAGAGGTAGAGGTCCCTGCTTCTCATTGCCCTTCTCCTCAATGGAGCTTTGGCATCCTAAGCTTGTTGAAGTGTTCAAAAAATGTGTTGAAATTTCCTATCCACTCTTGCGTTTAATCATCCTTCTGCAATTATCTTTTAATATTAGTCATCTGTGTCTTGGGTTTGGAAAACAAGAAGTTATAATGTGTGGGGGAAATCTGCAATGTTAAACTAGATTCTTGCATTAGGGGAAGAAAACTCCTTTCTAAAAGCCTAGATGATTTTTATATCATCTCACTTTTTTCCTAATCCCACATTGAGATTTTAATTATTATTGTTGATAAATTACTTACAAGATACCTCACAGCTCATTGAGATTCTGCAGTTCAGCTCCAGCTTTGAGCATAGAACAGAACATCATGAAACCACAATTTTAGGACTTCTCTAATTTCCAAGAAAACTTCATTGAAAGGCTAAACTCTGGCTTAGAATTTGAAAATGAATCATGGTATTGTTAAGGAGGTAGTTATCATGTTAAGCTCTGAGAATGCATTGTTCAGAGTGGATCACCTAAAATAACATCTTCAAATGTATTCCAGTCCAGCAAAAGGAAGCTGAACTATATTCCTGTGGTTTGAGACATAAATAATTATGTACTAAAAATTAAAAGTGTCTTCCTGTTTTTGATTTTTCCACTTTTGTTCTTCATGAATGAAATTATTATGAAAAGACATCTGTGCAGATGCTCATAACTTTTCTGCTTTTCCCCTTAGTATCTAGTACTTGACCTCTCTAATCAATTGATACAAACATCTCTCAGTTCCGTCCACAAAACATTTATTCTGAGCACCTTTGAAGATTGCTTGTTTTACCCCAGTTTGCCAAAGTAAACACAATCTCTAGTTTTGCTGAAATAATTTAATCTTCCAAAAGGAACAGTTATAACGTCATCTGACAATGAACTTTTATTTTTCAGGAAAAAGTACAAAGTTTATTTTAATATTTTCCTAGTGAAGAGAGACTTATCCTAAGATCTATATTCAAGTAAAAGCATTAAGTTGATCCACATAGAGTAAATAGATTATATTAATTTATGATAGTTAATTGATAAGTTAAAAACATTTGGAATTAGGATGTTTTTTTAAAAATTTGTTTGTATTTTGAAAGCATCTGATAGCGAGACACCCTTGCTTATTAGGATTATGTTTGTGTACTCTGTTTTAATACCAACAAGTTGGTATTAAATTTAATGCCAATTGGTCGCTCTCCTTCATATTAAAGATTTTTCTCAAATGTCTGGTGGCCTATGCTTGGTGCTAGATGGTTTTCATTGTCCAGTAACACGATGAGCTAAAACTGCCTTTTTTGAAGACAGGGTCTCCAAGAGTCAGTTTCTGGAGATGTGTTCTCTGAAGCTATTCAGTTTCTCTAGAGAAATATTCTTCAGTCTCCTTCTTGCTTAAGAGGAATGTGCCTAAGTGACAGGATAGTCTGAAAGGAAAAAATAACCTTTGTTTCCTATACACTCTTTTCAGTAAATTTGTAGCCTGAGATTGTAGGGGTGGAGGAATGGAGGTAAGACAAAATGAGGGTAAGGCAAAACAAACAGAAGAGTTGTCAACTTCTCTGTGATGTGAATACCTATATGTTGGCCTATCAACCAATTCCACCATGTTGAACCTTCAGCTTTCTCCTACTATCTGTTTATTCCTGAAAGAACCAATTCATTTAGCATTGCCAACTGAAGAATCACAAGGTTGATAAATTTGGAAAGGAGAGCTTTATTTTTCATAAAGGGTTTTAGGCTGGCCATTCCACAGGCTGGGAAGTGTAGCCTTTGGCAGAAGCCAAAAGCAAGCACTTTGAGGGAAGAGTAGAAGGAACAGGAATTAATGCTGAGCAAGGTTTTCAACTATACATATTTAATAACCTATAGAAACAGTCAAAGGATTTATGAAAGGAGAAACATGCAAATGCACAATTGAGCTTCATGCCTCTTCATGGGTTGCATGTTCAAAAAATAGCAGTGTTAGCATGAAAGGAGGGTGGAATTTTCAGCCCTCTGATGTCAAAAGGTGAAGCAAAAGACAAAAAAACCCTCACTGTGCATTCTTAATCTGTTAGCCAAAACTGGTCTAGAGATGGTGGTCACTTTTGAGGAAGGAGTGCATTGTGAAACTGGTGAGCTGTTATGTCAAAACTGCAAAGAGGGAGAAGGAGTCAGGTTGTTGCCTCAGATGATTGGCTAAAGATGATAAAGTTGTTTGCTTCTTATTTTTCAGAATTGGCATCTGCTTACTCCTTAGGAAATAATTCTGGTTAAAGGTTAATAAGAAAGGGACATCCTGAGGCATGTCCAACTTCTCATCCCATCATGGCCAGGAACTGAGTTTTCAAGGTTTCTCAGGGGTCCTCTTGGTCAAAAGGGGCTCTGTTCAGTCAGTTGTGGGGCTTAGGATTTTATTTTTATTTCTGAGCATTCACGCTCCTTAAGTACCTAGAGTTTATGCAAATGGAGAATATAGCTAACATCCGTTATTTGCTAGCCACTGTTTTAAGCTTTTACAGGATTATCTTAATCCTCTTTAAAACCCCTTTAAGCTATGTACTGTTAATATACTCATTTTATATGTGAAGACTCTGAGAAGCAAAGAGGTAAGGTAACTTGCCCAATGTCACTGATGTGGTTTGGCTGTGTCCCTACCCAAATCTCAACTTGAATTGTATCTCTCAGAATTCACACATGTGTGGGAGGGACCCAGGGGGAGGTAATTGAATCATGGTGACCAATTTTCCTGTGCTATTTTTGTGATAGTGAATAAATCTCACAAAATCTGATGGGTTTATCAGAGGTTTCCACTTTTGTTCCTTCCTCATTTTCTCACCACTGCCATGTAAAAAGTGCCTTTCAACCCCAACCATGATTCTGAGGCCTCCACAGCCATGTGGAACTGTAAGTCCAATTAAACCTTTTTTTCTTCCTAGTCTTGGGTATGTCTTTATCACAGGCATGAAAATGGACTAATACAATAAATTGGCACCAACAGAGTGGGACATTGCTGAAAAGACACCCAAAAATGTGAAATCGACTTTGGAACTGGGTAACAAGCAGAGGTTGGAATAGTTTGGAGGGCTCAGAAGAAGATAGGAAAATGTGGGAAAGTTTGAAACTTCCTCAAGACTTGTTGAATGGTTTTGCCCAAAATGCCAACAGTGATATTAACAATAAGGTCCAGGCTGAGGTGGTGTCAGATGGAGATGAGGAACTTGTTGGGAACTGGAGCAAAGGTGACTCTTGTAATATTTTAGCAAAGAGACTGGTGGCATTTTGACCCTGCCCTAGAGATTTGTGAAACTTTGAACTTGAGAGAGATGATTTAGGGTATCAGGTGGAAGAAATTTCTAAGCAGCAAAGCTTTCAAGAGGTGACTTGTGTGCTGTTAAAAGCTTTCAGTTTTATTAAGGAAGCAGGGCATAAAAGTTCAGAAAATTTGCAGCCTCACTATATGATAGAAAAGAAAAACGTATTTTCTGGGGAGAAATTCAAGCTGGCTGCAGAAATTTGCATAAGTGGGAAGAAGCCTAATATTACTCCCCAAGACCATGGGGAAAATGTGTCCAGGCCATGTCAGAGATCTTCATGGCAGCCCTTTCCATATAGGCCTGGAGGTAAAGAAGGAAAAAGTGGTTTAATGGGCCAGACCCAGGGTACCCATGCTGTGTGCAGCCTAGGGACTTGGTATCCTATGCCCCAGCCATTCCAGCCATGGCTGAAAGGAGCCAATATACAGCTTGGACTGTGGTTGCAGATGGTGGAAAGCTACAAGCCTTGGAAGCTTCCACATGGTGTTGAGCCTGTGGATGCACAGAAGTCAGGAATTGAAGTTTGGAAACTTCTGCCTAGATTTCAGAGGCTGTATAGAGATGCATGGATGTCCAGGGAGAAGTCTGCTGCAGGAGTAGGGTGCTCATGGAGAAACTCTGCTAGGGCAGTGCAGAAGGGAAATGTGGGGGCAGAGCCCCCACACAGAATCCCTAATGGGGCACTGCCTGGTGGAACTATGAGAAGACAGCCATGGTCCTCCAGCCCCCAGAATGGTAGATCCACTGACAGCTTGCACTATGCACCTGGAAAAGCCTCAGACATTCAACACCAGCCTGTGAAAGCAGCCAGGAGGGAGGTTGTACCCTGGAAAGCCACAGGGTTGGAGCTGCCCAAGACCATGGGAACCCACCTCTTGCACCGCATGTCCTGGATGTGAGACCTAGAGTCAAAGGAGATCATTTTGAAGCTTTAAAATGTGACTGCCCCACTAGATTTTGGACTTGCATGGGCCCTCTAACCCCTTTGTTTGGGTCAGTTTCTCCCATTTGGAATGGCTGTATTTACCCAATACCTGTACCCCCATTGTATCTAGAAAGTAAACTATCTTGCTTTTGATTTTACAGACTGTTAGGTGCAAGGGACTTCCCTTGTCTCAGATGAGACTTTGGACTGTGGACTTTTAGGTTAATGCTGAAATGAATTAAGACTTTGGGGGACTGTTGGAAAGGCATGATTGGTTTTGAAATGTGAGGACATGAGATTTGGAGGGGCCATAGCCAGAATGATGAGATTTATCTCTGTGCCCCCATCCAAATCTCAACTTGAACTGTGTCTCACAGAATCCCCATGTGTTGTGGAACTGACCCTGGGAAGGTAATTGAATCATAGGTGCTGGTCTTTCCCATGCTATTCTCATGATAGTGAATAAGTCTCACGAGATCCAGTGGGTTTACCAGAGTTTTCCACTTTTGCTTCTTCCTCATTTTCTCTTGCTGCCACCAAGTAAGAAGTGCCTTTCACCTTGCACCATGATTCTGAGGCCTCTTCAGTCATGTGGAACTGTAAGTCCAGTTAAACCTCCTCTTCTTCATAGTCTCAGGTATGTCTTTATCAGCGGAGAGAAAATGGACTAATACAGTCACTTAGCTAGAAATCCATAATTTGAAGATAGAAACTCCTGTTTGCCTAATTTCAGAACCTGATTTCTTAACTACTGTGCAACTACTACAGCCTCTATGATATATAAATAAAACATTAGGAGTTTTATCAACAGAATGCACAAAGGAATGCAATGAAGACATAAGTTCCAAAGAATCCAATAGGTATGAAAAAAACTATTTTTCAACCTTACTAGTAAGGTTGAAATTAAAAATTAAAATAGTAATGATTAACAAAGATTAGCTGCTTTTTAGCTTGAAGTGATCATATTTGCCCATTCTTGCTTTGGTTGCCTATGCTTTTGAGGCCCTACTCAAGAAATCTTTGCCCAGACTAATGTCCTGGGGTGTTTTCCAAGTGTTTTCTTCTAGTGGTTTCATAGTTTCAGATGATAGACTTAAGTCTTTAATCTATTTTGATTTTATTTTGGGGGGTATGGTGAGAGATATAGGTTTATTTTCATTCTTTTGCATATGGATATCCAGTTTTTCTAGCACCATTTATTGAACAGACTGTCCCTTCTCCAATGTATGTTCTTGGCAACTTTGTTGAAAATCAGTTGACTGTAAGTGCATGGATTTATTTCTGGGTTCTCTGTTCTAATTCATTGATCTTTATGTCTGTTTTCATGCCAGTACTATGCTATTTTTGTTATATAGCATTGTATAATTTGAAGTCAGGCATGTGATTCCTTCAGTTTAATTATTTTTGCTCAGGATGGCTTTGGCTATTCTGGGTCTTTTGTGGTTCCATGTAAATTTTAGAATTTTTTCTTTCTTTTTTTTAAAGGCAGGGTCTCACTTCAGTTGTCCTGGCTGGAGTACAGTGGTACAGTCTTGGCTTGCTGTAGCCTCAACCTCCCAGGCTCGTGTGATTCTCCCATCTCAGCTTCCCAAGTAGCTGGGACTACAGGTGCATATTACCATGCCTGGCTGATTTTTTTGTACTTTTTTAGTACAGATGGGGTGTTGCCATGTTGCCTAGGCTAGTCTCGAACTCCTGAACTCAAGCAATCCACTCACCTCAGCCTCCCAAAATGCTGGGATTACAGGTGTGAGCCACTGTACCTGGCCTATTTTTTCTATTTCTGTGAAGAATGTCATTGGTGTTTTGATAGTGATTGCATTGAATCTGAAGAATGCACATTTTAACAATATTGAATCTTCCAGTCCATGAATGTGGACTATTCCTTCGTGTGTGTGTGTGTGTGTGTGTGTGTGTGTGTTCACTTCAATATCTTCCATCAGTGTTTTTTAGTTTTCATTGTACAGATTTTTCACTTCTTTGATTATGTTTCTTCCTGGGAATTTCATTTTATCTGTAGTTAAATAAGATTTCTTTCTTGGTTTCTTTTTCAGATTGTTCACTATTGACATATGGAAATGCTACTGATATAGCAAAGGACACAATCAGTAAAGTGAAGAGATGATTGACAGAATTGGAGAAAATATTTGACAAGGGATTAATAATAAAACATATAAGGAGCTCTAACAATTCCATAAGGAAAAGAAAACAAACAAATTGATTTAAAAATGGGGAAACCATTTGAGTAGGCATTTCTCAAAAGAAGACATCCAAATGGCCAAGTATATGAAAAATGCTCAGCATCACTAATTATCAGAGAAATGCAAATTAAAACCACAATGAGATATTATCTCTCCCCAGTTTAAGTGGCTTTTATCCAAAATACAGGGAATAATGAATACCAGCAAGGATATGGAGAAAGGAGAACCCTCATACACTGCTGGTGGGATTGTAAATTAATATAGCCACTATGAAGGATGGAGATTCCTCAAAAAACTAAAAATAGAACTACCACATGATCTGGTAATCACACTGCTGGGTATATCTTCAAAAGAAAAGAAATTAGCGTATCAAAAAGACATCTGCACTTCCATGTTTGTTGCAACGTTATTCACAGTAGCCAAGATTTGGAATCAACCTGGGTGTCAGTATCCTTCAGTGGATAAGTGGATAAAGAAAATGTGGTACATATACACAACAGACTATTTAGCCATAAAAAGAATGAAATTCTGTCATTTGCAACAACATACGTGGAACTGGAGGGTATTTTGTTAAGTGAAAATAAGCCAGGCACAGGAACACAAATATTGCATGTTCTCACTCGTATATGGAAGCTAAAAAACAAACATAAAAAACTCTCATGGAGATTGAGAGTAGAATAATGGTTCCTAGGGGCTGGGAAGGATAGTGGGTAGGAGGGAATAAAGTGAGGATAATTAATTAGTACAAAGATATAGTTAGATACAATGAATAAGACCTAGTGTTCAGAAATACATTAGGTTGACTATAGTTAACAATATTTTGTATTTTAAAATCATGAAAAGAGTAGAATTGAAATGTTCCTAGCACAAAAAAATGATAAATGCTTAAGGTGATGGATACCTCAGTCACCTAATTTGATCATTACACATTGCATGCCTATATCAAAACATCACGTGTACCCCACAAATATATGCAACTATTTTGTACCCGCAATAATTTCAAATAAAGTATTTTAAGAATAGAGATTTCTCCCTTTTTCAATTAGAGAGATTTATTTATCATACTCAGTGCTGTTAAGGTTTAAAGTTGGTGGGCTTGTAAATTAGCACAAGCAGGTTAATATTCTAGTAGTGTGCCCTAAGACTCCTGGATTGGTTATTGACAGTAGAAGTCTGTTCTGATTGCCCTCTATTCATACTAGGTGTTAAATATTTTTAATTGACCCATAGATAGAAGACAACTGAGTGATATTTACCTAGAAGTAGAAATAGTCACATTGTAATACCTTGTAATTACATTTCTAGGGAAGTGATATAATTTTGGAACTAGAAATATACCTGATTTTATATCCGTAGCTTTATTCATATTAACAAATACTTAGAAATAATCTAATGTACAACAGTAGAAGAATGGTTAAACAAAAAATCTATTATACAAATATTAGAAATGAAATAATCTTTATGAAAAACAGTAACATGAGGCATGCTTATATAAGTTAAATGAAAAGGAATTCTGTATTTTATATATACTATGATTGTGTTTGTTGTTGTTGGCTTTTGTTAATGGATGAACAAGTAATAGTTGGAGGGAAATACCCCAAAGTGTTCAGAGAGATTTATGTTAGTGTGATAGACATTTTTTTTGTTTTGTAATTTTCCACAATATATGCACACTTACATGAAAAAATTATAAGAGAAAAACAGGTTATCTCTAAATGTTTGCTATAGCTGTGCCTCTTCATAGATATGCTAAAAGTTAAGTAAAAATCATTCCCAGAAAGTTCTGTATTATTGAAGGAAATAATTTATTTTTCCTGAAATACATATTGAAGTTTCAAAAACTCTACCTATGTGAGGGGAAGAGCCTGTCAGTGCTGTTTACTAAATCCGCTCAGTGTTTCTAAGGGCAATCAATGGGAAATAGCACTGCCAGATAAGGCACAGTATGTTAACAGAGGAAGTGGAAAGATGCATTTGCCAGAACATTGGTTTTGCATGGTAGGTGGGCTTGTGAAGATCACCATCTCAGTTACTAACCCCACCGGGGGTTTATTATCTGACTTTGGAATTTGTGATGTGATGATATGCCAGTTTAATGATGTTGAGTAGTGTGCAGGCAAGGCATGGCTCCACAACCCTAGTTACAAAGTCTCCTAGTTCTGAAAAGTAGAAACTTATTTTGACATGGCCATGACCTTCAGCATGGGGTCCAGATAAAAAAAAAAAAATGCCTTTCTGCTTCTGACGTTTTTATCCTGGGCATGAAGAGCCCAAAATGGGTGTTAAAACACCTAAAACAGGGAGAGTAGAAAATTAGGAATTTTCTAAAAGAAGTTTTTAAAAGTTCTAAATTCTAAATTAATTCTAATTTAATTCTATTTTATAATTAAAATAATTTCTAGGGATTTTATTCCAGGGATTCTAAATTCTAGAATTTAGAATTCTGAGTTCTAAAATTCCTAAATTTTCTAAAATTCCAAGATTTTCTAAAATTCTAAAAATTTCTAAAAATTTTAGAGTTCTAAATTCTAGAATCTAAAAATTCTAAATCTAAATCTAAAAATTCTTAAAATTTTCTAAATTATAAAATTTGATTTTCTAAAAGTAGGAATTTTCTAAATGCTATAAGCATTCCTGGAATGCTTACAGCTAGGTTTTGTTCATCTTAATTTAGTATCTCTTTTTCTATTTGCTTTGTTTGCTTCTTATATTAAGCACATATCTGTGTGTGTCTCAATTTCTTAGAAATTATGAAGCATATAGAGAGGAACAAAGATAAAAATTTTGGTAGATTTCCCATTAGAAACCATGCAAGCCAAAGTGCAATAAGAATGACATCTTAAAGTGCTGTAAAATTCCTGAAAACTCAGACTTCTGTGTCTACAAAAATATCTTTAAAAAATGAAAGCTGAAGACTCTCAAGTGAACAAAAGCAAAGAGAATTTATTGCCAGCAGATCTACACCATAAGATATCTTAAAGGAAGTTCTGTAGGAAAATGGAAAATAATACTAAAGGATAATTTGGATCTACCTTTAAAAATGAAAAGCAGCAGAAATGGTAAAGTTTATAGAGTATAAAATAATTTTTCTTTACAAGAAATACTCAAAGGAGTTCTAAACAAGGAAGCAAAAGGGCAATAATTGCTACCATAAAAGCACATATACGAAGTTCACAGATTCTATAAAACAATTACACATTTGAGACTACAAAGCAACTACGAACACTAGGACAGGAACAAAACCCCACATATCAATATTAACCTTGAATGTAAATGTGCTGCGTAAAAGATATAAATTGGCAAATAGGATTTAACAATGAGACTCAGCCACCTGTTGCTTACCAGAGATCCATCTAATGTGTAAAGACTTTCACAGGTTTAAAGCAAAGGAGTAGAAAAAGATATATCACACAAATCAAAAACAAAAATGAGAGTGATTGCTATTCTTTTATCAGGTAAAACAGACTTTAACCAACAATGGTTTAAAACAAAAAGGTCAAAGAAGGGCATTATGTAATGATAATTCGATTCGACAAGAAGATTTAACTATCCTGAATATATACAAATCCAACACTGAAGGACCCGTATTTATAAAACAAATACTATTAGGCCTAAAAAAGAGTTAGACAGCCATAATGTAATAGAGGGACACTTCAAAATCCCACTAACTACACTAGACAGCTCATCAAGACAGAAAACTAACAAAAAGACTCTGGACTTCAACTAGACTCTTGACCAAATGGATCTAATAGACATCTACAGAACATTCCACCCAACAACCACAGAATATATGTTTTTCTCATCTGTGCATGGAACATTTTCTTTTCTTTTGAGATGGTGTCTTACTCTGTTGCCTAGGCTAGAGTGCAGTGTTGTGATTTTGGCTCACTGCAAACTCTGCCTCCTGGGTTCAAGTGATTCAGCCTCCCAAACTGCTGGGATTATAGGTGTGAGCCACCATGCCTGGCTGGAACATTTTTAAAAATTGACCATATGCTTGGCCATAGGGGAAGTCTCAATAAATTTAAAAAATATTAATAGAAATCACATTAAGCATCTTCTTAGACTACAGGGAAGTAAATTAGAAATCAATATCAAAAGGAACTCTCAAAACCACACAAGTAGATGGAAACTAAACAACTTGCTCCTTAATGACTTTTGGACAAACAACAAAATTAAGGAAGAATTCAAAAAATTTTTGAAACAAATGAAAATAAAGACACAACATGCCAAAACCTGTGTGATACAGCAAAAGCAGTGATAAGAGGAAGGTTTATAGTATTAAATGTCTACATCAAAAAGAATCTCAAATTAACAACCTGGCATTGCACCTCAATGAACTAGAAAAACAAGAATGAAACAAACCCAAAGCTAGTAGAAGAAAAGAAAAAAGATCAGAGCAGAACTAAATGAAATTAAGACAAAATGTCACATAAAGGATTGACAAAATGAAAAGTTGATTCTTTGAAAAGATTAACAAAATTGATAGACCACTAGCAAGACTAACAGAGAAAAGAGAGAAGATTCATATAAGCCAATCACAAATGATAAAGGTGACATTACAACTGATACCGCAGAAATATATATAAAAGCTCATCAGAGACTACTATGGACATCTTTGTGCATGCAAATTATAAAACCTAAAGGAAATGGAAAAATTCCCAGAAACATACAATCTCCCAAGATTGAACCAGGAAGAAATAGAAATCCTGAGCAGACCAGTAACAAGTAATGAAATTGAATCACTATTTTAAAAATCTATCAGCTAAAATAGCCCAGGACCAGACAAATTCACAGCCAAATTTTACCAGATGTACGAAGAAGAGCTTAGTACCAATCTTACTGAAAGTGTTCACAGGAATCAAGAAGGAGGGACTCATCTCTAACTCATTCAATGAAACTAGTATTATCCTGATACCAAAATCTGGCAAGGACACAACAAAAAAACTATAGGCGTTGATGAACATAGACACAAAAATCCTCAAAAAAACAAACAAACAAAAACAAAAAACAAAAAAACTAGCAAATCAAATGCAACAGCACATCAAAAAGATAACTCATAACAATTGATTAGTTTTTATTCCAGGGATGCAAGGATGATTGAACATAGGAAAGCCAATAAGTGTGATTCACCACATGAACAGAATTAAAAACAAAAACTGGACCTGGCGCGGTGGCTCAAGCCTGTAATCCCAGCACTTTGGGAGGCCGAGGCGGGTGGATCACGAGGTCAAGAGATCGAGACCATCCTGGTCAACATGGTGAAACCCCGTCTCTACCAAAAATACAAAAAAAAAAATTAGCTGGGTGTGGTGGTGCGTGCCTGTAATCCCAGCTACTCAGGAGGCTGAGGCAGGAGAATTGCCTGAACCCAGGAGGCGGAGGTTGCGGTGAGCCGAGATTGCGCCATTGCACTCCAGCCTGGGTAACA
>NW_022436941.1:24664081-24668334 GCF_009761245.1 Sapajus apella | reverse complement strand
CAAAAAAAAAAAAAAAAAAAAAAACTGTATGATCATCTCAATATATGCAGAAAAAGCATTTGATAAAATCCAACATCTCTTTATGATAATTTTCAACAAACTAGGCATTGAAGGAACATACCTCAAAATAATAAGAGCCATATATGACAAATTCACAGTCAATATCACACTTAGGAAAAATTGAAAGCATTCTCTCTAAGAACTGGAGTAAGACAAGGATGTCCACTCTCATCACTAATATTTAACATTGGACTGGAAATCTTAGCAAGAGCATTCAGGCAAAAGAAAGAAATAAAAGGCATCCAAATTGAAAAAGAGGAAGTTACGTTATCTCTGTTCACTGATGGCATGATGTTATACCTAGAAAATCCTAAAGATTCCTTCACAAGAATCCTAGACTTGATTAAAAACTTCGGTAAAGTTTCAGGATACAAAATTAACATGCGGAAATCAGTTGTATTCTACACACCAACAATACTCACACTGAGAACCAAATCAAGAATTCATTCCAATGTACAATAGCCACACACACACAAAAATACCTAAGAACATACATTTCACCAAGGATATGAAAGACCTCTACAAGGAGAACTACAAAACACTGATGAAAGAAATTGAAGATGGTACAAATGGAAAAACATTCCATGCTTATGGATAGGAAGAATCAATATTACTATTCTGAATATAAAGATGTATACACAGATGAGTATACCTTGTCTGAAATTCTTGGGACCAAAATATTTTTTATTTCAGATGTTTTCAGATTTTGGAATATTTACAGAATACATACTGGTTGAGCATCCCTAATCCAAAAATCTGAAATCCAAAACGCTCCAGTCAGCATTTCCTGTGAACATCATGTTGGCCCTAAAAAGTTTTGGATTTTGGAACATTTCAGATTTCATATGTTCAGGTTAGGGATGCTCGACCTTCATAGGTTTAAAGTAAAATAAAGACAAAGACATATCTCAAAAACGCTAATCAAATGTTGGAGTAGCTATACAAATATTAGACAAAACTGACTTCAGAACAAGAAATATTACAAGATGTAAAAAGATACATAATACAGTGATAAAGGGGTCATTCCATCAAGAGACAGTGCTACTCTTTTGCTGTATTCACATTTAGGAGTGTGTATTGTCACCATAAAAGCTAAATTCTATAGCTACTCAATCTCCCAATTCCTTGCTTTCTCACTGTAATCTATCCTCTATCAGCACTGATGAGAATTTGAGTAAGCACTGTCCTAGCAAGGTGGATATTCATGTGCTCTTCAGATATGTGAGCTGCCCAATCCCTTAATCACATTTTGAGTGTCTATTTTCTAGAACAATTCCTGATAAAATTATCGTTAACAGGATCCAACAGAAAACAAACAGCACAACCATGGATTAACTGAAGAGAATTTAATAAAGAAATTATTTCTGGAAGTGTGGACAAAATTAAGGGGATAAATAATTATTACACATCCAGGGATTAGCAACAATGAGAAATCATTATCACACCTCGTCCTGAATGGACGAGAAGAAATAATATTACTAGAGCCTGAAGAAAGCTGGAACTGTGGCTGTGCACAGTGGCTCATGCCTGTAATCCCAACACTTTGGGAGGCTGAGGCGGGTGGACTGCCTGAGGTCAGGGGGTCAGGACCAGCCTTGCCAACATGGTAAAATCCCATCTCTACTAAAATATGCAAAAATTATCCTGGCATGGTGGTGGGCCTCTGTAATCCCAGCCACTTGGAAGGCTAAGATAGGAAAATTGCCTGAAGCTGGGAGTGGGAGGTTATAGTGAGCCAAGATCGTGCCATTGCACTCCAGCCTAGGTGACAAGAGTAAAACTCCATCTCAAAAATAAAAAAAGCTGGAACTGTAGACAAGAGCCACTCAACAGGAGCAGTGGCCACAAACCAGGTCAGCCCTTGCCAGAATCACAGGGCTGAGGCACAGAAGGAGCCAGGGAGAAATATTTCTCTTTTTCTGCCTTTTGATCTCCCAGTGCTGCCTCCTATTAGCCAAATCCAACTGAAGTCAGAGGTCAAGGGAACCTGCTTGATGCAGTTAGTAGAGCTACACCTCTCAGAATGGAAAACAAGGCAAAGATTGGATTCGGTGGTGGAGAACTGAGAATAATGACTCCAAAATATCAATCTCTTTTCCAAAAAGCTGCAGCAGTGGGCAAAACAGACCTTTATGAAGCCTCTATTGATTTGAGTTTTTGAAACCTGAGTTTATCACTTATGGCACCCAGAATATGGGCATCTTAAAAACACCTTTTTATTATTTTTGATTTCATTTTGCTATCAGTACATAGAAAGAGTCCTTAGTGATATAATAAAACCAGGATGGGAAATTATCCACCTCTTAGCTTGCTTTTCAATTCTTTACCTGAACTCTAGAACTTTCCCTGTTTTGCTTTTGTATGGTGACCCTGATTTACCCAAATGCTGAAGCTTCACTTGATGTTGACTAAAGATCTTTGGCCTCTGAGCAGGCTCAGTAACACGCCAGTTACAGAGCAGTGCACAGTAAAACTCCTGACCCTTCAAAGCATGGGAAATGGGGTCAAGTGGTAATTTTAGTCTGAAACCCTGGAGAAGTGAAGGTGCAGTTGGCAGGTCTGACTCTACATTTTGGGTCCTATTGCTCATAAACTGTGTAACAAATGATAGCAGCACAATACTTTCTAAGCATCCTTAGGTAAAAATTATGCTTTTCACTATACAACATTTTCCCTGACGTTTAGTTTTGTAGGATCTTCCTTTTTATAAGTATATTCTTTAAATCCTGAGTAAAGAATGACTGTATTAAACTGCTTTTGTCAATATGGCAAAGACACCTTATTGTCTCCCAATGTCCATTCTTTCCTTTCTCCTTTTAATTTTTATTTTTATGTATTTTTATATAGTACTTTGTTATGGTACTTCCTCCTTTTAGTAATGGAAACCCCCCATAGAATTTTAGAGGTATAGCTAGCCTTTCTTAGAACTAGATGTGGCCATATGATTTCCTTACCATTGGAATATGAACAAAAAATTGATTGATGTGCAGCAACATACGCATCATTTCTCTAAAGGAAAACAGTGCCTTCCACTTTCTCTCTTTTTCCTTTTGGGTCCAACTTGCAGATGTGGTGTTGGTAAGTCAGTGCTGACCATGCAGGCAAGGACCACCCCCTTGGGGGTTGAATGATGTCATGGAAGAGAGCCACCTGTTCATCCTGCATCCTCCACTTACCTCTGAACTATAGTGTGAAAAAAATGAACTCCTGTCTTGCCTGAGCCACTGCTTTTGGTTTTTTTGTTGTTGTTACAGCAGCTTAGCTTAAACCTTAACTAACACATCAGGACTCATTTGGTAGTGACAGATGGCAATTGATTGTTTCATGCAAATTTGTCTGAGAAGTTCTTGAGTAATCCTTAATTCCTCGTCTACACAGGTGATCATACAAAATATTTTATTGAAAATCAAATTTTAATGTGATTTTATGTAATTAAATGGATAACTAAAAAAAATGAACACATATTTTAATATGTGTTTCCAGCAGTATTATCTAGGATGGCTTGCTATTTCACGTATTTTTCTTCCTTATCTTTTTGGTGAGTGCTTTTCACATTCATAGTTCTACACCAGATTGTGTGATCGATACTACAGAGAAGAAAACACCCATGATTTTATCCTCTTCTCTATGGTTTATTCTCAATCGTATGTCAATTGCCAGTCAGACAGTGTTCTTTTATTTTTAAGAAAAGTGCTTCATTAATACTCAAGCCATCGTTTCTATGACAAATGCCTTTAATGTACGGAAGGGAGAAGCTATTTGCATGTGCCTTGTATAACACTGAGGGACTATGTTAACTTCTTTTCCTGGGTCCACAAGGAGTGTGATTTCTTTTTAAGAAAAGAGGGGTGACTTATACACAGTTGATCTTTATTTAAAATACATGACTAAAATGTTATATGTGAGGCTGGGCGTAGTGGCTCTTGCCTGTAATCCCAGCACTTTGAAAGGCTGAGGAGAGCAGATCACAAGATCAGGACTTTGAGACAAGCCTGACCAACACGGTGAAACCCTGTATCTAAAAATACAAAAATAAGCCAGGCATGGTGGTGTGCACCTGTAATCCCAGCTACTCAGGAGACTGAGGCAGGAGAATCACTTGAACCCAGTAGGAGGAGGTTGCAGTGAGCCAAGATCATGCCACGGCACTCCAGCATGGATGACAAGAGCAAGACTCTGTCTCAAAAAAAAGA
>NW_022436941.1:24656829-24663981 GCF_009761245.1 Sapajus apella | reverse complement strand
AGCATGGATGACAAGAGCAAGACTCTGTCTCAAAAAAAAGAAGAAAAAAAAAAAAAGTCCTATGTGGAATGACAGAGTAGGAGAAACAAAATCCTTGGAAACTAATAATTTGAATCCCATTATTCATTTCACAAACATTTACTGAAACTATTATGCGGTGAGGGAGCTGTGCACAGTGCTTCATTAATACTCAAGCCATCGTTTCTATGACAAATGCCTTTAATGTGCGGAAGGGAGAAGCTATTTGCATGTGCCTTGTATAACACTGAGGGACTATGTTAACTTCTTTTCCTGGGTCCACAAGGAGTGTGATTTCAAAGGCAAGAACTTCCCAGCACCATACCTCCATCCACCTCCCCATCTGAGAGCCTAGAGTTCTTTGTCTAACTTTCCCATGCACAGGAAGGGTAGATAGCCCAGGTGAGCTTCCTTTGTTTAGAAAGCCTGCCAAAAGCCTTGGAAGGAGGGGCTCTATTTCCAGCTAGGCAGCCAATCCAGCATCAGAGTCAAAGATCAATCATTGAAGGGGAAATTTGAAGGAACTCTTCTCATGGACAAGAACTTGAATGGGGCAGGAGTAACTCCCAGATTAAAAGTCCCCCTGCCCCTTACCTGTGTAAACTCTATCTCTGGATCCCCTCCCATGACAGCATAGGAGCTTGCTCTTTCTCTCTCTCTCTCCCTACTTCTCTCTCTCTCGCCCAGGTCTCCTCTCCATTCTTGGGGGGAGAGCCCAAGGACCTGGAAAAGACACATCTGGGGAATAGTGAGCACCTTTGGGATGCCTCTGCAACCTGCTCCCCTCCCTCAGTTACATCTGTGGCAAGCCAGCCAGGAGGAAATGTCATAAGAGACTGTGTTACTTCGGAGTGGTGAGTGAATCAAACCTCTCCCACTTGCTAAAATCTGCCCTATCACTTTTCTTAAATCCTTTAAGGAGAAAGCACCAGACACAGAGGCCACTGGTCCTGTGTAGGACTGCAGGAGTCCTGGAGGTGTCTGCAGAAAGCGCCAAGGTCAAATTAAAAGATACTGTGCTCAGCTTTCTCCAAACCTGCTCCCTCCCTCTCTCTCTCTCCATTGTTTCGCTCGGCGCGGCCAGGCCAGGCCTGGGGGATCCTGCCCCTGGGAACCCCCTCCCCTCCGGTGCCCTTGCCTCCTCCCGGTCAGTCTCTTGGTGGAGGACCGCTTCCCTGGCCTTTCTCTTGCTGGCCTCACATCCGGGCCATAAACTGGGACTGCGGGAACCACTGCTGGGTCCTAGAGGCGGGGCCTGCATGGGACCTCAGGAGCAGTTAGTGGAGGTCAAGTTTAAAGGTACAGGTAGCCCTGAGCCTGCCTCAGGAGCTGGGGGTGCTGTGCAGAGCCAGGGGAGCCTCTCTGGCATCCAGGCTGGGAGGCAGTAGCACAGAGAGGTGCCCAACTCATGCCCATGGTCCTCGCAGCCACCATGGCAGACCGGGGCACCTCAGGGGGCTGACGCACACTTTCCCCAGGCCACGTACATAGCAAAAGCTGCAAACAGCTCTGCCTGTGTGGAACACACCTGGCTTTCAAACCCACAGCTGCCAGAAGTTTTTTGACTTTCAGATCCACACCTCCAGAGTCCGGATTTCCATAAGGCAGACTTCTTCCCAGCAGCACCTGGCATAGGAGTAGCCTGCTAGCCCAGTGGCTAAGGTGTAGGGCTAGTAGCCACAAGGTTGCCAGATCAAATCCCTGATAAGGTCAGACTTCACTGGTGCTTGAATGGGTGGATTTTTGGGGGAGTCTAGAAGGTGGAGGCTATAGAATATTGTGTTTGTTTGTCATCCACAAATTTCCAAATGCAACAGAGTGGTGCCAGAATGTAATGATATATCATTTGTCTTGCTTAGGATTGGCTCTCCCTACAGCAGAACTTTTCCATCTAGAAGACCACAATCAAACTGGGTCCTAGGCTCAAATAGTCAATTACAGGCCCCACAACCCTAGGGCATTTTCTTATAATGGAAAGTGGGGTGACAGAGGAGGCCTGGGTCCTGAGGGCATTGTTTCAGCCTCGGCCATGTGTCCACCCTACCTTCTTTGGATTGTTGTGCTCAGGGGTCCCTCCCTAGAAGTTTATATTCCTAGGGCAGTTTTATAATCAGGCCTATGTTAATGGAACTCTTGCTAAGGAATATTGGTACCCATCACCCAAGTCTCACTGGCCTGTTTCAGGGACTTGCTGGTACAAACCACCTATCCCAGCAGTCCACATGTCTTTATGGTGGTCAATGGAGGCACATAGACAGTGAGTGGGAGTACCCATGACACTGGTAAGCATGATTAAACCAAGCACATGTGAGGCCCTGAAAGATGATCATGCATCTCGGGCACCAAGAAAACTACAAGGTGCTATAACTGGGGGATGCCCCAGGGCTTGCACCGTAGCTGGGGATGCCCCAGACCTAGCTATTGCAATTAATAACCAGGGATGCAGACATTCCTGTGTTCAATTTCAGATAGGTGCTACTCTTCCCAAGATAAAGTCTCCTTTAAAATGCATCCTAGAGAACTGGGACCAATTTAACACACAATCGTTGAAGAAGCAGCAGCTCATTTTCCTCTGCTGAACAGTGTGGCTGTATTACCCCTGCCAAGTGGAAAAATCTGGCCTCCTAAGGGAAGTATAGATTATAACACCATTCTACAATTAGACCTGTTTTTTAAGAGTGAAGCTAAATGGTTTAATGTCCCCTATGTGTAAGTTTTCTTTTCTTTTTCTTTTTTTTTAATCGCCTCTACAGTGTTTGCCTCAGTTCCAAGGTTTTCTTTTCTCTAAGGAATGATCCTCAGTTATGTAAGACCTGTACCCCAACCCTACTAACCCCTCCTCAGAACTACCCCCACGTTTAGGAATCCCTGTGTTTCCTCCCTCCACCAATGCTGATTGGGCCTCGTCAGCTCCTATAACCCAAAAGGAGCCACAAAAGGCCAAAATGGCCAAGGCATCTCAGGCTACTAGGATGCCCAGACTCTGCCCCCTGCAGGCAGTAGGAGGAGAATTTGGTCTGACTAAGATACTCACTCCCTTCTCACTTTCTGACTTAAAACAAATCAAGGCAGACTTAGGAAATTTTTCAAATGACCTGGACAAGTACACAGATGTTCTGCAGGGCCTGGGTCAGTCCTTCAAATTAGACTGGAAAGATACCATGTTATTGCTTAGTTAAACCCTAATCAGCAGTGAGAGAAAGGCTGCCCTAGCAGTGGCTCAAGAGTTTGGGGGGACAAGTACCGTAGTCAAGTACATGACCAAATGACACCAGAGGAAAAGGACAGATTTTCTGCAAGTAGACAAGCAGTCTCTAACATGGACCCTCACTGGGATTCTGACTCAGAATGGGGGGACTGAAGTCGTAGACACCTCTTGATCTGCATACTTGAGGGATTAAGCTGAACTAGGAAGAAGCCATGAACTATGCATAACTCAGGGAAAGGAAGAAAGCCCAACAGCTTTCCTTGAGCAATTGCAGGAGGTCTTAAGAAAGTATACTCCCCTGTTACCAGACTCCATTGAGGGTCAGTTAATACTAAAGGACAAGTTTATTATACAATCACCAGCTGACATTCAGAGGAAGCTCCAGAAGCTGGCCCTGGGGCCAAAACAGAGTCTAGAATCATTACTAAACCTAGCAGCCTCAGTGTTTTATAATAGAAACCAGGAGGAACAGGCTAAAAGGAACAGGAAAGACCAGAAAAACTCCACAGCCCTAGTTATGGCCTTCAGGCAAGCAGACCCAGGGCTCAAAAAAGGAAAAGGCTTGGGTTAGCTGCCAGTCTGGCAGAGCTTGTTACCATTGTGGCCTAATGGGACACTTCATAAAAAATTGTCCCCAGAGAAATCAACCACCACCTCGTCCTTGCCCACTGTGCCAAGGGAATCACTGGAAAGCACACTGTACCAGGGAACAAAGGTTTCCAGGGCCTAAGGTGGCTAACCAAATGACCCAACAACAGGACTGAGGGTGCCTGGGACAAGCACCAGCACAAGCCATCAACCTCATAGACCCCCGGGTAAAGCTGACCATAAAGGGCCAGGAGGTTGATCTCCTCCTGGACACTGGTGCCACCTTCTCCATTTTACTCTCCTGCCCTGGACAGGTGTCCTGCAAGTCTGTAACTGCCCAAGAAGTCCTAGGACAAGCAGTCTCCCAATATTTCTCCCAGCCACTAAGCTGTAGCTGAGGAAATATACTTTTCTCTCATGACTTCCTCATCATGCCAAAAAGTCTCGCTCCCTTACTAGGGCGGGATCTGTTAGCCAGAGCAGGAGCCATTATCTATATGAGCCTCATCGAGGAGGAAATCCCTCTCCCCTGCCCATTATTCAAGAAGGGATTGAATGGACAATTTGGACAGGCAAAGAATGCATGCCCAGTTTGCACAAGGCTAAAGAATTCCACCTCTTTTCCTTACCAAAAACAGCATCCCCTAAGACCGAAAGCCAAAATGGAGCTACAGGATATTGTAAGGAACTTAAAAGCTCAGGGTCTAGTAAAGTGCTGTAATAGCCCTTGCAGTACTCCAATTTTAGGAGTACAAAATCCTAATGAACAATGGAGGCTGGTGCAAGATCTCAGGCTTATTAATAAAGCTGTAATTCCTTTATACCCAGCTGTAACTAACCCGTACATCTTGCTCTCTCAAATACCGGAAAAGGCACAATGGTTTACAGTCCTGGACCTTAAAAATGCCTTTTTCTGTGTTCCGTTACATCCTGACTCCCAGTTTCTGTTCGCCTTTAAAAACCATTTAAACCAGAGTTCTCAGCTCATCTGGACAGTGTTACCCCAGGGCTTTAGAAATAGCCCCCACCTCTTTAGCCAGGTTCTAGCCCAGGACCTTAGTAATTTTTCACATCCAGGTACCCTGGTTCTTCAGTACATGGATGACTTACTTACAACTGCAAACTCAGAAACCCAATGTCGGCAGGCCACCCAGGACTTCCTAAACTTCCTTGCTGCCTGTGAATATGAGGTTTCTAAACCAAAAGCACAACTTTGTAGGCAAGAGGTAACATACCTAGGGCTTGTCTTGTCTAAGGGCATTTGGGCCCTTAATAAAGAACGTCTCCAACCCATACTGGCCTTCCTCTGTCCAAAAACCTTAAAACAGTTGCAGGTATTCTTGGGAATAACTGGTTTTTGCCGATTATGGATTCCCAGATATGGTAAAATAGCAAAACCTCTATACGCTCTAATTAAGGAAACTCAAAAAGCTAATGCCCATCTAATACAATGGGACTGTATAGCTGAGGCAGCCTTTCAGACCCTAAAGCAGGCACTACTGCAGGTCCCAGCTCTAAGCCTTCCTACAGGGAATGACTTCTCCCTATATGTTACAGAATAGTCAGGAGTGGCACTGGGAGTTCTCTCAAGGCTGCCTAACAATCACTCAAATATCAGACCTTAATGCTCAAAGGACCTGTACTTCAGCTGCGCACATGTGCAGCCCTCAACCAAGCTACTTTTCTTCCTGAGAAAGATACACACAGAACATGACTGTCAGCAGGTTATAGCTCAGAACTATGCAGCTTGAGAGTGTCTCTTAAAACCTCCTCTAGCCAATCCTGACCTTAACCTATACACTGATGGAAGTTCATTTATGAAAAACGGAGTTCAAAAGGCAAGGTATGCAGTAGTCAGTGTTCAAACAGTGCTTAAAAGTAACTCCCTTCCTCCTGGAACTAGCACCCAGCTGGCAGAACTAGTAGCCCTCAACTGAGCTCTAAAATTAGGAAAAGGAAAGAGAATAAGAATATACACAGATTCCAAATATGCCCACCTGGTTCTGCATGCTCATGGTGCATAGGGAAGGAGGTTTCTATCCTCAGCAGGAACTCCCATTAAATATCATAAAGAAATTTTTAACTTATTACAAGCTGTCCAAAAACCGAAAGAGGCAGTCTTACAGTGGGGTCATCAGAAAGGAAATGAAAAGGAAGCAGAGGGCAATCGCTGAGCTAACCTAGAAGCAAAAAGGGCAACTAAACAAGAATTTATAGAAGGACCTTAAATATGGGAAAACCTTCTCAGGGAACTAAACATCAACTCATCAGAGGAGGTAGAGTGGGCAATCTCTCAGGGACATAATCTTCCTCCTTCAGGATGGTTAGCTATTGAGGAGGGAAAAGTGCTCCTACCTGCTGCCAGCTGGCGGAAAGTACTTAAAACCCTGCATCAAACCTTCCATATGGGTATAAAAAATACACATCAAATGGCCAAATCTATATTTACAGAAAAAGATCTCTTCAAGGCTGTCCAACAAATAGTCAAAAGATGTAAAATATGCCAGAAAAATAATCCTTTGGTACATTGGAAAGCTCCTCCTGGGGAACAGCGAGCTGATCATTACCCAGGTAGGACTGGCAAATGGACTTTATCCACATGCCTAAGTCTCGGGATATCAATATCTGCTAGTATGTGTAGACACCTACCCAGACTGGGTTGAGGCTTTCCCCTATAGAACAGAAAAAGCCCAAGAGGTAATAAAAGTCCTGATTAATAAAATAATCCCTAGATTAGGACTCCCTCACTGTCTTCAAAGCAATAATGGCCATGCCTTCAAAGCTGCAGTGAAAACCTCAACTGCAGCGTTCCTCCTATGCCCCAATTCAGCAGGAAGTAAAGAGTGATCAATGCCCATGTCCCAACAGCAGTTGGACTTTCCCGTTCAGAGTGGGGACTGAGGGACTATGTTAACTTCTCTTCCCGGGTCCACAAGGGGCGTGATTTCAAAGGCAAGAACTTCCCAGCACCATACCTCCATCCACCTCCCCACCCAGGAGCCTAGAGTTCTTTGTCTAACTTTCCCATGTGTGGAAAGGGTAGATAGCCCAGGTGAGTGTCCTTTGTTTAGAAAGTCCAGCAAAAGCCTTGGAAGGAGGGGCTCTATTGCGAGCCAGGCAGCCAATCCAGCATCAGAGTCAATGATCAGTCACTCCAGAGGAAGTTTAAAGGAACTCCTCTCATGGGACAGGAACTTGAATGGGGCGGGAGTAACTCCCAGATTAAAAGTCCCCCTAACCCTTATTTGTGTGGACTCCATCTCTGGATCCCCCCCTCATAACAGCATGGAATCTCTCTCTCTCTCTCTCTCTCTCTCTCTCTCTCTCTCTCTCTCTCT
>NW_022436941.1:24547701-24656819 GCF_009761245.1 Sapajus apella | reverse complement strand
TCTCTCTCTCTCTCTCTCTCTCTCTCTCTCTCTCTCTCTCTCTCTCTCTCTCTGCCTAATAAATTGCTTTCTGAAAAACTGTTTCGGTCTGATATTTACTTGAACAATATCACTGTGCCGCCTGGGTCTCCTCCCCATTCTTGAGTTAGTGAAAGCCCAAGGACCTGAAAAGAACACATCCAATCGGGGAACAGTAAGCACCTTTGGAATGCCTCTGCAACTTGCTCCCATGCCCTAGTTACAAAGCTATGAGTGATTCAGTGGAGATGTCTGTAAGACAGCATCTCACAAGACCTTCTGATTGCAACCTCCCCCAGCTTGTCACTAAAATACCTAATCAGCTTAGAAAAGGATAAAAATGCACTATGAAAAATTAGGAGTGACAATCAGCTATTGATAGGATTTGGAAAAGTTTCTAGTTGCTTCTTGATCCATGCAGTCAGAGACAGGGTAAATCTCTCTACCTGGAAGTAAGAAGGAAGCTCTTCAGCCCAACTAACCACTCCATAGATCAGAAACAGAGCTGTTCTAACTAGAGACTGACAGGTGTCACCCCTTTACAATGGTGGCTTTGGGAGCAGCCATAGTGCCATTGCTTCCCAATCCTTTTTTCTATCCCTTTAACATTCTCTTCCCCTCTTTTATTACATTCAATAAATAATTACAACTCCTAGGAAGCTGAGAAGTATTCATGGAGTGATATACATCTGAGGTGATATCCCCACAGAAACAGGAGTCAGCAAAGCCTTTGAGCATTATAGTTTTTCTTTATTTTCCATCTATTCAGTATCAGAGAGTCAGACAGTGGTGCTGGTGGTAGTGGGAACAGGAGGTAGAGACTTCATTTTGGCCTTGTGAAGCTGCAGTAGATGACAGAAAGTTGTACTAGATCCACTCTCACCATCCCCAGGGGTGCAGGACTCTTCATTCCACTCCCTGCTAAGCCTGGATATCGTCCTTGCCCAAGTTCTAATACTGAACAGGTTTTTTCTTTTGTGTAGCTATATTGTGAGGAGGAAAAACTTGATAAATTCTCCAAGAATTGCAGAGAAAAATTACATACAATAAAAATAAAGAGAAAGGAATAGGAGTCAACATGGCAGACTAGATGCAGGCAGGAAGAGCTGCTCCCACTGAGAGACCAGACCTTTGTGGAGGAAAAGTTAATTATTTTGAACATGGACGCAAACAATGGTCACTAAGTCCGGGGACAGGTTGTGTGAGCCCCTTGAGGCATTCATCCAGCACTGTTTTGGAGAAATCTCTATGTCAACCTATTCCTATACATTGGTTATTGAAAAACAACAGGCAATTGCAAAAACAAGTTGAACTTTTTGTGTTCCTTGAGCCCAGTAGCAAAGGGCCATGTGACTAGGCCTCATGCCAAGCAACTCATTACAAAAAGAGCTAGAGTTCCAGACTGCACCAAAGCTTCTTGAGACCTCTCCTTGTCTGTGCACGGATGAGTGGCTGACTCTGGAGCCCAGGCTGTTGCTTCATGGTCTGGTGATGAATCTCCCATACATATACATATACATATATATACACACACATATATATATATATATATACACACACACACATATATACACACACACACACACATATTTTTCCTTCTTTCCTTCCCATTGCAATTTGCTTATTATCATTTGCTTATTGTATCTGTATTGCCATATACTTGGGATAAAGGTGGTTTACCCTTAAAAGTATTGTGTGTGCCTTTTCTTTTCCCCTAGCACATTTCCCGCACAGAACCATCAAGAATACCAGCACACACTGAACAGATCTTACGAAAGAACTCATTGAGAGTGGATGGAGGGAGGATGCAGACCCCAGGCTGAAAGAGTAGGAAGATGGGAACCCTGCACAGGGTTGCCAAGCACTAGGACTCAGTCCTGACCCCAGGCAGCTCCTGGTGTAACCGCCCAATGAGTTCATTTTGCCCACAGTCCAGATAGAGTTAGTTTATCGAGATAGTCTGGTCCCTAGCCAAGAAGAGGGTTTGTTTCAGGAAAGGGCTGTTATCATCTTTGTTTCAAAGTTAAAGTATAAACTAAATTCCTCTGAAAGTTAGTTTGGTCTACACCTAGGAATGAACAAGGACAGCTTGGAGGTTAGAAGCAAGATGGAAACAGGTCAGATCTCTTTTCAGTCATAATTTTTTCACTGATAATTTTTGTAAAGATGGTTACATTGGGGAAGGGAGTGTGTGAAATAGGCAATTAGTGGTCCATTCTTGCCACAGGCTTCCAGAATCCTAGATAAAGGAGATCCCACACCCTCAACAGACACTTGAGCTGGTAGGGAGAACTGCCCAGAGCATTGACAGAGGCAAAACTCCAGCCTGCATGGATCCCAGAGAGTATGGCATGGGAATGGCTGCAGTGAATCAGAGCCATGGGTGCCCAAACCCCAAGCCTCACCAGGCTGCTTTAGGTGGCTTTAGCCTTTGTTAGCTGCTAGACCTGGACCTGAGCAGGGCTATCTTGCCCGTGCAATGGGGCCAGTGTGATCTAGGCATCCCCGTCTGCTGGCCTATCCCAGAGTCCCTGCCTGGCTGAGCACATGTGCACACACAGACACTTCAGAGTTGTTAGTTTAGACATTATATGTTTTTGTTAGGAAACCAAAAGAGACATGTAAAAAATAAAAATAAATAAATAACAATTAAAAAAATGAAATTGGTTCTCAAAAAAACCGATAATAACACAGATTTTTCCATAGGCCCCTTACTTCACTGCTCGCAGTGAATTCCAGTTTTGCAAATACTCATGGAATTTGTTCTGTGATTCAAATGTTCTGACATTCAAATGTTCTGTGATTCTTTTCTAGGCCTCTGAAGAAAAGTAACCAACAATCAGAAATTATTTGTGATTTGGGGAAAGAACTTGTTTTACGATGTCATTCAAAAGTCTTTTTCTTTTTCTTTTACTTGAATGTCCAATAATGATTTGAAGTTATCCCTTTGATAATTTCAATCCACTTATCATGCTAGCATCAATCCTGTCTTTTTATTTTTTTATTTTTATTTGTTTTTCTGAAAGCTCTAGTAAATTCTGCCTTTTTAATAGTAAACAACTTGGCTGACAAACTAGCAGAAAATGGAGGAATTTGAAGAAAAACATACCCAGATATATACTTTGTAAACTATAGCAAGCATGAGGTATTTATGACACGTTGATTATTGAAATTTAGCTTTTTCAGTATAAAAGAACATTTCTGTTGCAAAAGTCTGAGAATGAAAGATGGCAGTAAGGATCAAAGAAGCTGAGCAAGCAGTGTAATTGACAAGAAGGAGCTGGTATAAGCCACAATTCCAATTAGTAAGAACAAGGGAAAGAACATCGAGAAACTAGGGTAGTTACCCAGGGAGTCCCCGAGGGGACAAGTTTTACAGGCATGAATTTAAAAAAGAAAGGAGCAGAGTCTAGGAGAAATAAAATAGACTGGCATGAATCTTTAAGAGTGCCTAGAAAATCAAAGTCAAAAATGGGCTGAGGCTTAAGAAAAAGGCAGAAAACAACCAGAGGGACTTTTTTATTTGATCTGACAAAAAGCAGTAAGAAAATGTACCTCATAAAGCATTAGAACTTAAAGTAGATAAGGCTACCCTAAGGATGCACCTGCTTGCTTTGAATAAACGCAAACCTCCAAGCTCAGAGACAAAATGGACCCAATACAGCAGCAAACGTGAGTAAATAATCTGTCAATAATTATTTGAAAAATTACAGTGAATTAAAGATATAAAAGATCTGTACAAAAGAAAGCATTGCCTCAGTAAGAGTGGTACCTGGTGGACTGATAATATGGATTTATCCATATGTCACATTGTTCATTTTCAGCCATCCTTATATGCGGTCTCTCACATTGTCATCTGTCACATGTATGTCTACTCTAGAATGGATGCACATATCATTCTCCAAAAGCTCTTGGTTACCAGTTACTGAAAATGCTGAATCTCTGTGTCCCCAACTACGTGCTGCAGATATTTTAAAATATAGCATATTCTTCTACTTACAAGAATTTGCTGTCACTATATTCTTAGCTAAATATAATACCAGCTTCCAATAACTTCCCACCCTAGGGATGATCTCTCTTACATGTCTGCAGCCGAGCAGGCTTCTCTTCCATGTGTCTCCTCCTCTCTCTATCCCTCATCTTCTTCCTCCTTTGTTTTCTCTTTCTGCTGAGAAGTAGGGTGCTTCACATGCCTCTTCTTTTTGTTGTTGTTGGAGAGAATTAATTCCAGCTTTGAGTCTAAAGGCAACACAAATTCTCCAATGGGCAGCACAGAGATCATCTTATTTTCTGAGTACCACTAATAAGTATCCTACCCAACGAGGCCATCCGCAGGGTGTGATGGGTACTTGGCAATTAATTTTGCAGGGCCTTGTCTAAGACTATCAGTTTGATCTTTAAAACATAATACGAATTCATGGGCTCATGTAAGGTATGGTGCTTTTTAATGAAGGGATAGAACGGTGAGCAGAAAAGAGACACATATTGGTTTATTTTCCATTCAGTGCATTTGAAGATTCTTCTTAGTGTTCAAGCACCATCTCTTCCTGTCCACGTACAGGAATCATCAGTTCACATTCTTTATTGTCATCTGCAACATTTTTGGCTATTTCATACTGCCTCCTGGGAGAAAAAGGTAGCAATGCTGTTATTACTCACAATGCTATGGCTCTTCAGATCTGTTTGTATTTTAAAAAATAAAGGCCTCTTTCCTCTTCAGTTCCCTAACTCCATTTAATTAGTGCTGATTACTTTATTGCTCCTGACACCACATCATTCATTGTGCTGCCTATAAATATTGGCTTCTAATAATTCACACAAAAGTTCTTATTATACTTCATTGACAATGCCTACATATGCAGGTTTTAGTCACACGATGCACAGAAATATAAATGATCATTTGTTTTGATTGTGTTAAATTTACTCTTCACATTTGTATGGTGTAAAACAAAACAACACATCTTCCAATCTTACATCTTCTTTAAACTCTTTAGAGCACAAATCCTGGCATTTCTAGAATGTGATATTTTTGCATGTTGACCACACTGTTGCCTTCCACACACTGCCACCCAGGTGAGAGATAAAAGGAGTGTTTCCATCGGGGCAAGAAATGTCTCTTACTTATCCAACATACCTTAAGACCAAGCTGTGAGAGCATGATGTCACCACATGGATCAGAGGCAAGAAAGAACATCAGCTGAGAGGGCCCATTGGCACTGCAGAGCCACAGTCTGAAAATGCTTATGAAGAAAGAGGTGCAGCCACTCCCAGGGGTGGCCTAATATGTAGTATGGAGCCTGTGAAGGGAATGGGGCAAATGATCTTGCTGCCTTAGGATATTGCAGACTGCAGATGATCTTGCCGTCACAACATGGATAAGCAAGAGCCAACACTGGATCCAGATACATGGCTCAAGTCCAAGGGATAGCAGTGGACAACGAGTACTCCAGGGCCCTGAACTCATCCTATGTACAACATGTTTGAGAGTTACCCAGAATGATCACATGAGCACCATTCTGGTAGCCAAATCTTGTGTGAGCTCACAAAAGAAATACTACATGGGTTTTCAGGAGTGATCAGCTTACCAAGCTACCCTTCTGGAGCCAGGATCTAGCCATTTGAGCCCAGCCATGAAACCCTAGGATGCTCCCTTAGGTGCAAATGTTACAGGTACTCTGGTTAAGTCTGTCATATAGGTTGAGGAGCTCCAAATACCTCAAAAAGGAGAAAATGAGACTTAGGCCCAAGCATGTCCCAATCCAGCCTCAGAGATCTCTGATTGGATGGCCCTACCAGCCCCTGCTTTCACTGTATCCCATAAGTGTTGGTATGTTGTGTTTTCGTTTTCATTCAACCCTAAGTATTTTCTAATTGTCCTTGTGATTTCTCTTTTGATCCATTGGTTGTTTAAAAGTATGTTGTTTAATTCCATGTATTTATGAATTCTACAGTTTTCCTTCTGTTACTGATTTCTGATTTCATTCTGTTGTTGGAGATGATGTTTTGTATGATAGATATCATTTAAAATATATTAAGACTTGTTTTCTGGCCTAACATATGTCTATCCATGAAGAAGTCTCATGTTCACTTAAGAAGAATATATATTCCGCTATTTTTGGGTAGAGTGCTATGTACATGTCTTTTAGGACTAGTAGGTTTGTTGTGTTGTTCTCTATTTTCTTAGCATGTCTAGTTAATCTATTCATTATTGAAAATGGGTTTCTGAATTGTCCAACTATTACTGTAGTACGATTTATCTCCTAAATACTGTCAATTTTTGCTTCATGTTTTAAGAGTATGGTATATAGGTGTGTAAATGCTTATGATTATTATATCTTGTATTGAACCTTTTATTAATATGTAATATCCTTGTCTCATATCTTTTTTGATTTGAGGTCTATTTCATTTAATATTAGTCTACCTGCCTTAGCAATCTTTTGGTTACTATTTGCATGAAATATCTTTTTTCCTTCTTTTATTTTCAACCTGTGTATTTGGATCTGAAGTGTTGTAGACAGCATATAGTTAGATCTACTTATAGATCTATACTATAGACCTTTAGATGTTTAAAAACATCTATTCTGCCATTGGAGAATTTAATGCATTTACATTTAAAGTAATTAGATATAAAGAAAGATCAACTTCAGCCATTTTGCTATTTGTTCCCATATGTATTCCTTATAGTTTTTTGTTACTATTCCTCTTTTCACCCATTACTGCCTTCTTTTGTGTTTAGTTGATCTTTATGTGAATATTCTATAAATATTTTCTTGTGATTGCCATAGGGATTATGTTTAATATCTTAATGTTATAATAACCTAATGTGAAATTATACTAACTTAACTTCAATAGCATATAAAGACTCTTGTTTCTATAGAGTTCTGTTCTCTGCTTTGGTTATTGATGTCACCAATTATATCTTTATGTTCTGTGTGTCCTGTAACATATATTAGTAATTGTTTTATACATTTGTTTTTTAAGTCACATAAAAAATCAAAAGTGGAGTTACAAACCAAAATTATAAAAATGTTAGCTTGTATAGTTGCCTAAATATTTATCTTTACCAAAGATCTTTATATCTTCAAATGGCTTTGAGTTACTGCCTACTGTCTTTTCATTTTATCCGAGAAAACTCCTGTTAATATTTCCTGCAGTTCAGGTCTAGTAGTAACAAACTTTCTCAGTTTTTGTTTATTTGGAAATGTCTTAATTTTTCCTTCATTTTGAAGAATAATTTTGCTCTATATAGAATTTCCAGGAATAGCATTTTTCTTTCACTTGACTATATTAGCTCACTGCTTTCTAATCTCCAAGGTTTTAGAGAAATCAGCTGATTGTCTTATAGAGAATTCTTTGTATGTGACAAGTCATTTCTCTTTTGCTGCTTTCAAGATTCTCTCATTGTATTTAGGATTTGTAGTTTGATTATAATGTGTTTTGGTATGGGCCTTTGATTTTTATCCCACCTGAATTTTGTTTAGCTTTTTGGATTTGTAGATTCATAACTTGCACCAAATTTGGGAAATGTGTGGCCATTATTTCTTCAAATAACCTCTCTATCCCCTTCTCTTTCTCTTCTACTTCTGGAACTTCACACTGTGTGTGTTGTCTCCCCGATGGTGTCTCACAAGTCCCTTAGGCTCCATTTATGATTCTTCATTTTTTTCTTTCTGTGCCTCTGACTGAATAATTTCATAATACCTATCTTCAGTTTCATGGTTTTTTTCTTTTACCTGATAAAACCTACTGTTGGGCCCATTTAGTGAATTTTTTATTTCAATTATTGTACTTTCAACTTCAGACTTTCTATTAGTTTTTCTTAAATAATTTATCCCTCTTTATTTGTATTTACATGAGAGAATATAGTAATAATGAGATATTATTCTTATACTTACCTTTAGTTCTTTAGACATGGTTTCCTTTAGTTCTTTTAACATATTTTAAAAGCTCATTTAAAGCCCTTGTCTAGTCTTTGCCCAGTGTCTGACATTCTTTATGGACATTTATTGACTGCTTTTTTCCTGTTTATAGGCATATTTTATTGCTTCTTTGCATGTCTCATAATTTCTTTGTTGAAAACATGATATTTTAAATAATGTGACAACTCTGAAAATCAGACTGTCTTCTCTCTCCAGGGTTTGTTCTGGTGGCCACTGATGTCCTTGCTCGGTTTGCTTAGTAGTCAACTAATAATTAAACAGAGATTTTCTTAAATGCCTAGGATGAGTAAGTCATCTCCCAGTCTTTGAGAAGGGGGTTCTGTGTGTGTGCTGAGGCATCCCATCAACAGTCAGCAGGCAATTGACAACTCTGCCTTAGCCTTCATATCCAGCTCAAGCAGTACTTCAGGATTAGCTAGAAGTGAGAGCTTAGGGACTTTTCACATATTTCCTGAGCACATATACAGTCCTGGTCATATGTGTAGTTCTATACATGTATAAGGCCTTATAGATTTTCAGAAATACTTTGGAGCTTTTTAAAGGCCCCTATGGATATCTCATTCCTGAGCTTTTCTTTATAAGCTTTTTAATGAGCTTATTATTTGCCCCAATTCTTTGTCTATCTCAGGTAGTTGCAATGCTAAATAATTGCCTCTTGTTTTCAGCAAATGACCCTGAGAAAAGGCTGTTCACACTATGTGAACTCTGAGTATATTAAATAAAGACAGCTTTGTAAATGGGGTCTTCCAGAAAATTATCAGATAATTCAAATAATAACAATTCTGTGAGGCTTTGAAGGGGCTCAGACAACTTTCTGCTCTTTTCAGTAGCTGCCAATTTTTGATGTGGTGATTAAGGTCCGAAATTCTCCCTGGAGCCTCCTAGGTTGTTTATTTTTTAATTGATGATTTGCAACTGAACTTATGGGTTTGAAAAACTTGGCTTGATTATTTAAAGAACTACTAATTTCACCTTTTGATACTGCCTTTGCGAAAATTATAACAGTGGGAAAATTATGACAGTGAAAGAGATCTGACTCGACCAACTGCATCTTGCTTCTAACATCCAATCTGTCCTTGCTCATTTCTAGGCATAGGCCAAACTAGCTTTGAGAGAAACTTAAGTTTAAGGTTAACTTTGAAACAAAGATAATCATAACCCTTTCATGAAACCAAACTTCTTCTTGCCTAGGGAACACACTGTCTTTGTAAGACTAATACATTAGCCATAATACAGGAAATTATGATTTAGGGAGTCATGCAGCTAGAGGCCATAAGATTCCAAACCTCCCCAGTCACTCCTAGGCATAACATTACTATTGTAAAACCTAAAATTGGTGCTTGAGATATTTTTCAGACCCTGAGTTCTGATGCACCAGCTGATGCCATCCAGACTGGAAATTTGGCCCAACCAGTTTTGTGATCCCACCCAGGAAAAGAAGGCAGCAAGAAGAAGCTAATTTAAGCCCCTATGATTTCATCTTTGATCTGACCAATCAGTACTCCCTACTCCCTGGTCCCTACCCACCAAATTCTCCTTAAAAGCTCTGATCTCCAAATGTTAATGGCAACTGATTTGAGTAATAAAACTCTGGTTTTCCATTTAGCTGGCTCTCTGTGAATTAAACTCTTTCTCTGCAGCAATTCTCCTGTCTTGATACATCAGCTTTATCTGCGCAGTGGGCAAGAAAAATCCATTGGGCCATTACACTTTAAGGTCTTTCTAGAAAAAATTCCTCTCACAGAAAATGGTAGCTCAAGCTGATGACACAGCATGGCCATTTGTGCAAATAAGGGCTCTTTGCACATTGGATGTCTCCCTGACTTCCTATGCTTGCCTGTACTCCCTTTCTCTTGCTATATCATATCCTTTGCCTTTAAATAAATGCCTATATGAATATACTTGGTGGAGTCTGGTGAACCATTTCAAATAACCAAACTGGAAAAATCTTTGCAATGCTATATCTATACAATATAATACTATGCAGCTGCAGAAAAGTATGTGGAATGTATCTGTGGACTGATATAAGAAGATATACAGGATATGTTGTAAAATGAAAATGTAGGTGAGGAAATGCGATATAGTATACTGTTTTTCTTGTAAGACAGGAGAGAAAGACAAGGTCATATAATTGTATTTGCCTGATTTGCATGAGGAAACACAGGAAGATTACACACACACACACACACACACACACACACACACAAACTATTAAAATGATTAACTATTGAAGTGGGGGAAGCAAGATATCTTAACAATAAATTTTCATATTGAAGATACTTGCACATGTATGTTTATAGCAGCAAAATTCACAAGTGAAAAATCATGGAACCAACTCAAATGCCCATCAATCAACAAGGGATAAAGAAGCTGTGGTGTATATATATGATGGAATACTACTCACTCATAAAAAGGAATGAACTAACAGCATTGGCAATGATCTGGATGAGATTGGAGACTATTATTCAAAGTGAAGTAACTCAGGAATGGAACACCAAACATTGTATGTTCTCATTGATATGTGGGAGCTAAGCTCTGAGGATATAAAGGCATAAGAATGATACAATCGTCTCTGGGATCTTGTGGGGAAGAGTGGAAGGGAGTGAGGGATAAAAGACAACAAATATGGTGCAGTGTATACTACTTGGGTGGTGGGTACACCAGGATCTCACAAATCACCACTAAAGAACCTACTCATGTAACCAAATGTCATCTATACTCCCATAACTTATGGAAAAAATATAATAATTAAAAAGTTAAAAATTCATATTGTTTTGATTTTTGAAACTCATATTACACACTCAAAAAATTAAAAGTTCAAATTAAACAAAAAGAAAAGAAAAATTAAGTTGTGGTGTCTAACAGGTATAATAAAATATACATGGTTTCAAATAAGTACTAATAAATAAAGATGGAAAAATAATAGACATGTCAAAGCATAAACATAAACAACAAAAGTAAATAGCAGCACAAGATAGGAAGCTGAAGTTTTACCTGGGTAACGTGGAAAAGGCTTGGATTATATTATTATTATATATATTATATTATTTTAGTTCAGGCCTTCTGAACAGCAGCACTAATGACATTTTGGGCAGGATACTTCTTTGTTGTGGTGGGCTGTCCAGCGCATTGTCAGAGAACAGCCCGCCTCCACCCACTAAATACCAGCAGCACTTCCTCCCCTGCATTGTGACAACCAAAAATATCTTCAAACATTGTCAAATGAGGTGCCGGTGGTGGCAGGAGCACAAAAATTGTGCCCAGTTAAGAATCATTGCTCTAAGTAAGTAGATTTTCTGAGCAGCTCTAGAAAATGTTTTCCTAGCAACTGGTCTATGTTCCAGAACCACTTTTTCATTGAGATGTCAAATATTTCATGTAATACTTTTCCAGTTCTTTATTGTTACTGTAATCTTGATGCTGCCAGTATGTTGTTTCGTAACTTCTTTGGAGTGACATTAACAATTTACTAGTAATATTTTCCCTTTAATAAGATACTTAAGTTGCTGAATCATTTGGTGTGACTTTATTACTTTGAAACTTTTTGTGTGGAGGCCAATCTCTATTTCTTTAATGATATTTGAAAAATGGAATTTAATACTAGTGTCCATATAGGTACTTAATTGAGAGGAGGAATATCTTTAATATGTTTGAAATAATCCTGTTACTGACTTCCTTTCTTTTTTACCTTTCCTTGAGGGTCTGGAATTCTTCAAATCCTTCAAGAAATTGTCCCGGGGTTGTTAAGTCCAGTAATTAGTTAATTAGCACCACAGCTGTCACAATCCCAATCTGAACGTGGCCTAAACTGAGATGCCACTGCTAGCACAGTAGCTCACCATTCTGGCAGCAGAGCTTGTAGTAGGTATGCAGAAATAGAAGGCGCTTCTCTCTCTGCTCTACTTATGATCTTCTGAGAGTGATGCATGTGGTCATAATTATTGTTAAATATAATCCTTCCGTTTCTGAAGAAAGCAAATCCAGAAAATTAAGTCATATGGTCTTAATGTGGACTGGTCCACAGATTACAGCACAACTATCTATTGAGCTTGATGTTAAATCTCCTTCCACTTCCCTGTCTTATTCCAGAGAGTGATGGTGGTGGTGTCAATGTGATTCATTTCAGTTCAAGGAACAAGAAAGCACGCATTTCCCAGGAGAATCACCGTGGTCTACCCCGTCTCTGAACCCACGTGGAAGGGTTTCCTCATTGGAAGTGAGATACAGTCAAAGCAGTAGTAAAGCGCACCGTTTTATACCTGCTTTGGGAAAATCATTATATTTTCGCTGTAAAACATACACACACACATACACAGAGAGAGAGAGAGAGAGAGAGGAATCTCAAGATGGGGTACTCTAAAATCTTCAGCCTGCAGCGGGATCTAACTACCTTCCCTTCCGTCCCAGTGCCTCCGGATGCTTGCAATCTCATTCGCAATTCACCAGCGTGTGTGAGTGTAGACTCCAGACCCAGCACAGAGGCCAAGAATTTGACCAAGGGCACCAGCTAAATAGCAAACAGATGTCTTGTCAAACATGTGAAAACCTCAGAGACTGGGGTACCTCCGGGAAAACCAGTTCCAGCCCAGGAATTTCTGAGTAGAAAAACTGGCCGCTGGGTTGCTTAATTCTCTTTGCTTGACCGGAGCCGGTTTTGAAAGCAAGTGTCCCTTCTCCCCCAGCTTCAGGAAGGGAAACCCCAGTTCCCGGCGGTTGCAGAGCTAAGAAAAACCATCCCGCCCGGCCCCTTCCTGTGGTAACGCTGGCCTAACCCAACTCTGCCCCACAACCCCGATTCACCCGGGAGACACAGACGCCAGGCTCCTTAGCACTTCGTCGCCTCTTCCTCCAGCCTGGCTTCCTAAGCTCCGTAAAGACTCCGGACTCCAGACCTTGTTTCCAACTTCGCATCCGCTGCCTGGGCCACATGCCTCCCTGGCTTATTTAGGAAGCGAAATTAAGGCCACACATTTGGCTCCAGAAATTTGTTCTGACGGCGCGGCCGACCCCCTGCAGGGTCGTTTCCGAACCACCAAATATCCTGGTTCTCAAGCCCTTACCACCCCCTAGCACACGAAGTGTTAAATTCCCAAATATCCTGGTTCTCAAGCCCTTTCCACCCCCTAGAGCACACGAAGCGCTAAATTCCCAAATATCCTGGTTCTCAAGCCCTTACCACCCCCTAGCACACGAATCCCTGGCTGGCGGTGGAGCAGGTGTGTTGCTGGTAGCTCATCGCTGGCGTCAAGATAGACCTGCTCCGTACGTGTCCGCTTTCAGATAACATCTGAAACCGTACCGAGGCACATCCTTCATCCAAATATCCACGTTTAAGGTGTCCAGATTTGAGTTTGGTCTGACCTACCCCCTCCCCGCGCCGACCCTGGAGGCATCTTCCGTGGGCTCTTTCTCTTCGAACCCCAAGGGGTACGTGCCTGGGTGTGCCAGGTCCGCCTCTTCACTGGCGCTGGCCAGGGGCGGGGTGGGTAGGCTGGGACCTGTGTCTGATTATCTGGGAGGGTGAAGCCACCGTCCCAACCGCTGTCTGCTGCGCTCCAGTCCTTCCAGGCTCTTCCAGGAGGAAAAGGCACTATACAAGAGAGGAGGGTAGGGGTCCCAGGACTGAATACCCTTGCCGGGGTTTTGACAGCTGCCGCCGTCTCTGAACTCCCAACTCGCGCTGAACCAGATCCCTGTCATGGGACCCCCTTCCAGCTCAGGTTTCTATGTGAGCCGCGCGGTGGCCCTGCTGCTGGCGGGGCTGGTGGCCGCCCTCCTGCTGGCTCTGGCCATACTCGCCGCCTTTTACGGCCGCTGCGCGCGCGTCCCACCGTCGGTGCTGCCGGGACTCGGGGACTCGGAAGCCGAGTGTTCTCCCCCTCGCAGGCAGAAACCGACGCCGACCCTGACGCCCGGCAGTGCAGACGAGCTAGCGGTGACCACCACCCCTAGAGACGAGCGACCCCCGGGGCCCTGGGACCACCTACGCCTGCCTCCCTGGCTCTTGCCGCTGCACTACGACCTGGAGCTGTGGCCACTGCTGAGGCCCGACAAGCTTCCAGCGAGGTCTTTGCTCTTCTATGGCCGCGTGAACATCACGGTGCGCTGCACCATGGCCACTGTTCGACTGCTGTTGCATAGCGTCTTCCAGGACTGCGAGGGCGCCGAGGTGCGGGGCCCCCTGTCCCCGGGCACTGGGAACACCACCGTGGGCCGCATACCAGTGGACAAGGTGTGGTTCGCGCTGGACACGGAATACATGGTGCTGGAGCTCGGTGAGCCCCTGCAACCTGGTAGCAGCTACGAGCTGCAGCTCAGCTTCTCGGGCGTGGTGTTTGAAGACCTCAAGGAGGGACTCTTCTTCAGCGTCTACACCGACGACGGAGAGCGCAGGTAAGGGCTGGACTGCCCGGGGCCCCTCTCGGCTCTCCCCTCCCTTCCGCCCCCTCTGTCCAGGTGCAGCCTGCAGATCCAGCTGCCGACCTTACCCAGGTGCGCGTCTGCTGCCCTTTCCAAAGAATCCCCAGCCCATCCCTTGCAACGTTTTCTTCCAAAGCCAGAGTGCCAGCGCCTCCTTCCTCCCTTTTCCTAAGACTTTGGTCGGAATAAAGTGACCGTGGAGACCGCAGCCCTTCCTCTGGCTAGTTTCCAACCCTGTTCCTACTCATCCAGTTTGCTTCTGTTGTTGCCCCTTCTGAGGCCGCTGGTACCCCCAGCTTGTCGTTTTCTTCAGAAAGCATCTTTCCTCTCTGGCCCTAAATTTCGTCACCCCATTCAACAAACCCCTTGGCCCTCAAAGGTTGGTCCTTGGACCAGCGGCAGCTGTAACCTGGGAGCTTATTAGAAATGCAGAATCTCAGACTCCACGCCCACCAAGGCAATCGGAATTTCCGTTTTAAGTAGATCTCCTGGTGACTGAGGCGCGCTAAAGTTGGAGATGCGTCTGGCTAAAGTACCCTACCGGGTTCTGAGTTTCTTCCCTCCCCAAGCCCATCTCCCTGCTTTGTCTCTTTCTCCAGGCACTCTGTAACTGCTGCTCTTACAACAAATACACGCACGTTGGGGCTGTTTGTTCCAGTATCTTTTGATTTTTGCAGGTTCTCCAAAATTCAGGAATCGCCTTTAAGTGGTGCCCTGCCAGGGCAGCTTGGGGTCCGCATCATCTTTTGCTGGCGAGCAGCTGCATCCCTACCAGCTCCTGGCTCTTAGTCGAGCTCTGCAGAATGTCAAAGTCCGGCACTTTTGTGGCCTCTCTGCCGTTGAGTGAAGGGGGTGTGGGGGGGGGACAATAAAGGGATAATAGGAGAATAGGAGACCTACCCTGCGAGTTTGCAAGCCCATGTAATGTACATGTGCTCTTTTTACACTCATTTGAGATAGTATCTCCCACACGGAATGTCTCCTGCCCCTGCGCAAGAATTGTCTCTTTCCAGGCTTGGAAACCACGATACTGTACACCAGCGAACACCAGGGAAATGGCTTAAGTGGGAGATATCAAAATTTAATTTTTTCCAACCGGCGATCTCTTTCTCCACTCACACACTGGCCGAGCATTTGCGACTACACAACTGCATGTACTTTGTCCTTTATTATTAGAGAAAATGTTCTCAGTTGTTCTCTGAGGGGAAGAATCCCACTACATTACCCCCCTAAACCATCTCCTGCACCGCCTTAAAAATTTCAAAGGTTTAAAAATAAGTTTAAAGAGCTACCCTAGTGGATGTGTAATCTGTAACTTTTGTTTTTAAGGGCAATGTGCTTGGTTTTTCTCTTTAAAAAATACATCAATGCTTGAAAAAATAGTTTTGAAATTTTCTTATTCAGATGTGTTACTCAACTTATGTGAAAAAGGAATCTTTTGAAATTACTGTGTACATCAAGGTGCAAAATATTTCAGAAGAAAAAAATGGAAACATTTTGCCTACATATCTGACTTTTTTTTTCTTTTTTTTTTTTTGCTGTAGATCCGTAAATCTTCCTCTGTTCACCTATCTCTTCCTTGGTCCTGTCTCAGCAGGGCTGTAGCCCAGACAAGCTTGCAAAGATGGGAAAGGAAAGTCCCTTTCCATTTTTCTATTGTGATGCTAACTCTAGTGTTAACTAGAAACTATATTTTCAGAACATTAAAATTCAAGCTAGAAGAAATCTTAGATGTTCATAAACCAAGGTAGAGCTCCAAAATTGTGATGTTTTGGAAGAGTTGCCAAAAGGCCCTCTGGGTCTCTGCTTCTGAAACCACAAGGAAAAGACACCTAAGGTTAAGCTTGAAGTAACGGTCATGGAGAAAGTGCATCAGAAGGATGGCTTGTGGTACAGCAGATTCTGGGAGCCCAGCAGGTCTGAGTTTGAACCTGAGCTGCGTGAATTGAGCTAGTCTCTTAACCTCTCTGAATCTGTTTCCTGATTCACAGAGTAGATATAATAACTGTCAACTATTAAAGTACTGTGAGAATTAAATGGAAAAGTGGAGTACACAGTGATACATACAGCCTGGGTAGTGGAAACTGCTATCCTTAGTTCAGATTATCATTATGATCAGCTTCCTTGTTATCTAAACACAGAACCTGCCAAGTTCCTAGTATATATGAGTCAAAGAAGATTCCCAGAGGAGAAGAAGGAAAAAGCTGAGGGAGTGGGGAGTTATTGCTTAATGGATATAGATTTTAGTTTTGGAAGATGATAAGAGTTCTGGAGATATGTTGACAACCTATCTCCAGAACTTATTCACAATGTGAATGTACTTAACGCTACTGAAATATACACTTTAAAATGTTAAAGTGGTAAACTTTATGTTATGTGTAATTTACTAGAATTCAAAATTTTTTAAGAGCAAAAATACATTATAGATCAGTGAGTTTAGAATGGGATTTGGAGATTTGTATGTTTTGACAACTGTCTCAGATAATTCTGATAGCTTCAATTAGCACCTGATCATTTTGTGTCCTGCACCCAAATCTCATTTGGAATTGTAGTTCCTATAACCCAGTGGGAGGTAATTAGAACATGGGGGCAGTTTCCCCCATGCTATTCTCCTGATAGTGAGTAAGTCTCATGAGATCTGATGGTTTTATGAGCATCTGGCATTTCCCCTGCTTTCACTCACTCCATCTTGCTGGCCTGTGAAGGAAGTGCCTTTCTTCCCCTTCACCTTCTGCCATGACTGTAAGTTTCTTGAGGCCTTCCCAGCCATGCAGAACTGAGTCAATTAAATCTCTTTTGTTATCAATTACCCAGTCTTGAATATTTCTTCATAGCAGCATGAGTACAAACTTATACAGTACCTAATACTTTTTTCTTATTTTTAATTTTGAAATAATTATGGATTCACCAGAAGTTGCAAAGATAATGTAGAGAGATCCTGGGTACACTTCATCTAGTTATTGTACATAATTATAGTACAATTGGTACTATGTATATACAAATGTTTTTATGTCATTCATCATATGCGTATATTTGTGCAAAAACTACCGCAATAAAGATACAGAGCTGTTCCACCTCAAAGATCATCCTCATAGTTCTGCTCTGTACTCACTCATACCACTCCCTAATCATCTCTAACCCCTGACAACCACTAATCTGTTCTCTATCTTTGTAATAATATCATTTTGAGGATGTTCTATAAATGGAATTATATAGCATGTGACTTTTAGAGATTGACTTTTCCGACTCAGCAAAATTCCCCTGGGATCCATCCAAGTTGTAAGCATCAATAGTTTGAGTCCTTTTATTGCTCAGTGCTATTCCATGGCATAGTTTATTTAGTCATTCATCTATTGAGGAGTATTTTGGTTGTTTCCAATTTTTTGTTATTAAATATAAATCTTCTATGAATAATTGTGACAGATTTTTCTCTTTAAGAGGCAGGGCTCCTCTATGTTGCCCAGGCTAGCCTCAAACTTCTGGCCCCATGGGATCCTCCTACCTTTGCCTTCCAAAGCACTTGTACAGGTTTTCATGTAAACACAGTGTTTATTTTACTGGGACAAATGTCCACAAATGTCATTGCTGGTCATGTGGTAGTCTCATGTTTAGTTCTTAAGAAATTACCAAATTGTTTTTCAAAGTGGCTATACCATTTTACACTCCTACCAGCAAGGCAAGTGTGATAGAGGTTCTCCGTATCATGGCCATCATTTAGTATTGTCACTATATTTTTGCTGTCCTCATAGGTGTAAGGTAATACTCATTGTGGTTTCAATTTGCACATCTCCAATGGCTAATGATGTTAAACATCCTTTTGTGTGCTTACTTGCCATCTGTTTGTCACAGTCAGTGAAACGTCTTTTCATGTCTTTTCCAATTTTCTAATAGATTTTATTTTTTTACTGTTGAATTCTGAAAATTCTTTATACGTTCTAGATCTAAGTCCTTTGTGAGATATATATGGTTTGCAAATATGTTCTCTCAGCTTGTCTTTTCATCACCTTAAGTTCTTTCAGAGAATACTAGTTTTTAATTTTGATGAAGTCCAATTAATCTATTTTTAGATTAATTGGATCATGCTGTTGGTGTCATGCCCGAGAACTCTTCACCAAGCCCTAGGTTCTGCAGATTTTCTATATTGCCAAAAGTGTTTTACAATGAAATCTATAATCCACTTTGAGTAATTTTTTAAGATGTCATGTTTAGGTTGAGGTTAATTCTTTTGTCTATGGAAACTCACTTTTTCCAGCATCATTTGTTAAAAAACTATCTTCCATCTGTTGAATTGTACTTCTGTTAAAAATCTGTTGGCCACAGTATTACTGGATTCTCTATTCTGTTCCATCAGCATTGGTGTTGATTCCTCTGCCAGTACTACAGTCTTGATTACTGTAGCTATATAATAAGTCTTGAAATTGTCTTCGTTTTTAGAATTGTTTTAACTATTTTAATTTCTTTTCCTATCCCTACGTATTTTACAATTTTCTTATATATAGCTACTAAAAATTTTATTGGAATTTTGGTAAGACCTATATTAAACCTTTATGTAAATTTAGGGAGAATTGATAGCTTTACTGTCCTTAATCTTCCATTCTATGAGCATGAAATGTCCATTTATTTAGATTATTTATTTATTTCATCAGGATTTTTATCATTTTTAGCATACAAATCCTACATATGTTTTGTTAGATTTACACTCAAATATTTAATTTTGTTTGAGAAATAGTAAATGGTGTTATATGTTTAATTTTGGTTTTCTACATGTCTGTTGCTGCTATATAGAAATACTCTTGTATGCTGATCTTGTATCCTGTGCTCTTGCTGAAGTCATGAAATCTAGGGCTTTGTGGTTTTTATTTTGTAGAGCCTTTGGAATTGTCTAGAAAGATCATCATGTCATTGACAAATGGAAGCAGTTTTATTTATTCCACTTCAATCTCTCTGCCATTTGTTTTCTTTTCCTGTCTTATTGTGTTGGCTAAGACTTCCAGCCCTATGTTAAATAAGAGTGGTAAGAATGAACATTCTTGATTTTTCTCCTCAACTTAGGGGGAAGTTTTTAGCCTTATCGACTAAGTAAAATATTAAATGCAGGTTTCTGTATATGTTTCTTTTTTATCATATTGAGAAAGTTGTCCTCTATTCATATTTTTTTCTGAGAGGTTTTTTTTCTTGCATGAATGCATGTTGAATTTTTCCAACATTTTTTCTGCATAAATTGATATAATTATGTGATTTCTTCTTGAGCCTATTAATATGGGTATTATATTGATTGATTTCTGAAAATAGTGAGCCAGGCTTAGTGCCCCACCCACCCTTATTTTTAAGAGATGGGATCTCACTCTGTCACCTGGGCTGGAGTGCAGGGGCATGATCATAGCTCACTCAAACTCTCAGGCCCAAGTGATCCTCTTGCCTCAGCTTCCTGACTGGATAGAAGGACAGGCACCTGGTTAGTGCCCCACCCTTTTTGATAAGAGCCCTTGCTATACAGTAGAGGAGAGTGGACAGTCCTTTTAATGCAGGAAGGAAGATTGGGAACACAGAGAAAAGAACAAATGGAGAAAGCAAGAGTCTTTACTTTGTACCCTCCTCCTTCTGACAGGGTATGTCCCTCAGGGAAAGTATTTTTATGAAAGTAATTTTTCAAGAAGGATTCCCAGAAAAAACCAGCTGGAGAATGAGCAAGTGTGACTGAGAAAAGAAGAAGGCCAAGCTGGAATATGCAATTAAACAAAGCTCCATGGAGTAAAGTTCTGTAGAGTGTGAACCACAGCTTAGAATTGGAGGTATTGGGAGCAAAGGAGCAGGGGAATTTTCCCCCTCCACACCGGCTGTAGCCTGGCCTTGAGACTAAGTTAATTCCCAAGTAGTCTGCTTTTCAGTAATGCAGGCAAAGAGATTCCACGGGGCGCCTTGTTCTTCCCTTTATGATCAGTGTGGCTCTGCAGCCAGTGGCTTCTAATTCATAGAACAGTAGATTAGGACAATGGGCCTTAGATACTGAAGGTGGTCCCTGCAATCCATTTGATGCCTAAGGGGATCTAGGATTTTATATATGGGCTGAGGATATTGACTAGAGAGCTATAGAGAGTCTACCATATTTCATACTTTTCTGTATAGGCGCAGAAGTGGTTCAAAGTAACTGTGTTGTGTTGAAAGCTGTAAACATGGTTATCCAAGACGTGACTCCAAAAGAAATTGCAGCCAGGCTCAGAGGACTGGCCATTGAAGTAGGAGCCCAGATGAGGGACCCATGATCAATGGAAACCACTGAGCCTTGACTATTATGAGGGAATGGTTCACAAGTCACAGCATCTGACAAATTCAAAATGTCTTCTCCTTTCAAGGGGTCTCCCAGCAGAGACCTGGCAAGGTGGCTAAATAGGAATAGTTCTGGTTTCCAGCTCCTAGAGAGATCAATGCAGAAGGAAAGTGATTCATGCATTTCCAACTGAGGTACCCAGGTCATCTCACTGGGACTGGTTAGACAGTGGGTGCCGCCTACAAAGGACAAGCTGAATCAGAGTGGGGCATTGCCTCACCCAGAATTGCAAGGAGTAAGGGAACTCCCTAGCCTAGCCAAAGGAAGCCTGGAGGGACTGTGCCATGAGGGACGGAGCACCTGGGACCAGATACTACTTTTCCTACAGTCTTCGCAACTCGCAGACAGGAGATTCCCTTCTGTACCTACGCCACCAGGGCTCTGGGTTTCAAGCACAAAACTAGGCAGCCATTTGGGCAGACACCAAGCTACCTTCAGGATTTTTTTTCATACCCCAGTGGTGCCTGGAATGCCAGTAAGACAACTTTTCACTCCCCTGGAAAGGGAGCTGTAGCCAAAGAGCATAGCGATCTAGCTCAGTGTATCCCACCCCCACAGTGCCCAGCAAGCCAAGATCCACTGTCTTGAAATTCTAGCTGTCATCACAGCAGTCTGAAGTTGTCCTGGGACTCTCGAGCTTGGTGCGGAAAGGGGCATCTGCCATTACTGAAGCTTGAGTAGGCGGTTTTCCTCTCACAGTGTAGACAAAGCCTTGGGGAAGTTCCAACTGTGTGGAGCCCTCCCCAGCTCAGCAAAGCCTCTGTAGACAGACTGCCTGAAGATTCCTTCTCTCTGGGGAGGGCATCTCTGGGAAAAAAGGCAGCAGCCCCAGTCAGGGGCTTATAGTTAAAACTCCCATCTCCCTGCGACAAAGCACCCGGGTAAAAGGGTGGCTGTGGGTGCAACTTCAGCAGACTTGTCTGCCAGCTTTGTGCAGTGGATTTCCCAGCACAGCGTTCAAGCTCTGCCTCCTGAAGTGGTTCCCTGGCCCCTGTGTCTCCTGACTGGGAGACACCTTTCAGCAGGGGCTGACAGACACCTCATGCAGGAGAGCGCCAGCTGACATCGGGTTGGTGCCCCTTTGGGATGAAGCTTCCAGAGGAAGGAACAGGCAGCAATCTTTGCTGTTCTGCAGCCTCTGCAGCCTCCATACCTGGGCAAACACGGTAGGAGGAATAGACCTCCAGCAAACTCCAGCAGACCTGCAGCAGAGGGGCCTGTTAGAAGGAAAACTAACAGAAAGAAATAGCATCAACATCAACAAAAAGGATGTCCACTCAGAAACCCCATCTGAAAGTCACCAACATCAAAGACCAAAGGTAGATAAATCCGTGAAGATGGGAAGAAACCAGAACAAAAAGGCTGAAAATTCAAAAACCAGAACACCTCTTCTCCAAAGGATCACAAATCTTCACCAGCAAGGGGTCAAAACTGAACAGAGAATGAGTTTGACAACTTGGCAGAAGTAGGCTTCAGAAGGTGGGTAACAAACTCCTTTGAGCTAAAGGAGTGTATTCTAACCCAATGCAAGGAAGCTAAGAACCTTGAAAAAAGGTTAGAGAATTGCTAACTAGACTAACTGGTTTAGGGAAGAACATAACTAATCTGGTGGAACTGAAAACACAGCATGAGAACTTTGTGAAGCATACACAAGTATCAACAGCCAAATTGATCAAGTGGAAGAAAGGATATCAGAGATTGATGATCAACTTAATGAAATAAAGCATGAAGACAAGATTAGAGAAAAAATAATGAAAAGGAACAAACAAAGCCTCCAAGAAACATGGGACCATGTGAAAAGACCAAACCTATGCTTGATTGGTGTACCTGAAAGTGACAGGGAGAATGGAACCAAGTTGGAAAACACTCTTCAGGATATTATCCAGGAGAACTTCCCCAACCTAGCAAGACGTGCCAATATTCAAATTCAGGAAATATAGAGAACAACACAAAGATAGTCCTCAAGAAGAGCAACCCCAAGACACATAATTGTCAGATTCAGCAAGGTTAAAATGAATGAAAAAATGGTAAGGGCAGCCAGAAAGAAAGATCGGGTTACCACAATTGGAAGCCCATCAGAATAACAGTGGATCTCTCTTCAGAAACCCTACAAGCCAGAAGAGAGTGAGGGCAAATGTTCAACATTCTTTTTTTTTTGTTTTTTTTTTTTTTTTGGGACGGAGTTTCACTCATTTTTTCCAGGCTGGAGTGCAATGGCGCGATCTCGGCTCACCGCAACCTCTGCCTCCTGGGTTCAGGCAATTCTCCTTCCTCAGCCTCCTGAGTAGCTGGGATTACAGGCACGCGCCACCATGCCCAGCTAATTTTTTGTATTTTTAGTAGAGACGGGGTTTCACCATGTTGACCATGATGGTCTCGATCTCTTGACCTCGTGATCCACCCGCCTTGGCCTCCCAAAGTGCTGGGATTACAGGCTTGAGCCACCGCACCCGGCCTTGTTCAACATTCTTAAAGCAAACAATTTTCAACTCAGAATTTCATATCCAGCCAAACTAGGCTTCATAAATGAAAGAGAAATAAAATCATTTACAGACAAGCAAATGCTGAGAGATTTTGTCACCACCAGGCCTGCCTTACAAGAGCTCTTGAAGGAAGCACTAAACATGGAAAGGAACAACCAGTACCAGCCATTGCAAAAACATCAAATTGTAAAGGCCATAGACACCAGGAAAAAACTGTATCAACTAACAGACAAAATAAACAGCCAGCATCATAATGACAGAATCAAATTCACACATAACAATATTAATCTTAAATGTAAGCAGGGTAAATGCCCCAATTAAAAGACACAGCTGATTTTTTTAATAGATCAACAAAATAAATGGACCACAAGCCAGACTAATAAAAAAGAAAAGAAGGAAGAATCAAATAGACACAATAAAAAAAGATTAAGGGGATATCACCACTGATCCCACAGAAATACAAACTACCATCAGAGAATACTATAAACACGTCTATGCAAATAAACTAGAAAATCTAGAAGAAATGGATAAATTCCTGGACACATACACCATCCCAAGACTAAACCAGGAAGAAGTCAAATCCCTAAATAAACCAATAACAATTTCTAAAATTGAAGCAGTAAGTAATAGCCTACCAACCAAAAAAAAGTCCAGGATCAGGCAGATTCACAGCTGAATTCTACCAGAGGTACAAAGAGGAGCTGGTACCATTCCATTTGAAACTATTTCAAACAATAGAAAAAGAAGGACTCCCCCTTAACTCATTTTTTGAGGCCAGCATCATTCTGATACCAAAACCTGGCAGAGACACAACAAAAAAAGAAAATTTGAGGCCAATATTCCTGATAAACATTGATGTGAAAATCCTCAATTAAATACTGGCAAACTGAATCCAGCTGCGCTTCAAAAAGCTTATCCACCATGATCAAATTGGCTTCATCCCTGGGATGCAACACTGGTTCAACATATGCACATCAATAAATGTAATCCATCACAGAAACAGAGCCAATCACAAAAATCACATGATTATCTCAATGGATGCAGAAAAGACCTACCATAAAATTCAACACACCTTCATGCTAAAAACTCTCAATAAACTAGGTATTGATGGAACATTTCTAAAAATAATAAGAGCTATTTATGACAAACCTACAGAATGGGGTAATATATCAAATGGGCAAAAGCTGGAAGTATTCCCTTTGAAAACTGGTACAAGACAAGGATGCCCTCTCTTACCACTCCTATTCAACATAGTATTGAAAATTCTGGCCAGGGCAATCAGGCAAGAGAAAGAAATAAAGGGTATTCAAACAGGAAGAGAGAATGTCAAATTATCTCTGTTTGCAGATGACAGGATTGTGTATTTAGAAAACCCCATCATCTCAGCCCAAAATCTCCTTAAACTGATAAGCAACTTCAGCCAAGTCTCAGGATACAAAATCAGTGTGCAGAAATCACAAGCATTCCCATACATCAATAATAGACAAACAGAGAGCCAAATCATGAGTGAACTCATTCGCAATTGCTACAAAGAGAATAAAATACCTAGGAATACAACTCACAAGGAGTGTGTAGATTAATTTGCATTCTCTAGTGTTTTATATGAGTAGAATTATACAATATTTACTCTCATGCCTGACTTCTTTCACTCAGTAGAATTACTTTGATATACATTCTTTTCGTGTCTATCAATTCTTTTGTATTACTGATAGCATTCCATTGTACTGATATAACACAACTTGTTTATCCAACAAATTACCAAGACATTTGGATTGTTTTCAGTTTTGAGCTGTTACAAATAAAGCTTCCAGGAATAATCATGTACAAGTCTTTCTATGAATTCACTATTCTCGAGTAGATACCTAGGAGTGGAGTGGTTAGATTATATGAATGTTTAGTGTTTTAAGAAACTGCAAAACTGTTTTACAAGGAGTTTGGTAATTTAAAACTCTTATCAACATATGGGAGAATTCTAGTTGTTACAAATCCTTGCTAACACTTGGTATTGCCAGACTACTTCATTTTAGCCATTCTAATAGATGTATAGTGTTCTTCATTACAGTTTTAATTTGTATTTTCCTAATGACTAATAATGTTGTGCATCATTTCCTATAACTATTAGTCATCCATCTTTTGTAGCAAAATGTCTGATAAAATCTTCAGTACATTTTTCTTTTGGGCTGTTTATTTTCTTATTGTTGAATTTAGAGAGGATTCTTTCTCAAATGCATGATTTGCAAATAATTTTTCAGTTGTGGCATGTCTTTGTATTCTTTTAACAGTGTCTTTCAAAGAGCAGAAGTTTTACGTTTTAATGAAGTTCAGTTTATCAATATTTCCTTACATATATCAAGCTTTTGGTGTTGTAGCTAAGAAAACATTGTCTATCCCAAGCTTATACAAATTTTCTTCTATACCTTCTTTCAGAAGTTTTATAGTTAGATGTATGATCCATTTTGAGTTAATTTTTGCATGTGGTGTGAGGTATGGATTAAATAGGTGTTTTTTTTTTCTTTTTTTTTTTTGCATATGACATTGAACTGTACCACTGCCATTTGTTAAAACGTCCTTGCTATCTGTACTTAATTGTGTCTGCATTTTTGTAAAAAGTTAGTTTTTCATATATCTGTGGGTATTTTTAATGTCTATGCTGTTTTATTGACCCATTTGTGTGTCTTTATGCCAATTCTGTAGTGTCTTGATTACTGTAGCTTTATAATAAATCTTGAAACCAGGTGTTATTCATCTACCAACTTTTTTTCCAGTTATTTAGGATATCCTAGATCCTTTGCATTTCCATATTAATTTTAGAATTAGTTTGCTAATATCTATTAAATAAATAAAAACAAAAAATATCCTGCTGGGATTTTAACTGCGATTATGTTGACTCTGTAGAAAAATTTGGGGAGAATTCAAATTTTAAAAATATTGAATCTTCCAACCTATGAACATGATATGTCTCTCTACTTATTTAGGTCTTCTTTAACTACTCTCAGCAAGGTTTATATTGTTCACTGTACAGATTTTACACATATTTTGTCATATTCATTCCTAGGTGTTTTATATTTTAAATATCTATTGTTAATGATATTATTTTAAAATCCAATTTCTAAATGTTTTTTGCTAGTTAATTTTTGCTTATTGATCTTGTATGTTACAACTTTGCTAAATCACTTCTTCAATTGGCATCTTTTTATTTAAAAAAACTTCTAATTTTCCATTAAATGTTCTACATAGGTCATTATGTTGTCATGCATAAAGACAGTTTTATTTCTATTTTGTTTTCATGCCTTTTATTTATTTTCTTGCCTTATTTCAATGTCTAGAGCCTCTAATACAATGTTGAATAGAAGAAGTAAGTAAAGATATTCTAGTCTCATTTCTTATTGTAGGGTGAAAGCATTCAGTCTTCCATGTTAATTATTATGATTTTTCCCGTAGGGCTATTTTTTGGTAGATTCATTTTACTAGGTTGAGAAAGTTTCCTTTTATTTATAATTTTCTGAGAACTATGATCAGGAATTGATGTCATATTTTATCAAATGTGTGTTCTGCATCTTTTGAGATGATTATACAGTTTTTGTTATTTAATTCCTTAAAATGGTAAATTACATCAATTTTCCAATGATAAAATTGCCTTGCATTTTTTTTTTTAAAGCCTCACTTCTGCTGCCCAGGTTGGAGTGCAGTGGCACAATCACAGCTCACTGTAGTCTTGGCTTTCAGGGCTCAGGTGATTCTCCCATCTCAGCCTCCTGAGTAGCTAAGACTACAGACATATGCCACCATGTCTGGCTAGTTTTTTTGTATTTTTAGTAGAAATAGAGCTTTTCCATGTTGTCCAGGCTGGTCTCAAACTCCTGAGCTCAAGCAATCCATCCACCTTGGCCTCCGAAAGCGTTGGAATTACAGGCATGAGGCACTGCACCCAGTCTACCCTGAATTCTTGAAATAAATTCCAGTTGTTCTTGACACATTAGCCTTTTTATATATTATTATATTTGATTTGCTAAAATTTTATTTAGAATTTTTACTCTATGTTCATGAGCGTTATTGACTTGTAGTTTTCTTGCAATGTCTTTGTCTGATTTTGATGTCAAAGTAACACTGGCTTCAAATAATGCATTCAGAAGTAGTTCCTCTTCTTTGATTTTCAGAAAGAATTTATATAAAATTGGTAATATTTCTTTTATAACCATCTGATTGAATTTCACCATGAGGCCACCTGGGTCTGAAAATTCTTTGTGGGGTGGTTTTTAACTATAAGTTAAATTGATTTGATAGATACAGGCTATTTAGGTTATCTATTTCTTCATAGGTAAACTTTGGTAGTTTGTGTCTTTATAGGAACTCATCCACTTAACCAAAGTTGCCAAATTTATAAGTACAAAGTTGTTCAAAATATTTTCTGATTATTTTAAACATCTATAAACTCTGTAGTGACATCACCTCTTTTACTCCTGATATTGGAAATTTATGTCTTCTCTCTTTGGGAGCTGGAGCCCTTATCTAGTACCACTTTACCACTTACTAGTTTCTAACCAGTTTCTTCAGCTTTCACAGGTTTCTTCTACTTCTAATATTCAATAAGTTTATTTGGTCTGCCTAGAAATTTATCTTCTTTTGGGGGGGAGGGCTAGTAAATATGGAGTTTGTATTATAGAAAATTCTTTAAACCTATACAGAATATAATAAGCCCCCATTCATAACTCAGCTTTGGGAACATCTTTTTCAAAAATGTTTTATCTAGCATTTCTGTTGAGTTTGAAGTAGGAGATAAGGTTTTCTGTTTTAACTCAGTCCACCATCACAGTAAAAAGTTCTTTGCTTTTAATACTTTATCTAGTATCCTACTAGACATTCAGTTAGTCTTTTGATACTACAGATATTGCAGACATACTTATAGAATGCATTCCTAGAAAAGAAATTACCTGATCAAAAGATCTATGTATTTATAATTCATATATTACCAAGTTGTTCAGAGGAGGTTATACCAATTTATACACCCGCCAACTCTAAAGATACATTCACTAGACTTTAGATAATAGTAAAAGTAGCACCTAATAATTTATAATATTAAAAATTTTTGGAAGTAATGCTGATTGCAATATAAACTCTAACCAAGCCTAGTTTAAGGAAGCAGGCATTTGAAAGTATATGTGCTATTAAAGTTTTACTTCTAGTAAGCTAGTAACACTTTTCAATAAAATACCTTAATAAAACTTCTTGGGCCTTCAGTGAAGTCTTCCCATTTTCTTTTTAGTTGTTGATATGCCTCGTGTCTCTCAGACATTGACGCAAACTCCTCTGGAACACTCTGGTATTAATCAATTCAGTGGCAACCCTCCAATCATTTCTAGTCACAAGTGTAATTGACACTCCACTTCTTCTGGCTCTTTCCATGCACCCTATTTGGTGTACATATTTTTCAGTGTTTCATGGAAAATTGTAATTACAGACATCTGTAATATCATGGACATCAAGACCTCAGGATGCTATGTCAGTAGCAATTAATATTCACTTGACCTATTTTAAAGTTCTCTAATGCTCTCTCTCAACCAATCTCTCTATCACCATGCAGAGACTCTACTGATATATTTCCAAGGATCAGGTCACTTGATAAATGATCTGCAACTGCCTTTTGAGAAATAAAGACAATGACTTTGTCTCTGGGTGAAATGCTATCTAGAAAACTTTGGATATAAATTCATTTTTCTTCTTCTGTGGTGATCATTATATTTGCTTCACTAAACTTATGGCAACTAGATCCAGTGTACCAGCACAGAAAAGCATGGGCTTTTTCTTTTTTCTTTTTTTGAGATGGAGTTTCACTCTTGTTCAAGCGATTCTGCTGCCACATCCTCCCGAATAGCTGAGATTACAGGCATGCACCGCCACGCCTGGCTAATTTTGTATTCTTAGGAGAAATGGGGTTTCTCCGTGTTGGTCAGGCTGGTTTCAAACTCCTGACCTCTGGTGATCCTCCCACCTCGGCCTCCCAAAGTGCTGAGATTACAGGCGTGAGCCACCTTGCATGGCCAAGCTCTTTCAAATAAGATTGTACGAGTTGATGAACTGGCCAAGTTGCACTGGACATAATAGTCTGCCTATCTGGGCACACATCTAACAAAATCTTCATTATCTGGGGTTCGAACTCCATGTCAAGCATCTTGTCTGCTTCATCTAAAACCAAGTAGGTTGTACTTCTCAGGCTGACAAAGTTATTTATTTGCAGATCATTCAATCTTTTAGGAGTTGCAATTATGATATGAACACCTTTTCTAAGGTCTTCTATTTGTTTGTCTCTATCTCCACCACCATATACACAAATACTTCTAAACTTTTATTGCATCATTCAGCCTCCACTTAAAGAGTTAGCTTCTGAGTGGGCATAAGGACTAACATGTGGCTGTATTTTTTTTCCTCTATGTGTTGAAAGTCCAGATGAATATATCCAGCCATTAAATAGCATAATGTTTTTCCTGTACCAGCTTGGGCTACTCCTATAAGATCTATTCCTAGCAGAGTAATTGGCCATGCCTGGGACTGGTGTTGGTTTTTGAAAATCTGACTTTTTAATGTTTTCCATAATTTCAGAATAACATTGAAAGGCAACATCAAATGTGCAAGTAGGATTGGGGATATGATGTTTTTTACCATCTTTCAAGTCATCACACATCATATTAAAATTTTCCTTCCTCCAGTTGTCCACTTGCACTTGGGATATTGAACTTGGTGTTGAATCTTTGTAAAAGATTTTCTCAATTGGTGATAAATCCATTCTGCAATCTGAATTGTAATTTGCTTTTTTTTTTTTTTTTACACAATTATCTATCACGACTTTTGCTTTTGTTTGCATCACTTTGCTGCCAAAGTTTTGACTAATGATTCCAGATGTCCTTTTATTATCTGGATTTCGATGTTTGTTGTGCTTTGGCTATCCTTTATTTTTGGCCCACCACAACTGATCACTGCACCAACTAAGTCGTTCTTTAATCTGAAACAGAGCAGTGGCTCCCAGTGACTAGAGGCCACAGCCTCCAGGGGTATCGAGGGGCCTCTTCGGCCGCCACTTCTGCCACCTGTATATCCCTCACAACCTCTTTGATTCGGTTCCTCTGCCAGCCTGCTCTCTGGTGCTCAGGATACTGGTGAGCTTCACAAGGTAGCAACAACCCAGGTAATGGCATTGGCTCCTACTTTTAGGTTAGATGAGAATAGGCACACCTGACCAGCTCTGTACTACCCGACCATGCTGTTGTAGGACTGGCGTCAAGATTTATCTATTTTACTAATCTTGTAGAGCTGTTTTTGGCTTCACTGATTTTCTCTATTGATTTTCTGTTTTTTATTTCAACGATTTATAGTTTGATCTGTATTATCTTCTTTCTTCTTATTTTGGGATTTTTTTTTTTTTTACTTTTTCTGTGCTAAGGTTTACACAAACTCACTATTTTAAGATGCTTTTTTTTCCCCATTTATTTATTTTATTGCATTTTAGGTTTTGGAGTACATGTGAAGAACATGCAAAATTGTTGCACAGGTACACACGTGGCAGTGTGATTTGCTGCCTTCTTCCCCATCACCTACATCTGGCATTTCTCCCCTTGCTATCTCTCCCCAACTCCCCACCTCCCACCATCCCTATTTCCCCCCAACTGACCCCAGTGTGTAGTGCTCCCCTCCCTGTGTCCATGTGTTCTCATTGTTCAACACCCGCCTATAAGTGAGAACATGCGGTGTTTGATCTTCTGCTCTTCTGTCAGTTTGCTGAGAATGATGGTTTCCAGGTTCATCCATGTCCCTACAAAGGAACCAAATTCATCGTTTTTGATGGCTGCATAATATTCCATGGTGTATATGCGCCACATTTTCCCTATCCAGTCTATTGTCGATGGGCATTTGGGTTGGTTTCAGGTCTTTGCTATTGTAAACAGTGCTGCAATGAACATTCGTGTGCACGTGTCCTTATAGTAGAACGATTTGTAATCCTTTGGATATATACCCAGTAATGGGATTGCTGGGTCAAATGGGATTTCTATTTCTAGGTCCTTGAGGAATCGCCACACTGTCTTCCACAATGGTTGAACTAATTTACACTCCAACCAACAGTGCAAAAGTGTTCCGATTTCTCCACATCCTCTCCAGCATCTGTTGTCTCCAGATTTTTTAATGATCGCCATTCTAACTGGCATGAGATGGTATCTTAATGTTGTTTTGATTTGCATTTCTCTGATGACCAGTGATGATGAGCATTTTTTCATATGTTTGTTGGCCTCGTGTATGTCTTCTTTTGTAAAGTGTCTGTTCATATCCTTTGCCCACTTTTGAATGGGCTTGTTAGTTTTTTCCTTGTAAATCTGTTTTAGTTCTTTGTAAATTCTGGATATCATCCCTTTGTCAGATGGGTAAACTGCAAAAATTTTTTCCCATTCTGTTGGTTGCCAGTTCACTCTAATGACTGTTTCTTTTGCTGTGCAGAAGCTGTGGAGTTTGATTAGGTCCCATTTGTCTATTTTGGCTTTTGTTGCCAATGCTTTTGGTGTTTTGGTCATGAAGTCCTTGCCTACACCTATGTCCTGAATGGTTTTGCCTAGATTTTCTTCTAGGGTTTTTATGGTGTTAGGTCTTATGTTTAAGTCTTTAATCCATCTGGAGTCAATTTTAGTGTAAGGTGTCAGGAAGGGGTCCAGTTTCTGCTTTCTGCACGTGGCTAGCCAGCTTTCCCAACACCATTTATTGAACAGGGAATCCTTTCCCCATTGCTTGTTTTTGTCTGGTTTGTCAAAGATCAGATGGTTGTAGATATGTTGTGTTGCCTCCGAGACCTCTGTTCTGTTCCATTGGTCTATATCTCTGTTTTGGTACCAGTACCATGCTGTTTTGATTACTGTAGCCCTGTAGTATAGTTTGAAGTCCGGTAGTGTGATGCCTCCCACTTTGTTCTTTTTGCTTAGAATTGACTTGGCTATGCGGGCTCCCTTTTGGTTCCATATGAGGTTTAAGGTGGTTTTTTCCAGTTCTGCGAAGAAGGTCATTGGTAGCTTGATGGGGATAGCATTGAATCTGTAAATTACTTTGGGCAGTATGGCCATTTTCACAATATTGATTCTTCCTAACCATGAACATGGAATGTTTCTCCATCTGTTTGTGTCCTCTCTTATTTCGTTGAGCAGTGGCTTGTAGTTCTCTTTGAAGAGGTCCTTTACGCTCCTTGTTAGTTGTATTCCTAGGTATTTTATTCTCTTTGTGGCAATTGTGAACGGAAGTTTGTTCTTGATTTGGCTCTCTTTAAGTCTGTTATTGGTGTATAGGAATGCATGTGATTTTTGCACATTGATTTCGTATCCTGAGACTGCTGAACTTGCTTATCAGTTTCAGGAGATTTGGGGCTGAGACGATGGGGTCTTCTAGATATACAATCATGTCGTCTGCAAATAGAGACAATTTGACTCCCACCTTTCCTATTTGAATGCCCTTTATTTCTGTTTCTTGCCTGATTGCTCTGGCTAGAACTTCTAATACTATATTGGATAGCAGTGGTGAGAGAGGGCATCCTTGCCTGGTGCCACATTTCAAGGGGAATGCTTCCAGTTTTTGCCCATTCAGTATGATATTGGCTGTTGGTTTGTCATAAATAGCTTTTATTATTTTGAGATACGTTCCATCGATACCTAGCTTGTTGAGGGTTTTTAGCATAAAGGGCTGTTGAATTTTGTCAAAGGCCTTCTCTGCATCAATTGAGATAACCATGTGGTTTTTGTCTTTGGTTCTGTCTATGTGGTGAATTACGTTTATAGACTTGCGTATGTTGAACCAGTCTTGCATCCCCGGGATGAAGCCTGCTTGATCATGGTGGATAAGCTTTTTGATGTGCTGTTGCAATCGGCTTGTCAGTATTTTATTGAAGATTTTTGCATCTATGTTTATCATGGATATTGGTCTGAAGTTTTCTTTTCTTGCTGAGTCTCTGCTGGGTTTTGGAATCAGGATGATATTGGTCTCATAAAATGATTTGGGAAGAATTCCCTCTTTTTGTATTGTTTGGAATAGTTTCAGAAGGAATGGTACCAGCTCCTCTTTGTATGTCTGGTAGAATTCGGCTGTGAACCTGTCTGGACCTGGGCTTTTTTTGGGTGGTAAGCTCTGAATTGCTGCCTCAACTTCAGACCTTGTTATGGGTCTGTTCAGGGTTTCGGCTTCTTCCTGGTTTAGGCTTGGGAGGAGGCAAGTGTCCAGGAATTTATCCATTTCTTCCAAGTTTATTAGTTTATGTGCATAGAGCTGTTTGTAATAATCTCTGATGAGGGTTTGAATTTCTGTGGAATCTGTGGTGATATCCCCTTTATCATTTTTTATTGCATCAATTTGGTTATTCTCTCTTTTCTTTTCTTTTAATCTGGCTAGTGGTCTATTTTGTTGATCTTTTTAAAAAACCAGCTCCTGGATTTATTGATTTTTTGAAGGCTTTTTTGTGTCTCTATCTCCTTCAGTTCTGCTCTGATCTTAGCTATTTCTTGTCTTCTGCTAGACTTTGAGGTTTTTTGATCTTGCTCCTCTAGCTCTTTCAGTTTTGATGATAGGGTGTCAATTTTTGATCTCTCCTTTCTTCTCATGTGGGCACTTACTGCTATATATTTTCCTCTAGAGACTGCTTTAAATGTGTCCCAGAGATTTTGGTATGTTTTGTCTTCATTCTCGTTGGTTTCGAAGAACATCTTTATTTCTGCCTTCATTTCATTGTTTATCCAGTCAACATTCAAGAGCAAGTTGTTCAGTTTCCATGAAGCTGTGCGGTTCTGGGTTAGTTTTTGAATTCTAAGTTCTAACTTGATTGCACTGTGGTCTGAGAGACTGTTTGTTACGATTTCCATTCTTTTCCATTTGCTGAGGAGTGATTTACTTCCAATTATGTGGTCAATTTTAGAGTAGGTGTGATGTGGTGCTGAGAAGAATGTATATTCTGTGGATTTGGGGTGGAGAGTTCTGTAAATGTCTATTAGGTTTGCTTGGTCCAGGTCTGAGTTCAAGTCCTGGATATCCTTGTTAATTTTCTGTCTGGTTGATCTGTCTAATATTGACAATGGGGTGTTAAAGTCTCCCACTATTATTGTGTGGGAGTCTAAGTCTCTTTGTAAGTCATTAAGAACTTGCCTTATGTATCTGGGTGCCCCTGTATTGGGTGCGTATATATTTAGGATCGTTAGCTCTTCTTGTTGCATTGATCCTTTTACCATTATGTAATGTCCCTCTTTGTCTCTTATGATCTTTGTTGCTTTAAAGTCTAATTTATCAGAGATGAGAATTGCAACTCCTGCTTTTTTTTGCTCTCCATTTGCTTGGTAAATCTTCCTCCATCCCTTTATTTTGAGCCTTTGTGTATCCTTGCATGTGAGATGGGTTTCCTGGATACAGCATGCCGATGGGTTTTGGCTTTTTATCCACTTTGCCAGTTTGTGTCTTTTGATTGGGGCATTTAGTCCATTTACATTTAGGGTTAATATTGTTATGTGCGAATTTGATACTGCCATTTTGGTGCTAGCTGGGTGTTTTGCCCTTTAGTTGAGCTGGTACTTGTTGTTCCTTTATATGTGTAGAGCCTCTTTCAGGAGCTCTTGTAGAGCTGGCCTGGTGGTGACGAAATCTCTGAGTACTTGTGTGTTCACAAAGGATTTTATTTTTCCTTCACTTATGAAGCTTATTTTGGCTGGATAGGAGATTCTGGGTTGACAGTTCTTTTCTTTAAGGATGTTGAATATTGGCCCCCACTCTCTTCTGGCTTGTAGGGTTTCTGCTGAGAGATCTGCTGTGAGTCTGATGGGCTTCCTTTTGTGGGTAACCCGACCTTTCTCTCTGGCTGCCCTTAGTATTTTCTCCTTCATTTCAACCCTGGTGAATCTGACGATTATGTGCCTTGGGGTTGCTCTTCTTGAGGAATATCTTTGTGGTGTTCTCTGTATTTCCTGGACTTGAATATTTGCCTGCCTTGCTAGGTTGGGGAAGTTTTCCTGGATAATATCCTGAAGAATATTTTCCAGCTTGGATTCATTCTCTTCGTCGCATTCAGGTACGCCTATCAAATGTAGATTAGGTCTTTTCACATAGTCCCACATTTCTTGGAGATTTTGTTCATTCCTTTTTACCCTTTTTTCTCCAGTCTTGCCTTCCCATTTTATTTCATTTAGTTGATCTTCGACCTCTGATATCCTTTCTTCTGCTTGGTCAATTCGGCTGTTGATACTTGTGCATGCTTCACAAAGTTCTCGTGTTGCGTTTTTCAGCTCCATCAATTCACTTATATTCCTTTCTATTTTGTCCATTCTTGTTAGCATTTCGTCAAATCTTTTTTCAAGGTTCTTAGTTTCTTTGCATTTGGTTAGAACATGTTCTTTAAGTTCACAGAAGTTTCTTACTACCCACCTTCTGAAGTCTGATTCTGTCATTTCATCACACTCGTTCTCCCTCCAACCTTGTTCCCTTGCTGGTGAGGAGTTGTGATCCCTTGTAGGAGGAGAGGTGTTCTGGTTTCGGGTGTTTTCATCCTTTTTGCGCTGGTTTCTTCCCATCTTTAAGGATTCATCCACCTGTCGACTTTGTAGTTGCTGGCTTTCAGATTGGGTCTCAAATCTTTCAGATTGACGTTCTGTTTGTTGATGATGAGGTTACTTCTGTTTCTTGGTTTTCCTTCTGACAGTCTGGACCCTCTGCTGTAGGTCTGCTGAGGTTCACTCCAGGCCCTGCTTGCCTGGGGTTCACCTGCAGCAGCTGCTGAACAGTAAGGGTTGTTACCAGTTTTCTTCTTCTGCTATCTTTGTCCCAGAAGGATACCCGCCTAGTGTCAATCTGATCTCTCCTTTATGAGGTGTCTCTTTGGATATATAGGGGTCAGGGAGCTGCTTGAGGAGACGGTCTCTTCTTTATAGGAGCTCAAATGGTAAGCTGTGTGCTCTGTTGTTCATTCAGAGCTGCTGGGCAGGTACGTTTAGGTCTGCTGCAGCAGAAGTCATAAACTGCTTTTTGTTCCCAGGTGCTCTGTCCCAGGGAGTTAGGGCTTTATTTATGAATTTCCGTTATGCTGCTGCCTTCTTTTTTTTTTCCTTCAGAGCTGCCCTGCCCAGCAAGGAGGCAGCCTAGTCACTGTTGGCCTGTAGAGGCTTTGCTGAGCTGCTGTGGGCTCCCCCCCAGCTGCCGAGTGAACTTCTTTGCAGTCCTGTTTATATGGATGTAGTTAGAACTGCTTTGGCGATGGTGGCCCGCCTCTGTTGAGGCGGAGTCTCTCTGCTGTGGCAGGTTGCGTTGGCAACGGCAGGCTGCCTCAGCATTGGCCGACTACCTCCGTGGTGGTGGGCTGCCTCGGTAATGGCAGACACCAGTCCCCCACAGAGCTCGATCGTCCCGGGTTCAGCTGCGCTTGCTGTGAAACACTCAATCCAGAGTTTCTGATTGCTGTTCTTTTGTGGGTTTGGGACCAGCCGAGCCTGATCACCTGGCTCCCTGCCTCAGAGCCTTTTATTTTTGAGATGGAGTTTCACTCATGTTACCCAGGCTGGAGTGCAATGGCACGATCTCCACTCACTGCAGCCTCTGCCTTCTGGGTTCAGGCAATTCTCCTGCCTCAGCCTCCTGAGTAGCTGGGATTACAGGCACGCACCACCATGCCCAGCTAATTTTTTGTATTTTTAATAGAGATGAGTTTTCACCATGTTGACCAGGATGGTCTCGATCTCTTGACCTCGTGATCCACTGGCCTCGGCCACCCAAAGTGCTGGGATTACAGGCTTGAGCCACCACGCCTGACCTCAGAGCCTTTTTTAAGTTTGTGTTCCAGTTGCCTGTTGAAGAGGCGCCGGGGTCTGTTTGTTTTCCCCTGCGGCCACTCACTGCGCTGGCTTAAACAGCGGCACTGAGGTTTGTGGCGTTTTTTGTTTTTTTTTTTTTGCCCTGGAATCTACTGTCCTGGTTCCCTGCTCAGTCCCCTTTTAAACAGACGAATGGGCGACTTCCCGTGGCTCCAATCGCCAGCCAAAAGGGCACCCAGACTGGTGTATTTTGTAAGTGTTGTATTTGACCGGAGCGTAGAAAGTTATCACGAGACAAAAGTATGCCAGATTGCAGGGTCATTTATTTATGCCGGCGACCACAGAGGACTCATGTCTCTCCAACCTGTGGTGGCAACAGGAGGGTGCCACGATTTTTGATACCCGAAAAACCACCTTGGGAGTGGGGGAGAGGGGCAGGGATGGGGATGAAAAGGCTTCAGACATTCCGAGGGCTAGTGGATTCTGTAAATTACCTCCTGGGCAGAGATGAGGGTGGGGGTCCCCGGACATTCCAAGGGATGGGGACTTTTGTCATTCCGTTTGTTACTTAAGTGGTTTACAGAAGTCAAGATAAACATTTGTTTACACATTATCTGGTTAAGGTGGAAATCACAGACCTTAGTTACTTATTACAAGTCGCAGGAGCCAAGATGTCATGGGTTAGGACTGCTTACCTGTCACATTAGGGCCACAGAGAGCAGTTACTGATAAGAAAATGTAAGCAGCTTTACATAGTTTTGAAGAACAAACTGGCAGTTCTATTTACAGAGGCCAAGGACAGTAGTTATTGTGAGGAGAATGGGGCAGCCATTTCAACTTATCTGAAAACAGCTTTGCATTTTATAAAATAGTTTTGCTCTGGTTCTGGCTCTAGGCCAGCACAATATCACATAAGGAGAACCGCTGTTCCGGGGCGCCGACAAAGCAGCCCCGCGGGGCAAAGCAGCAGCGCCAGCCGGCACAGCCGGGCTGGCCGAAACAGCCGCGCTGGTGACCTGTAGAGCTCCTCCACCTGGGAATTTCCTAGTCTGTGGGCAATAAAAATGCGGTGTCCACTCACCCTCTGCGCTTTCACTGGGAGCTGCAATCCTGAGCTGTTCCTAAATGGCCATCTTGGATCCTCCTTTAAGACCCTTTTATTTCTCATGTAGGAATTTCATACTACAAATTTGCTGCTATTGCTTTAATGCCATGCCACAAATGATATTATGTTGTTTTTAATCTTTTTTTTTCAGTTCAGAATATTTTCTAATTTCCATTTTGATTTCATCTTTGACTCCTGTGTTATTTACAACTGCGTTATTTGCTTTCCAAATGTTTGGATATTTTCTCATTTTTTTTCTTGAGTGTCTGACATTTAAATTTGTATGTTGTTGAATGCTGGATTTTGTTATATTGCTTAGAGAATGCTGGCCCTTTTGGGTAGTAACTGAAATTACTTGGTGATCCTACTGATCCTTGTCTGATTCTCTTGAGCCTTGTTTTTAAGTTCTTTGAGAGTGACTCTAAAGAAGCCTTTATTCTACAGCTACTTTTGCTTAATACTCAGGCACCACCCAGCTGGTCTCTCTCTGTTGAATAGTCTAAATATTCTGAAGATTTCAATACGCTGGCTTGAGGGAATTCAAACAACTCTGAACAGTATGTGAAATCTGGGAAGTGTTCAGCTTACCCTTCGCTGGTACTTAGTATTTCCCCAACAGCTTCTCTTTGCCTGAGCTCATGAGGATTGATATTTGACTAAAGGCTTGAGGGGAATTCTATGCAGATTTCTGGAAGTCTTTCTCTACATAGTTACCTCTTTTCTTAAACTCACTCTGCAAGTTCTAGCTGTCTAGGTGCCCCTGAACTCTAACGTCTGTTTCTTCAGCTCAGTGAGACCACTGGATTGTTTCTGTGCTGCAGTTTAGAAACGGCTTCCAGGTAGAAAGACAGGGTGATTGCAGCATTTGGCTTGTTTGCTTCTCTTCCTTGAGAATCACAGTCCTCTGCTTCTGGTTATCTTATGTCTGAAATAGTTGTTTCATATGTTTTATCAAGTTTTAAAACTGTTTTCAGCAGAAGGCTGACTTGAGCCTATGTTACTTCCTTGTGGTGTCAAACAGAAGGCTCATTATCTTTACATTTGGGGATGCTATTAATTTTAAAGTTAATCTTCAGTTATCTTCATGACATCTTAGTTTAGTTTTAGAATTTATTATTTTATGTACTTCAAAGCAGGCAATGCATTGGAAAGGACCCCAGGCTTGGGAGCTGGATCCCTGATTCTGGTACTACCTTGCACTTGCTGGTTGTCTAATCAGTTGCATAAACTCCTGGGGAGTCAGTTTTCACATCTGTAAATTAAGATGACTGGACTTTTTAAGGTCTCTTCACTTTTGAAATTTAGTAAGAGACAGCGCTTCTCAGCCTTTTGGCTAAGATCAAGTGAAATTTAATAAGAGAACACATATAATCCCACTTTAGTTCACAGATTCCCAGAATTCTTCTTGCATTTCTGATCCTAGTATTCCCTTGATTAAAGAGAAGAAGGAATTGAAAGGTATGTAGAGAAATGAAGATAGAAAGGCCAAGATCAAATAAGGAAGTATGAAATCATTGGTGAAAATTAGGATATTTGGGGGTGCAAATAAACATGAAAGCAACATGATTAAAATCAATGAATGTGTGCAGGTATAGGCAGAGTGAACAGAGAATAGAAAGAGACTTCCTTGCAGTTGCTGTTTATGCTAAGAAATCTGGCATGGTGATTAGGGTATGACACACAAGAGAGAAATTTGAACAGTATTAGGAAATAATTTGTAAGTCTCAAAACAAGGTCAGGGAACTCAAGTGCCAGGCACATGATGCTGGTGTCACAGAAGAAAGATATCATTTCATTATCCTATGGAGGTGTCATACCCATATATATCATGTGGCTGAGCAGTTCTCTCTGGGAGATGATTTTGCACAGCAAAAATTCAGATCCTGTGTCTTTTGAAAAATAAGTATAGCTAGCATATTGAAAAACCACAGCTTATAGTTTAGTAAAAGCAAAACTTTATTTTTCCCATTATCCTTTTACAGTGGGAAATTTAGTCTGCGGGGTAACTTTTCTGCTCTGCATGAGGACCCCAGCAGCCTATAAGTTCCTGCTTATTCTTAGGTGACAGACGATCTACAGTCACTAAGTCACAAATACGTCAGATGCGAAAATTAGAAAATCCAATCCTGTGTAATAGTCAAACCTTTGAACTTAATTTGCTGTTAAACCTCCTCTCCCACCTCCATTCTCTCCCATGCTCCATTCCCACTCTTGGGCTGGCTTTAGAATCGAAACCGGCAGTAATTTAGAGGGTGTAGTCCGTCTCCTTTTCTTTACCTCACATTTCTACTCTGCTTTGCCTATCCTGATAGCTGCTATTTTGATTTCACGAGAGTCCAGTGGGTCTGGGGGTGACAGGGAGAGGTGATAAATTGAACACTTCTTACTTGAACTAGTACTGTTGTCATTTGGTCTCATTCTGGTCTTACAGATGAATTTTCCCTTGAGGTGTCATTTTCCTGGCTTCTTCGGTGTTTTCCCTCTTTTTTCTACAATTTCCTTGACTCAGCAACTTCTCCTATGTCTTTGTTCTGATAGTCACTATGACTTCTTCCTTAGCCCCTGGACACCGAGCAGTGTATTCCAAAGCTCCTCCAACCTCTTCCAGGTGGCTCTATAGGACTGACCCAAGACAGTCCCCTTATTGACTTACTCTGTGTATAGGGGACACAGCTCTTGCAAGGAACACTCATGCATCCCTGGCCAGGGACTGGCATGAGTCCCAAGGCAACAGCACTCCAAAGAAGTCAGCTATTCTCATTCCTTTTAGATCGCCACCTGGTAGGACTTAGACCCTGGCCATACTGTCAATTTCATCTTTCTCAAAAGTGAGTTGGGCTTCGAAGCCTCTCAGCCTAGGGAAACACTTCCACTGCTCTCTGAGGGATTCTTTCCTCCAAGCTCATAGTTAGAAGGTTGCCCCTCCTCCCAATTCCCTGAGAGCATGGAAAGCTTGGCAAAATAATGCCTGCCCCTCCCCTCCATCAAGAGATATCTTCTCCATCTCTTTTGTCTCCATTCTCTGACCCTTCTTCTGTGGCCTTCATCTAGCTGAGAAGCTCAACAGGCACCCCCAGGTTCTCAAGGCCATTTATTTTCAATATCTTTGTAACATATTTTGGCGCCTTTCTCTGGAATTTTACATCTATTATGTTTTGTTGCATGGTGAAAATGTCAGTTTTCAGATCCTATTACACAAGTTATAAACAAACATGATTCATAAGCCAACCTTTGAACCACGGTCCAGTGGGGTAACATCTGGCTCTACTAAAACTTTTGATTTCTCAGTGTGTTATTGTGTAAAAAAACTGCGGAGGAGGACAACTTTCCTAAGAGTTTTATTTAATACTTGATCAGCTATGCTATTCAGCACTTGTTAACTAGAGCTGTAGGAATACAAAGTTCATAAAATAATTTGGAATGAAATAGCTTACTGAGTGGATGTAGTGGATATTTTTGTATGGTAGTAGATTTATTCTCCAAGAATGTCATGTGGTTCTTAATCATGAAGAAAGCAGAGAGTCCATGATCCACTTCCAGCGCAAGAAAGCAGTGAGTCCATTATTCTCTTTCTAGACAGGAGGGCAGGAAAGTGGCTCTGCAATACTGACCCACAAGGAGACAAATTCTCCCAAATTAACTCCCTCACCAGCTGACCATTCTAAACACAGACTTCATGGACACCATAATAGCATGTTTCGGTGAGAGCTGAAGGGAAGAGAGGGTGGTGGATGGTTCTATTTTCTGAGGTCAGAATACCTTTGCAGGGTTGCTTGAGTCCAAAGCATAGAGAAAACAGAAAGAAACACCACTGTGAGGTTCCCAGAGGCGGCATAATCTGATCATATGCGCTGCTGTTTAGACTTGACTTTTGCAGGTAAGGTTGAGGGCCAAAGGTTGTGTGCTGTAGGGATTTCCCCCTAACTTTTTGTTTGTTTGTGTAAAACTAGGGAGGGAAATTGTTGAATGAAATGCAAGAGATTTTCTTTTATTTTACTTATTTGGAGACCTCAATTATGGAATTGGAAAACGTTTGCTTGATGTTTGATTTGCTAAAGTGGCAACTCTTTAAGCTGGTGCCCCCACCTGCTTTTATGCTCCAGGTTCACTTTTTGAACCTGGAGAATAAAAGTTTCCCACTTCCTTAAAGTGTCTAATTTTCTCCCCACCTCCCACCTTGCAGCCTCCTTGAGATTCATAAGCTTTGTGAAGTCATGGCAGCTAAGAATGTATGATCAAGCTTTACTTCCTATAGTTTCTTTTACAAAGAAAATAGGCATTTGCTGGCTTTTTAAAAATACGTGTTTATATATTTTTTAAAATAGGAGAGAATCCCTCAGAGAGCATGTATCTTTTTAATATACCACCAGTTGTACAAAATGTCCTATAATTTCAGAGGGCTCAAAGACCTTCTGAAGGCCATGCATTAACCTGCAAGGGGGTTGTTTCTCCCAACTTTAGATGACTCTGTCACGGCCACGTCATGGGCTCATTTTCCATCCTGCTGGATATCCTAATCCCTCTTAGAATCAGTTTTAAAGCTGTGAGTGACCTTAGAGATCATCTACATTTTATAGAAAATTTAAGTGGTATATTAAGCAACTTTCCCAAAGTTACACGAGTGTCTTTACACTACAGGTTCCGAGCAAGAACTCAGGTGACTGAATTTCCTGTTGACTCCTATTCTTTCCACTATATTGTCAATGGCTTGAGTCTTCTCTACTTTGTCCCGTCCCCTTACAGACAGTAACCAAAACCATAAAACAAATGCCAGGATAACACACTCTGCCAAAGTACTTTATATTCTTTTGTATATACTGATATCATGCTGTTTTTCTTTTATACTAGTACTTGGCTAAACAAAATACTTATGCAGTTGCTGTGAACCCAGATTTTGCCAAGTATTATAAATGATACAGAATAAAAAAAAATTAACTCTAATTTCTAGCAGTTTCAAATTTACTAGGGAGACAAATATGACTCATGTTTAACCTGTGGCCAGCTGTAACCCCTAGAACTTTTCTTTTATATTTATAATTTTTGCTGGTATAATAGTAGGTATATGTATTTGTGGGGTACATGAGATACTTTGATACAGGCATGCAATGCATAATAATCACATCATGGAGAATGGGGTATCCATTCCCTCAAGCATTTATCTGCTTTGCTACAAACAATTATACTCTTTTAGTTATTTTTAAATGTACAATTAAATTATTTTGACTACAGTCACCCTGTTGTGCTATTAAATACTAGTTATTAGTCATTCTAACTATTTTTCTTTTGGTACCCATTACCATCCCCACCTCCCCCCTGACCCTGGGACTTTTAAAGATGCATCTGTAATTAGTGATTTCCAGGCCTCCATTGCATCCTCTAACTCATCCCTCTTTGATTTCTTGTATAGCTCCTCTGTATCAAGAATGGTTTGTGAGATTGGAAGGGATATAGGAGAATTCAACGGCGTTTTGTTGGTAAAATTAATTACCAATAATATAAAAGCTCAAACAGCAGTACGAGGTAAATAGTGTCATTATTTTCTAGGTGAGGAAACTGAGGCTTAACAAGATTATGTGACTTGTCCAGGAGTGCAGAGTTGGTAGTAGATGGAGTGGAGTAGGCTCTTTCAGCAAAAGTAGCTGGTATCAGAGCCCGCAGGGATCCCTCCAGCCTATGCAACTAAGAGTATAATAATGTGGGCAAGGGCAAATAGGCCAAAATAGGCTTACTGTAAATCATTGTTTTTGTCACGTGAGGTCATGATACCTAAAAATAGCTGACTGAGAGGTGTTTGCATGTGCCAGCTGTCCCATGTGTCCTACCTAAAGCTGTGTGAATTTTTATGCGAGCAGCAACTGTGTAACAGTGAAGGAGGGATCACAAAGCTAAGTAATGTGTGGGATACCCTCTTGAGAGATCTTTGTTGAATTCACCTTTTATTTATCCAAAATTGGAGCTGATGCAAAAACAAATGTAGTAGAGACTTTCAGTCTCAGGACCTTTGTTGAAAAAGGAATTTAGCATCCACAGTTGTCATCTAAAAACAGGTTCCCAGGTAAGCAAGTCTTGGCAAATGGGACAATGAGGCTGCAGGATTGTTTTGTTTCGAGAAGAAAGTTGTCTACTGGGACCTATGCTGTCATCAGTCTCAGGCAGTGTTTGCAGAGGGTGAACCTGACATCTTCTCGCCCCTAAACTTTTCCCTGTAAGTCATCAGTGCATGGTGGGATAATGTGACTCTTTGTATTTTGCCATGGAGATGGAGGAAGAATCAGTAGGGATTTGATAAATTTACCCATGTATAATTGAAAGTTGTTTTGTTTAATCAGCGTGTGCCCAAATTGTTTACTCCCAAGGGTGTCTAAAATAAAAACTTTGTGTAAGTTTTTGGCTAGGAAGAAAAGCAGGCATGTGAGAAAAAGAAAAAATATATAGACATTCTTCCACTGACTTTTACTTTAGTGGAAGATGAAAGCAATAGACCATTATCAAATAAGTAACCCTAGCTTTATAAAGACCTGGTTCTCGGAAGACTGGTGTGGCATATTTGCTATATTTGTTTCTATTCTGTTTGTAAAAGGTTTTAAAGGTTTACGATGTAATAAAGCAATTATTTTGTGTTGAAAATTAAAGAGTGTGCTTGTATTTTAGGTCTTATGAGAATTCTAAGGTGCCATGAGAATTGGAGTGTGTTGGTGTGATGGGGTGGGCAGTGAGGAAGATGGGAGGAAACTTCCTCTCACACACCATGCTAGCTTACAAGCCCTCATCTCTCAATATTTTTTATTCCACTGGGTTGAGATAAAAATAAATAAAAATTTTTCCATAATGTATTTCAGGGTCCTGATAGCATCCCAGCTGGAACCAACATTTGCCAGGTTTGTTTTCCCTTGTTTTGATGAGCCAGCTCTGAAGGCAACTTTTAATATTACAATTATTCATCATCCAAGTTATGTGGCCCTTTCCAACATGCCAAAGCTAGGTAAGTAATGCTTTCTGTCCATATCTAGCTATCTAGCTATATAAGCTTTGTAATCACGTTTACACCAGTGGCTTTTCTAGGCAGTGTATTATGGTGTATTATAAGTACAGCCTCCTATAATTAGGTAGTGCAGTCACCTGGAGTATGTGTCAGCACCCACATCTTGGAGATGGTAAGTCCTGATTCCTTTTGTATTCAAAGCTGAGGATATTATACTGTTCTTATACGTAGGCAGTCTGCCTGTCCATTCGTTTGGGCTTCAACTGTTGATCATTAGTGATAACGAGTTGGTGGGCTTGGGCTGAATCTGGTGCACAGCTGTGTTTTATTTAGCTCACGTGCCTTTTTTTCTTTTGATTAAATCAGTTTCCAACTTTAAAATATCTAGAGATTTTACATAAAAATTTAAATGTGTAAACTGAGAAGTTCTAACAACACTGCGCCTATGGCTCTTACGTGGCAGTGATCAGTTACATTTGAGAGGAGGCTCTAAGTCTCAGGACCTTAGTTGAAAAGGGAATTTAGCCTCCACAATTGCCATCTAAAGGCAGGTTCCCAGGACAGCAAGTCTTGCCGCAGCCAGCAGGAGGTTGGCTGTCTCCTGCAGCCTCTTCTCAGATGATCCCCAGCACGCCCTATTAGCATACGCCAACCCATTTCACTTCAAGTGCCTGGCCCTGGTAGGTATTTGAGTTTGTGACTACTGCTTTAAAGTCCCCAGATTGTTTCTGCTAAAGTCTTAGTTGAAACCTGAGAATAGTAGAATTGCACCTTGTTGACCTGCCTGGGGGCAGCTCTAGATTGAGTGTTGTGAGAAATGGGCTGGACTAGAAAACAATAGAAGTAGGTGGAGGAGAAAGGAGGCAGATATCAGGGGCTAAGTGTTAGTGCTAGTGGATTTGGCCCTCAATCAAGCTTGTATTATTCAAAATGCTGATTCAGGCCAAAGATACTATTCTGAGATCTTCCTAATGTAGTTTTGGATAGCTTAGGGGAAGGTGGAGAAATCTGAACGGCTAGGCTCTGAGGAATAGCTGGAAAGGAGTAGCTGTGTGACAACTGATTTGACAAATTATTTCAAAGTCTTGTTATTGCTTAGGTTTGCTGTGATTTGAACTAAAATAAATTTCTCTAGGTCAGTCTGAAAAAGAAGATGTGAATGGAAGCAAATGGACTGTTACTACCTTTTCCACTACGCCCCACATGCCAACTTATTTAGTTGCATTTGTTATATGTGACTATGACCATGTCAATAGAACGGAAAGGGGCAAGGAGGTGAGTGAGGAAGATTCTCTAGGTAAGGGAGGGTGTACTGGCTGCAGACTGTTCATTTATTCTTTCTGCCTCCAGTGGCTATGCCTGCATATCCCATAATCGCTTCCTAGTTCTCTCTCCCAAGTCCTGTTAAAGTTCTTAGTGTGGCTTTGCAGAATGGGACGTAACATTTTCTATTGCCATTCTTTGGATAGGTTTCCATGGAAAGACTGCATATTAAACCCACTCCTCAAGACAAGGTCTATGCTCCCTCTTCCCAGTGTGTTTCTGCTTTTGCAGAAGACAGGAGAGAATGGGGAGCACTGCTGCCCTGAAACTTGATACTTGGGTTTAGCGTGTGATGTGTACTTAGCCAGGGTTAGTGGAGTCTTGAAGCTTGAGTGATATTCAAAACGGTCAACAACCAGTGTGGCTGGGCATCAACCAGTCAAAACAGACTCTAGCCAGGAAAAAATGCTGTGGCTGAAATGGTGCATGCAGGTTAAATTTCATCCCTATTGTTCTATGAAACAGCCATATAAACAAAGCAACCCCCAAATGCAGAAGGAGCTGAGAAACCGAAGAAGGAGGCAGACAAATCTAGTTTGTTGGTTTGGAGTGATTTATTAAGTGAAAAAGACAGAAGCATGGTCTTGGGTGGCACAAGACAGGTATATCTTTGCTCTGCAACTCCCCAGACCCAGGGCTTATGTCTTGGGGGAAAAGCATGCATGCTGCATGCTCTGGAAGGAATGTGTAGTTGCCCACCCACAGGCATCACAGCCTATGATTTCCAGAAGAACAAGGGTGGTTTTGAAGGAAACTTAGAATGAATAGGTGTTTCTACATAATGAGTATCACATTAACTAGACATTTTAGACTCAAGGATAGTTAGAATTTACGTAGTGGATTAGCATTTAAAATAAAGTCACTCTTGTCCCCATACCAATCCAGAAGCTGAACTGCCATGTTCTTCAGCTCTGGAGCATGCAACACTTTTTCTGAGTTGTGTAAAGTTGGCATCTGTCCTGAAATACCTGGTTTTCACCCAATTACCCCCTTTATGATAATCCTTTAGAAAAATATGGCGGTTATACTGGCAGTGCTTTATATACTGGTTCACTCCCTATCACAGAGGGACTTACACCCAGTTCTTTCTAGACGCATAGGCTTCATGGGGCTGAGAAAAATCAGGCCTTATAGCTGGCTAACATATTCTCCTGACCTCAAGATCTTCCAGGCTTACACTGTTACATGTGGAGAAAAGAAAGCTGTGGATGAGCCAAGCTGCTCGTCAGGGAAGAATCAGTCAAAGCTACTCCTCCTTTACAACTCCTAACCTAGTGATGAATTAACAACTTTGTGTTGGTTGAACGATTCTCAAAGCTCCTCCTAACTTTATGAATTAATAATACTGTGTTAGATGCAAACGACAGCTTGTTATCTTCCTAAGCTGATGGCTCTAGTCTGATTTTCCTCATTGAATAATTACTAGTAGATCCTTGACATCCACAGATAGAGCACTGGCCAAGTTAAACATGCGTGGCTTATATAGTTAAATCTGCTCAGGCCTGATTTGGAAGTATGTGCTTCAAGTTTGGCAAGGAGGAGTGGGCCCCATGGCTCCCACAGGAAATGACAGACCCAAGGTGATTCCTCGGCTCCATTATCTCAAGTGCCTTGTTGTGGTCAGTGCTGCTGCACAGCCAACATTTCTTGTAGAGGGATGAACTCTATTTATCTGTGAAAGATCACCCCGAAAGGATGCCAGCTGCCATAGAAGCAGCAAGAAAATGGAGCATGCCTGAGAAACTCATGTTCTTAGTCAGCACACTGAAGTTTGGCATGAGTCTATCAGTGGAATGTTAGCATTTGGCTACAGCTCAGCTTTACAAAGTTAGTGAGTGCATTATATACTCTACAGAAAAACAAAAATGTATACTTGGAATAGAGTCCAGCCCATTTACAAATTTCTCATTAAGTAACAGATAAAGATTTGGTGAAATGGACAGTATGGTTAATGTCTGGCATGAGGATAAACATAAGAAAGCAAGTAAATTATAATTCTCTCATTATTCTGTTGCCAAATGACACTTCCACTTTAGCAAGTAAAAGGAAATCTCTGCCATGTTTTGTCCATTTTGTGTAACCACATTATTGTTCGGGTACTTGGAGCTTATTTGTGTGATTTTGATGAGTAATATTCTATTGTTTTAACATTATTATTTTAAATTGAAAGTATTGCAAACTCTACAAAATTATCACGTAAGCAATGTAGGTAGTTCAGGATTTACATAATTCAAGAAAAACTTTTAAGCAGAAATTAAAGGAAAGTCATTTCCTTAGCATTTTTTTCTCTAATGTTTTGCAGAACATTCTTTCTTAGATAACTGCGTTCACAACAGGACAAATATTTTAATTATCTCACTTGGTAACTTTCATTCCAAGATCTTTAAGTTTTACATATGTTCTTTAACATTAATGCTGGCAATTCTATTGAAATTGCTTACATGATATTTTTGTAGCATTTACAATACTTTCAATTTACAGTAATAATTGATTTTAAAACAATAGGCTATTACTCACCAAAATCACACAAGTAAGCTGCAAATACACAAGCAATAGCGTGGTCACGCCAAATGAACAAAACATGGCAGAGATTCCCTTTTACTTGCTAAAGTGGAAGTGTCATTTGGCAATATAATACCAAGAAAATTATAATTTACTTGCTTCGACAGCTTTAAAATTATAGGACATTTGATAAACTTTTTTAAATTAGGAGAATTAACCTTATTTCAAATTTTAAAAGTAGGACTATTAATATTCTAACAGCCAAATCGTTTTAAATTTTGTATGATTTAAATTTGCTTAATATGTAACATACTATATAACCCCCACTAACAGTGCAATTCTGTTTGGATCCTTAGTAATATATCCTGAATAGGGAGGCAAGGGCTCAGAGTGCACAAAATGTCTATAGAATCTACACTTACTGTAAGGGTAGATGGTGGTATGACCCATTCCAAGGGTTGTTTTATGATTCCAGAGTTGTACATGGTGTTGTCAAAGAGTGACATAACGCACTTTTAAGGGAAATCACTGTTTAGAACTTAGTGAACAGCCTTCAGGGGTTTTCTCAGGACATGGAGGCATGCAAACATTTTATTATATAGGTTCTTCTGAAAAGGTAAGACTTTGACTCTAGAGCAGCAGGGAACTGGAGCAAGCAGGTTACCTCTTTTCAAAATCGCTACTGGTTTTCCTAATCAGCGCTTAACTGTTTTGATTTAGATACGCATCTGGGCCCGCAAAGATGCCATTGCAAGTGGAAATGCAGACTTTGCTTTGAACATCACAGGCCCCACCTTCTCTTTTCTGGAGGATTTGTTTAATATCAGTTACTCTCTTCCAAAAACAGGTGAGGCACTCTTTTCCTTTCAGTGCATTTGGTTTTCTGTTATTTGGGCCCTTGGTTGAGGCCTGGCGATACAGAGACAAACCCATAAGGATCCACTGTTGCTATTTAGCTGCTGTTTTGGAGTTAGCCTCCTGACCTATGTTTTACACCTTCAGAAACACACAGAGGCCCACCTCTCTACCTCTGTACAGAGCCATGTGCTCAGCAGCTGCTGAAGAGCTCTTAGACTTTTTAGGTCTCACCTGGCTGCTCAGTGGCAGCCTCCCATCCTCTAGACACTGCTTCCTCTTTTGTGTTCGAGCCTTTTGTCTCATACTGCAAGTGTGCAATGCTCTGTCTGGATCATCTTAGCTAGCGGACTTTCAGAAGTTGCTTCATTTCCCTTTAGTAAATTGTATTTTTTAAAATTAGTGGTCCTAACTGTGAATTTTCATTATATAAAATTGGAATCATATGTTAATATAATAGGATCCTTATGGAAATATGTAAATATTTAACCTCTCATAGATCTATGTGGTATGTCCTTAAAATTGCATAAGCCACTCAGCTCAAAGTTGTTCAATATTTTTTCTCTCTAACTTGAAAGTATCTTGTAAATATGTTTTGTTCCTCTGACATGTGAGTTGGAGACTTTGAAAAAGTATGCTCTGCCTATAGTGGCAGATAGTGGAAGAAGATGGGGAGTAAATATTTGGGAGGATGAACCTCCTGGGCCCCAGGAAGCCAGGGCCTCTGCAGCTCAATCATTCTGGCTAACGAGGAGTGGGAAATGAAGGAACAGAAACCAGCCTTGGCCCGTTCAGAAATACTGGAGGTGACACCTATGATTTAGGGAGTTGGAGGCAGCAGGAGCTCAGGCATGGAGACCAAGCTCCTGGCATTTCTGGGGCTGGAGGCTCCCAAAATGTCCCTTATCTTGGCAAGAAAAGTTCTATTTGTATTTATGTAGATGAGAAGTGCAGAGTCATCCTTGATACCCTGTTCCCGCACCATCAATCTAATTAGTCACCTCATCATCCCCTACATCCATCCACCCACTTACTTCTTCCTGTCCCCCAGTTCTCCCTAATTTTCATCATCATCTCCACCACAGCTGTCCTCTCATAGCTTCTCCACATTCCCTCCTGCCCCCTCCAAGCCATGCTTCATATGAAGCCAGAAGGATCTTTCCAGAGCAAATCTGATTATGTTACTATTCTCTTTAAAAACTCTTTGTGACCTCCCATTGGCCTGAGGGTTAAGTCCAAAGTCAGCACCATGTCTTTATAATGGTGCATCTCTTACCAGCCTCTCAGGGCTTTTGGCTGTTCCTGAGTGGGACGGCTGCTTTAGCACTGTCTCTGCCCTCTCCTATGTGTTCACCTTCCTCTTGTCTCCTCCAGGCTCTTACACATGCAGTTTGCACATCCTGAAATGCCTTCTATCCACTGATTAATTCAATTCTATTTCTCAACTCAATGCCCCCTCATCCAGGAAGCCTTCCCTGACTTCTTTTCTCCAACTTCCACAGCATCCTACATATTTCTCCATCTGACCTCTTGATCAATTGGATTTTAATTGTCTTCCTCATTAGAACTTGGAGTTAGGATCTGAATGGTTTTTTTCTTTGTGCTGCCAGAACCTATGGCAGTCAGGTGGTCAACAGTAAACTTTTGGGGGTATGGAGGAAATAAATATATGTGATTAGTTCAGTAATTCCACTTAAATTCTGACCAGATTATTAACTCCTGAACATCAGGGATACATTTGATACTTTCTCCATAAACTTCATAGCATCTCAATTGGTGCCACCCTATGAGCACCCACAGAAGGTGCTCAATCAAAACTTCATTTTTGTTGATAGGTGATTAAAATAAGGAATTCCTCTATTACTGGATTTTTAGGAGAAAGATAACTAATATTTCTTTTTTTTTATTTTGGGGATTTAAAAAATGTTTTAATTTTTAATTCTCGTGGGTACATAATAGGTATATAAAGTTAGGGGACACATGCAATGTATAATAATCGCATCCTGGAAAATGGAGTATCCATTCTCTCAAGCATTTATCCTTTGTGTTATAAGCAATCCAGTTATACTGTCTTAGTTGTTTTTAAATGTACAATTAAATTATTATTGACTGTAGTCACCCTGTGGAGCTATCAAATACTAGGTCTTATTCATTCTTTCTAATTTTTTTTGAACCCATTAACCACCCCAAGTTCCCCCAAGCCCCCCACTGCTTTTCCAGCCTCTGGTCACCATCCTTCTGCTCTTTATCTCCATGAGTTCAATTGTTTTGATTTTTAGATCTTTGGGGATTCTTTTTTCTTTAGGTTTGGAGTACACGTGCAGATCATGCAGGATTGTTGCATATTGCTTTAATTCTTTGTTGAATCACAAACAAAACAAAGCACATGCCTCCGCTACCAGTATTTCCCACATATGCCGTACTCCTACCCTCAGAGAGTTTGGTGAAAAACTATTTGGTTTATTTCTCCTGTGTTGTTCTTTTAGCTTATTTTCTTGTAGCTTGCTCAATGAATTTTTACTTTAGAATCTAAGATTATATGAGTTGTGTTCATGTATCCCATAAATAGAACAGTATTTTTTCTCATTTATTATCATTTTAATTCACTCTCAAGTCAAAAGTTAGATTCAATATCAAAATACTATAGTGACTGGTAGAGCTAGGTGTTTGGATTATTATTGTGCCAGTTGACACCTTTACCTGTAGGCTATGTGCCAGATTTTCTATACCTATACCGAGACTAATTATTAGCCTCCTATGTATTTTAAATATTGTCATATCACTTTAATTTTTGATTTTTGATAATTGATGAACATTTTAAATAAGATTTTTGGCTATTTGCAGTATTTCTTTGCTGCATTGTTCACCTTTCATTTTTTTTTCTCTGTTTGAGTTCTATAAATATTAAAAAGTTGTCTAATTGCTTGTGGTATATGCTTTTATATTTTCCCCTAGATTATTGTTTGCCTTTCAGATTAGTTTATAGTATATTTTGGTGAACTAAAGTATTTATTTATTTTTATTTATGCATTTTTTGAGATGGCATCTCACTCACCCAGGCTGGAGTGCAGTGGTGCGATCTCCCCTCACTGCCTCAGGTTCAAGTTATTCTCCTGCCTCAGCCTCCTGAGTAGCCAGAATTACAGGTGTTCACCACCACGCCCAGCTAATTTTTCTATTTTTAGTAGAGACAGTGTTTCACCATATTGGCCAGGCTTAGTTGGGTAGGCTGGTCTTGAACTCCTGACCTCAAGTGATTCACCCACCTAGGCCTCTCAAAGTGCCAAGATTATGCATAGAAGCCACCATGCCTGGCTAAAGCATTTAATTGAAATGGACTATTTTTAAAGAGCAGTTTTAGGTTACAGGAAGATTGTGCAAAAAATACAGAGTTCTCATATATTCTTTCTTTCCTTCCTTCTCCCCACTTTCTCCTGTTGCCAACATCTTGCATTAGTGTGCTACACTTGTTACAGTATTAAAACATTATTATTAACTAACCTCCCCAGTTTATCTTAGGGTTCAGTTTTTGCATTGTACAGCTCTGCAGGTTTTGGAAAGTGTGTAATGACCAGTATCCACCATTACAGTATCACACAGAATAGTTTTACTGCCATAAAAATCCCCTCTGCTCCATCTATTTATCTTCTTCTGCTTCCCCCGAATCCCTGACAACCACCAATCTTTTTATTATCTTTATAGTTTTGCCTATTCCAGAATGTCATATAGTTGTAATCACATAGTATGTAGCTTTTCCAGACCAGCTTGCTTTTACTTAGCAACATGCACTTAAAGTTTTCCATAGCTTTTCCTAGCATGATAAATCACTTCTCACCACTGAATAACACTCTGTTGTATTGGTGTACTGCAGTTTGTTTATCCATTATCCTATTTCAGGGCATCTTGTTTGCTTCCATCTTTTAGCGATTATGAATAAAGCTTCTGTAAACATTTGTGTGCAGGTTTTTGGGTGGGCATAAGATTTCAGGTCATTTGGGTTAATTCCAAGGAATGTAATTGTCAGATCTTATGGTCAACCTATTGTGACTGTACCACTTTGCATCCCCATGAGCAATGAATGAAAGTTCCTGTTGGTCCACATCCTCATCAGCATTTGGTGTTGCCAGTGTTTTGCATTTTAGCCATTCTAGTAGGTATGTGGTAGTATCTCATTGTTTTAATTTACAATTCTCTATGACAATGGATGTTGAGCATCTTTTTATATGTGTATTTGCCATTTGTATATCTTCTTTAGTGAGGTGTATGTTCAAATCTTTTGCCCATTTTGTAGTTGGGTTGTTTGTTTACTTACTGCTGAGCTTTAAGCATTCTTTGTATATTTGACTACAGTCCTTTATCAAGAATATTTCATTTTAATATAGTCAAAATAATTTATTTGCTGGCTTTTGTCATTGTTATTAGTCTTTAAAAAGCTTACTGTCCTTCAGGTTATAAATATTGCCTTGTATTTTTTGACAATTTTATGATTTCCTTTTAAGAGATATATTTAGAAATTCCATTTTGGGGAAGAGATTATTTTATTTTTTCCTCCATTTAAATCCACTTAGATATAATTGCCTTGCCTAGTTTTGACAACCATGCAATGGAAAACTGGGGACTAATGGTATTTGATGAATCGGTATTGTTGCTGGAACCAAAAGATCAACTGACAGAAAAAAAGACTCTGATCGCCAACATTGTTTCCCACGAGATTGCACACCAGGCATGTGGTAAAATGTTCTTTTTATTTCATGTGAAGTTATTCTTCAGGTGCTCTACCAAAATAGCATAAAAACCTTAATAAGAACCTGCCATATACCACATTTTAAAAAGAAAAACACCCCAAAGTATGGCAGTGAGTAAAAACAGGGAAGACTCAGATTCTGGTGGATTTGAGCTATTGGTGGCAGATCCTAGTGAGGTCTTACAGTTCTGCTGAGGGTTGGGTATCTACATCCAACAATTAACTTTGCTCCACAAAGTCTTCTTCAGGAAAAGTAACCCATGTAGACACAGGAGTATTTTTTTTTTCATTTCACCTAAAATACGGGATATTCAAAAGGATCACAGAAAGATTCCCTCATTTCATCAGCAGATTGTTATAAATTTCTACTTGTTGTTGGAGAGAGGTTAAACGGATGCAGGTAACACATTAATTAGGTGGAAATAATTAGCCCTTGGGCTACATTCCCAATGGTGGCATAAATGACAATTCGTTTCATCAGGTCTATTTGCTTTTGCATTGGGATTTTAGAAGTTTAGCTGTTTAATTTGATGATGAAGATTTTCATGTCTGCATTTCAGTGTCTGCTCCATTCATACCAGTTTGTTAAGAAAGAAATAATCTCAGGCCGGGCGCGGTGGCTCAAGCCTGTAATCCCAGCACTTTGGGAGGCCGAGGCGGGTGGATCACGAGGTCAAGAGATCGAGACCATCCTGGTCAACATGGTGAAACCCCGTCTCTACTAAAAATACAAAAAATTAGCTGGGCATGGTGGTGCGTGCCTGTAATCCCAGCTACTCAGGAGGCTGAGGCAGGAGAATTGCCTGAACCCAGGAGGTGGAGGTTGCGGTGAGCCGAGATCACGCCATTGCACTCCAGCCTGGGTAACAAGAGCGAAAGTCCGTCTAAAAAAAAAAAAAAAAAAAAAAAAAAAAAAAAAAAAAAAAAAAAAAAATCTCAACTGTGTTATCTTAGTAATGTGGCTCCGTTTGGAAAAGCACAATTTACTAGGATTCAACAACACCCTGATGCACAGTAAAATACACATATTCACAAGTTTTATTAAGTCACCCAAAGTGTCATTTTTTAGTATAGTCTAAGTGACACATTGTTTTGGAATACAGGCTGTTAGTAATTATAGCTGTTATAAGAATTTAGTTAAATACCAGGGCTTGGGTTTGTTAGTTTGGAAATCATTGTTTTTCTTTCCTAATCCTGTTCATCATCCATTTGACACTGATTTTTTTTTTTCTGTTTAACTCAAACAGAAAATAATTACAGCTGAGCCATATTGCAAAACATACGATTACTTGAGTGATTTGTACATGGCACAGATCAAATTATAAAAGAATCTTAAAACATAACTGCTTAAAGTAAAATCCAATTGCAACCTATTTAGAGTATAAGGAGCTAGAATTTGTAGGTGGTAAGTCAGCATTCAGGGCTTCTGTTTTATGGAGCTAAAAACAACTTTTGGGCCAAGTAGACAGTTTAAGAAATGCTATTATAACTGACCTTATGTTTAAACATTGCAGTTTTAAAACAAAAATTGCTTTCAGTCATTGGACATGGAATATTTCTGAGAAATGCATGACTAATATCTCATTATGTGAAAACAACAACATGTTTTCTGGTGTCCTGACTTCAAGTTTTGTTATTGATGGCAAATACATTTTAATTATGTCTTTTAAACTTACATTTATTTACAATTACAATGAATATTGTAATTACCATGAAAATAACTTAAAAATTAAATTTAAGAAAGCTCTTTTATTTTTCTCATTTCCAAAAGTGGTTTGGAAACTTGGTTACCATGAATTGGTGGAACAATGTCTGGCTCAAGGAGGGTTTCGCATCTTATTTTGAGTATGAAGTAATTAACTACTTTAATCCTAAATTCCCAAGAGTAAGTATGTTTATTAAATTTATTTAACATTTTTTTCCTAATTATAAAAGTAAGGCATATTGATTCTTAAAAATATATAAAATACAGAAAAATACAAGAAATGCTAAATTACCTGTAATACCTGAAATTATTTGTGATATCTTTTTGATATTTTTTATTCCAGGCTTTTAATCTATTGTAGATGTTTTTGAAAGTGGGAATTACATAAAAATTTGTATTGCTTTTTCTACTTCGTATTCGACTTCATATTTCTATTTCATAATCATGAGCATTTCTACCAATCAATTATTAGATCTTTTTTAAAGAGAAGATTTTAAATGACTGCCGAATATTATTTTCACTTATTCCTACTATATCTATTCCTTATTCCTACTACATCTATAGTGTAGGTCTCACTCTGTCACCCAAGCTAGAGTGCAGTGGTGCAATCTTGACTTACTGCAGTCTCAACCTCCTGGTCTCAAGAAATCCTCCCACCTCAGCCTTCCGAGTAGCTGAGACTACAGGTGCATGCCACCATGCTCAAATAATTTTTGTATTTTTTGTAGAGATTGGGTTTCTCCATGTTGCCCAGACTGGTCTAAAACTCCTGGATTCAAGGGATCCACCAGCCTCAGCCTCCCAAAGTGCTGGGATTACAGGCATGAGCCACCACGCCCAACCTAGACCGTATTTTAAAGTAGTGCAGTAGTGTATGACTTTTACGATAAGTAATATGCTACTTCACATTTAATATTATTACTGATATTGTTTTGCTAATTTGAGTAAATAGTAATATTGAAAAATAAATACATACATGTGCAAATCTAATTCTTTCAACTGTAGGTTTCACTTCTGATATTTAATTTATGTAGAGTAATTAGCTAGTGCTTTTAGAATGCCATGATAAAGCCAAATTGATTTAATTTAGATATTTAAATGTTTAGACTTCATGTTATCTTTTTTTTTTTTTGAGACAAAGTCTTTCTCTGTTGCCCAAACTGAAGTGCAGTGGCGTGATCTCGTCTCACTGCAACCTCCACCTCCCTGGTTCAAGCTATTCTCCTGCCTCAGCCTCCCGAGGAGCTAGGACTACAGGCACATGCCACCATGCCCAGCTAATTTTTGTATTTTTAGTAGAGACAGGGTTTCACCATGTTGGCCACGATGGTCTCTTGACCTCATGATCTGCCTGCCTCGGGCTCCCAAAGTTCTGAGTTTACAGGAGTGAGTCATCATGCCCGGCCCATGTTATCTTTTGATATAAACCTCACTTCTTTTATAAACCAGTGGTCTTTTCTTGGTTTGCATCTTCTCCTCTCTTCTGTCTCCTGTAACCTCTCTGGTTCTCAGGATTGCTCCTTCCTGCCTTTCTTTGCCGGTCTCCATCTCATCTCAGCTCCCAGTTGTTCCAAGGCTAGATTATTCACCTCTTTTCTCTTTACCTTCACTCATTCAAAGGTTTATTAAAATTGAAATACTATCTCCACTTCTTGGATCTTCTTTACAGACTAAATCTATTCATTCTGAAGGAGATTCTCAGATGATGTTCTTTCTATTATTTTGGAAGTAAGCTTTTCTTCTTTTACGGAAGTTGATAATGGATGGTAGGTAGGTGGTACTTGTTTTGGTTGATAGTTTGGCAGGAAAAAAAGTTGACAAGCCTATCTTGGTGCCACAGAAACCTTTTTTAAAACCTCTTTTCATCTATTTGTGAAATCACAGCATCTGGGAAGCACTGATGTAGTGCAGGCTTTTAACACTCAAATTCCATGCCACCTCGTCACCCTTCACAGGCATCCTGTAAGATGCCCCCAGCCCAGTCACTCTGCAGCACCTCTCTCTTCCTCCCCCTGGACTGTGCACAGGCCCTTCTTGTCCTGGAGGAAATTTTGGACATCATTATATAGATCATCATTATATAGAAAGTTTGGACATCATTATATAGACTGAAGTACTAAAAGGTTAAATGACTCTAAATGACTTGCCCAAGGTAATTTGCCCAATTGATACAGGACTGAGATTATAACCAGTTGTCTGGGTCTAGTCTGATGACAAGGATAATGATGGTAACAGCAATAATACTGTATTTACCATTCAATCAGGACTTAGAACTTAAGTGCCAGGCACTGTGAGCTCTATACATACATCATCTTACTCAGACGTCAAACCAACCATATGAGTGTTGTTGCTATTTCTGTTTTACAGGTGAGGAAACTGAGGTATAGAAGCATTAAGTAAGTTGCTCAAGGTCTCATAGTTATTAAATATCAGAGCTGTGATTCAATTCCAGGTCACGCTGACAGTGAAGCCCATGCTTTTAACCACTGTGCTCTATAGCAAAAACACAATGGAGAGTTCTTATCCTCAAGAAGCTAATTGGCAGTTGGGGGAGGGAGGGAAAGGGAGAAGGTTTGTGTCTTCAATATATGATCGTATGTATATATATGTATATATATACACACACTTTATCTACATATAGTATGTCTTTATTGTCTTAGCTGTTTTGAACTGTCCTTTCCACTTACTCTATGCCTACAAAAGTGTTTGTATCTCTTTCATGGCTTTTATTCACTCATGGTTAGTGCCATCTATAAGTGCTTTTAAAAGCAGTTGTTTAGACCCTAAATTAACTCTGTGGATAGAATAAATAAGGGAAGAAATTTAATTTCCATAAGACAATGAAATTTACCGCATTTTCTTAAGTTGATAGAATCCATCATGAACATCAATTTCAGTTACCTCTTATAACAACTAAAATGGTTTAAGTAATATCAGTATCTAGCAAAACTTCCCCAAAACATATTTCTGGTATTTTTTGAAGCTAAGATTTACAATGTTTGTCTCTTTTTGTGCCTTTTAATTATTTCCTTTTATCATTAGTTTCTTACCCATGTTTTCTACATCTCTTAGTTGCTCGTGGAGCTGAGTGAAAGCATCAGATCGTGGCGATTGAGGACATGCCATGATCTTTGTTTTTAAAAAGCTTAAGCTCTCCTTTCAATGATTTTTGGAGATCAAGAACCTTAACCTCTTTTTAATCTAGTAATATGATTGAAATTGAGTAACAGAGTCATAGACCCTTATGCAGAAACAGATTTTCAATTTTTTTCTATTTCAAAGTCTAATTTCAGCTGAAAGTCAAAGTCACCAAAGCATGATATGAATGGCTTATGGTCAAGGGGTCAGAACATTAAGAAGGAAGGCTTTCTGGAATTCTGAAGCTCTAGCCCTCACATTGCCACTTAATGACTTTCCTCCATCTTTCTGCTGCCTGATCTAAGAAAGCAGCAGACTTGGTGAAGGGAAAAGGTACATATGGGCACTGTGGTCATCAGATATTGCTCTGCCTTTACTATGATCATAAGCTGAGACAAGCAGATGAACACCTCTGAACTTTAGTTCCTCACTCGTAAAATGGGTTTCTTGCAGTCATTCCGTAGATGATAATGGCATTGCTAGGTACTGTTGAGACAACTACCATAAACTGACCATTAGTTTTATGTACTTATATAGAATTATTTATATTATCTCATTCAATCCTCAGGATAATTCTGAAGTATCATAATAAAAATAATAAGTAAACACAACAGTGGTTAATCCTTATTGAGCATGTCCTATTTGCTACCCATTGTGCTCAGAACATTATGTAAATTAATTTAGTTCTCATAATAATCCATTGAGGACATTGTTGTTTTACCCATTTTCAGATGGCAACTGAGTTTCAGAGAGAGAAAATCGGTGGTCTTTGATGAGTCACATAACTCCTAAAGGGCTGAGGAAGAATTCATACACAGGCACCTAAACTCCAAATCCTGTGTTTTTAACCACCATAATATTCTCTACAAATTTATTACAATAAATAGTGTTATATTTCTAAGGATAAGAGCAGATTTTATGCTGTGTTTGGTGGCTCACACCTGTAATCCCAACACTTTGGGAGGCCAACGTGGGAGAATCTCTTAAGCTTAGGAGTTTAAGACCAGTCTGGGCAACATAGTGAAATCCCGTCTCTACTAAAATTTTTTAAAATTAGCAGGGCATGATGATGCACCCTTGTAGTCCCAGATATTCAGGAGGCTGAGGTGAGAGGATTGCTTGAGCCTAGGAAATGGAAGCTGCAGTGCACTCCAGCCTGAGCAACAAAGTGAGACTCTGTCTCCAAAAAAAAAATAGAAGGAAGAAATTTTAATAGGTCTTCTCTGGCATATCACAGCTTGTGGGATAAAGTAATGGTGAATATATGGATTCATATTATCTAATCACTATATGCAGTATCTAGTTTTTTTGTTGTGTGTGTGTGTGTGTGTGTGTGTGTGTGTTTAAGCTGACATCATGTTTTATATGTTTCCTTCCAACAGAACCAAAACAGGCTACGGACAGCATCACTTTATGGCAGGCCCAGAGTAGAAAGGCCTCTAGGATGTTGATGAAGAGGTTACCTCATTTATCAGTTACCTTATATGGTTACAGTGGTATCAAGAAGGTTACATAAAACCTTTACCAGGCAGCCAGAAGAAGGAAAGACAATCCATTCTAATGGGGTTAGGGAAGACCCACAAAATATGGAGAAGCTGTATGAACAAAAATGTTCATTAAAACTGGTCAAAATAGTAAAAAGCTGAAAGCAACTTAAATGTCTAGCTAATAAAAGGGAAGTTATTAAATCAATTATGGTCCAATGACCCAATCGGTTATTATGCAGCTGTGTATTTATATATTTTAAGATTTTTCTTTTGCAAAAGTTTCATCTGCTGTACTTTGAAAAGAAAAAAATCATCTGTGATTTGATCACCCTGTGATAATCACTGCTAAGTTTTGGTTTATTTCCTTCCGATTTATGTTTCTATTTTCCTTATAATGCAGCAGCCATTATAAGGGATAATTATAAAGATGAGGTAGCAAAATTTTAAAATGCTATAATATGAACAAGATAACAAGTTTTTACAACTGTGGGAATAAATAGCACTTAGGAAAAAAGATGGAAAAGAACTACACTAACATTTTAATGGTGGTGATCTTCGGGTGTGATATTATGGATGTTTTTTATTTTCTCTATTTTCCACATTGTGCTTATAGGTCACCAGTGAGACACTCTCAAGAAGCCTTGAGTGTTAAACTAATAAAATCCATGCTTACTGATAGGATCAGACCTACGCAGATGACTCCTCCAAATCCTTGCTACTCAGTGTGATTATTAAACTAGCAACATCAGCATCATGGGGTAGTTTATTAGAAATATTAGATTCTTCTTCTGGCGTTACTTCAGGAAGAAATTGCTCTTATCTGTCTGAGAGAGAGAGCTGGTCTTTTGAAGAGTCCTATGGTTCTCATTAAAATATAATAAATTGCCTTCTCTTAATGCATGAGCCATAAACTGTAGTATCCAGTTTATGGATTTGTTTTCAATTTTCAATTACTACATCAGCATCTTTGTGAATTTGTAGATCTGGCATGCTTTTGGTTTGTAAATATTCATGAAAGAGAGACTGATTAATTTTAAGGAGTTATTGATAAAATTACCAATGAAATTTTAGAGAATTAAAACCACCTTAAGGAAGACCTTGTTAGGAGAGCCATGGACCTCCCTATGGGAAATGCAGTGGCTTTGGGGAACCACATTAACTTTTGTAATTGACTTTGTAAAAATTGAAATGAAAAAGGATACAAATAAGAGGGAAAGTATCCTACAGTTTTGTTATTCAAGAAATTCTGACTTATTTGGCATATTTCAACTTCTCAGTTACTGAATTTTTTCCTCTCTTCAATATCAGTTTTTGAAAGTATTTTAGGACCATTGTAGTTTGTTTTTCTGTGACACCTCAGGAGTTAATGTGGCTCAATCTTTTCCTTTATAGAATGAGGTCTTTTTTTCTAACATTTTACATCATGTCCTCAGAGAAGATCACGCCCTGGTGACTAGAGCTTTGGCCATGAAGGTGGAAAATTTCAAAACAAGTGAAATAGAGGAACTCTTTGACATATTTGTTTACAGCAAGGTAAAAGCAGTTAGAAATTTCCTTTGGTTCTGTACTCTTGTAGAAAGTTGCATATAATGGATTCCAAGGGTCCTATATCAATATGCAAGTTAAAACTTTTTATCAAAATAACCTTATTTTAATTCAATTCATGGGATTCAGAAAACATGATTAAATTAATTCTTACCTTGCAAATATCAATCAAGCCCATGTTAATGCTCAGTACCATTGACCATAGACTTTAACAACTTTCTACTTTCAAGGTGAACCCTTCTGCTTGGTGGAAATTTAATCTTGCCATGTAAAGATCTCAATTTTTTAAAATTTTATGTACTCTACATATGGGACATCTGCTTACCTTTTACCTCTCAATTAGTGACAGCCTACTATTTTATTAGCACATTTTGAAATAATTCAAACATTCAACTAAAAAGCAAAATGTGATCAGGAACACAGCTCAGAATATTGCTTATAAATATGGAATATGTCAGTATATGGATATTGAATTTTGTTCAAATAATGGACAACTTCTTTTGTCCTAGGGAGCGTCTATGGCTCAGATGCTTTCCAGTTTCTTGAATAAGCATTTATTTGTCAGTGCACTCAAGGTGAGTTTGCAAAATAATTGTTGCCTGGATGGCAGTAAACATAAACTGCATTGGCATGTTATTTATTCTAACCTTAACTCTTTTATTTTTACAGTCATATTTGAAGACATTTTCCTACTCAAATGCTGAGCAAGATGATCTATGGAGACATTTTCAAATGGTGATTGTCCTACTTTCTGACACGTTCTTGCTGAGTTGGTTTGTTTGATACAGGACAAGACTGGGAGGCCATAGGTGAATGGCAGTTCCATAGGAAAACAACTTTACCTTGTTATAGAACTGCCTTAGGTCATGGGTTGTGTCTTTAGTCTTCACTGTATTTCCAGTGCCCAGAACAGAGCATGGAACATGTTAGAACAAGAAATATGTGTTCAGAGAATGAATTAATGAACTAAAGAACCATTCCTATGTAGAGATAAACAGAGTTCTAAATTTGGCCCAGAAGATCACCCACCACAGGACTACTACATAAGTGAGGAAGAGAATAGCTACCAAGTTTCCTTTTGGAGATTGCTACTTCAAAACGTTTCACTGATAACCTTACCTGCTTTTGTGATGATTTTTTAAAACAGGCCATAGATGACCAGAGTACAGTTATTTTGCCAGCAACAATAAAAAACATAATGGACAGTTGGACACACCAGAGTGGTTTTCCAGTGATCACTTTAAATGTGTCTACTGGCATCATGAAACAGGAGCCATTTTATCTTGAAAAGGTTAAAAATCAGACTCTTCCAACCAACAAGTAGGTAGTTTTGCTCCTCTTTGTCTTCATCTTCCTTGGGTTGAGCTCTGGTCCAATGGGATCCAGCCTGTGGGTGGCGGAGCATTACCCCGACTTGGCACATACACTTCTGCAATATGACTATATACTGGGGTGAAGCAGAGACCCTGTGTCCTGGGCAATGCCGGAGACTTGAAGTTAGGGATTCAAGACAGTGCCCCTACCCTGAGATTTAGGGTTACATCAGCGCCAAAAGCTATGGGGTACTGTGTGTTCCTCTTCGTCCTTCAGACGGAGGTAATGAATTCCTTGGGATTCTGAGTGGGAGGCAATAAGATAGAGCCACAGATTGCCTTGTGTTAGTAAAGAGGAAAGGGAGTCTTGTTGCAGAGTAGTCTTCTCTTCCCTAGAAATGAAACTGAATGGTAACTATTTCCCTGAGGAAAATTCTGTATAGTTGTCTACATGTATGTGTGTGCATGCATGTGTTTGTGTATTTGTAGCCATACCCACACCATTAGAATTATGGTCTTTAGGGTCAATTAGACCTGGGCTCAAATATTGACTTCTCCAAAAATTCAAACCTTAGTTATTATTTAAGCTCTGTGAATTTCCGTTGCCTTATCTATATAGATGCAATAGCATGTATTCCAAAAGATTGTGTAAAAATGAAATTAGTATAAAATAACCTAGCCTTTATCCCTTTATTCTTCTCTTCCCTTTCTTAATTTGTTAGCTGATTTTCAACTGTTTTTGATGGTTTTAATCTTCACATTTTATTGCAATATCAGCACAAATGAGTAATTAATTTTCAAATACCATCACCAAAATTTTCAGATATTTCTACTCATTCTTTAAAGCCCCCAGAGGGAGAAATGGGAGACTCAAAGGTTCCTTTTCCCTGTAATACTCTGTGACTTTTGAGAAGATGAGTGTGTCTTAGCTATGTAGATAAACACAGACTCACAGTTGACAGTTTTGAAGACACCAGCCTTGTGGAAACTTAAGATTGGAAATATTGCCTAAACTCTGGGCAATATTCAGATAACAAATGTGCTTCCTGTGGTTGCCTACTTCATCCAGGTCACGTCCAGCAACGTGGGAAGAATGCAGGCATTCAATAAATATAAATGTTGTGACTGATTCCTGTTGAATACTTTTCAGATGGGGAGAACACTTGAGGTTGAAAGTATTTTGAAGTGTTAGTCAAGTGTTTTCTTCTAAACTACTTTTTACCTATCTGGGCATGGATTCAGTTAGATTGGGTTCTGTTTGCAGCATTTGAACTACCCTTGAGTGAAGCCAGGTGTCTATAATTCAACATACACAGGACTTGAAGGTTTCAGATATAAGAGAGTTTTAGTAGCTCCCTAAGTCATAAAAAGAAGTAAATCCATAAAACACAACAGGAGAGAGGAGTAAACAATAGCCAAAGTAAAACTGGCTTGTAAAAATAGCAGTGAATAATCCTAAGAACAAAGGCCTGCATATTCACACAGAATGACCAAACAATCTGAGTTCTGTGTGCTATTTCATCATCTCTTTAATACTGGCTCAGAGTGTCTATTCTCATGTGCGAAAAGTAACTAAATTTTTTATTTTCTTCCAATAAGTGGCACGTGGATTGTCCCTATTCTTTGGATAAAAAATGGAACTACACAATCTTTAGTATGGCTAGATCAAAGCAGCAGTAAGTAACACATTTTTCAAACATCTTTACATATATGCGTATATAAAGGCAGAGAATAAAATATTGAAATGTCTAGCTTTTAAAAAGCTATCTCATTTCCATTTTTTTGAGACTGAGTCTTGCTCTGTTGCCCAGGCTGGAGTGTAGTGGTATGATCTCGGCTCACTGCAACCTCCACATCCCAGGTTCAAAGATTCTCCTGCCTCAGCCTCCTGAGTAGCTGGGATTACAGGCGCACGCCACCATGCCCAACTAATTTTTGTATTGCTAGCAGAGGTGAGGTTCCACCATGTTGGTCAGGCTGGTCTCGAACTCTTGACCTCCCAAATTGCTGGGATTACAGGCGTAAGCCACCATGCTCAGCCGAAAAGCTATCTCATTTCAAACTGAAATATCACTCTTGTCGAACATAGAGTTTTAAAGAAAAGTGTCAAATCAAAAGCCATTTTATGTGAAAAATATAGAATTACATGGTAAGAGCAATATGTATTCTAGAATTCCTTTAAATTTTTGTTTTATTGGTTTGTTGTTTAGAATCAAATGTGTAGTATAAATAGGTATTAAAATCTTTTTAAAACGTACCATTTCAAATTATTCCCATATTCCTTTATAGAAGTATTCCCTGAAATGCGAGTTTCAGATTCTGACAATGACTGGGTGATTTTGAATTTGAATATGACTGGATATTATAGAGTTAATTATGATAAATTAGGTTGGAAGAAATTAAATCAACTACTTGAAAAGGATCCTAAGGTAAGGTTACTTTTGATACTTTTAATTAAATATAGTTTATAATGCCTACTCTAGTGTTTTAGAGGTTGAGCATTCTGGTGGGAAGACATTCCAACCCCATTCCTGCCCCTCATCTCCAGACATATGAAAGAGATGTTTTTTCTTGTTCTTAGCAAGTAGAGATTTTGATTAAATGTGTTGTGTTTTTGAACATTCATCTTACTTTTCCAAAACATTTCCTGGTTTTGGAAATCCAGGATGATGGATTCTATTCATCATTAGTTTTGTGATCTTTGGCAAGTTACTTAAATGTTCTGGTTCCATTTCTTCATTTTAAAATGAGAATATTATCATATTTTATTCATCATGAGGATTAGAGATGATGTAGGTAAAAGTATACTTAAAATTTCTAAACCCATAACAGGTACCCAGTAAATGTTAGAAAATATTAATTTTACTTCTAAAATATATTTCCACTCTACCTCAAAAGAGAGAATTTAGTTCACAAAACAATAATAATCCAGTATCACTTTATATTATAAAATAAGTATAAGTAATTATGCAGTGTATAAACACTAAAATGTTGGCCAGCTCTAATCAATCAGATTTTAATTGATTAAACTAAATTTCCATGAGCAGAGCTGGATGCTGGCTTAGGAGTCAGTACAGTTGGCTCTACTGTGACTTGCTGTGTACCCTTGGGTGGTTCATTTAGACTCCATTCACAAAGCTTGAGTGTTGAACTAAAAGATGTCTCTATGTTAAGTGTCTCTGTGTTTGAAAGTTCTCTGAGACACACAGCAGTCTCTCTAGCATATTGGTTTAGAGCTTAGGTTCTGGGTCAGAAAGACTTGTGTTCATATTTTGTTCATTGTTTGCCAGAGGTATGGCACATTCAAGCCAAATCTCCCCTTTTTAAGAATATAGAAAAAAAAATCTCTTCAGTATGCCTGGAGGTGAGCGGGGTGGGAATGAAGGTGGACTCTCTTCCTAACAGAAAGATCAACCATTAAAAGGCTAGAGAAGGCATCCTGGTTGTACCTCAGTTTCTTATATGTGTACTAATGGGTATGATATACCAAACTTACAGATTAAATAAGATAATATATGTATTATGTTTAACAGAGGCCTGACACAATTCAGGGATTCATGACATGTTCAGTAATTAAAACAAATTATTGGGATTTTGAATAAAGCCACAAAGGCCACTTACAATAATATTTTCTTTCCAAATCTTTTCAGAGTGGCTAGTTATAACATTTCTAAAAGCATTCTAAGCCATGCAAGCATGAGGTTATACCATTATAGTAATTTCTTGAAACCATTGTAGATTTATTCATTGAAAAACAAAGGCAACTTATTTCTACAACATAATTGGTGAGCAAATAAAAGAGAATCTTTATGATTAATATTAATCGAGAAAATGTTAGTACTACCAGAGAAGAAATTAGACTATACCAGCTGAAGAATTAAACTTGACTTGCTCAGATGCTTAAAGAAATGTTGTGAAGATAAAGTCTTTGGACCAAATATATCACAGTGCTGAGAGTTGCTGAAGGTGTGATGTAGGAGGCCTTGGACACCCTTAGGGTCTGAGCTGAGAGCAGAGTCCGATGGCCTGGCAGTGCCAAGGAGTTCAAACAGAAGCCTAAAGAAGTACACTGGCAATTGGCCTCTGCTGTTTCATGGATATAAAGGGATCTGTTGGTGGCATTCTGTCACATTAGTAAAATCTTTAGATAAATACCATGTAAAAAAATATGGTACCTCAATGTTACCAAAATAGCACTAAATAATATTTATTTAAGGACTTCCATGCCAAAAACTTCCCTGAAACTAATTTGGATGTTGTAATACAATTTAATGTATACTTGTTTTGGACAGGTCTTCTAAATTTGGTTGCCTGTTTATTTTTTAACATGGTGTGTTTCGGGAGTATTTTGGCAAAACTCTCTGCCCTATTTAAACTTTATAATTGATGTCCAGAGGGGTCATTTATTTAAATAAAATAAAAAAAAAACCATATATGATAAATAAATTATGAGGTCTATCCTTAGTAATTATTGTTTCTCTGCAGATGAGATAATTCATGTGAAGGTGCTTTATAGGCAGCAGTAATCTCTAAATTGTTGTTATTTTGAAAACTTTTTACTGAAAAATGTTCTCATATTTTCCTGCACATATTTGGGTCTAATTCTGTAGGCTATTCCTATTATTCACAGACTGCAGTTGATTGATGACGCCTTTTTCTTGTCTAAGTGAGTATGTTTTCTTCTCTCACGGTTTTAGAATGTACCTTGAGACCTTTATAAAAATAATAGCCTCATCACTATGAATTTGATTATTTAGCATATATAGGCCTAACTTATTAAGATTAGGATGAAGTTCTATAGCTGCAGTGGAATTTTACAATTTAATAAGTTGCTGGAAATAAAAAGACTACCAGTTGAGATTTTGCAGTGATTTCTGTTATCCAAGGGTGATGGCTATAATTTTAATGCAATCTTGCCTGTATTTTAGTATATTGCAGAATTATTTATTTTATTTACATTAGATTTACTCAGTGTAAGATATGCTAAGTGTTTAACCAGGTAAGTTAATAAATGTTCAAAATTTAAAGTTTCAGCCAATAAAATTAAGAAATATATGTAATAAATTAGTATTTTTTCTCTTTCTTTGGCCAGCCATATGTCTTAAATAAATGTCTACTTATTTTATACTTCTTTACTACTTTTTCTCTCTGTGAACTGCAGCACATTTCTTTGTCTAATACTTTGCTGAAAATCCAATCCCTCTCTCTAAGATTACTGTAACTTTGATATTATTCACTATATCGTTCTGAAAATGTCGCTTTTGCTTCTTGAGATGGGACCTCCCGTATCTGACTCCTCTTCTATTGCTATGAGCTCTCTTAACACCAATTATAGTTATATTACTTTCTTCTGTCTTTCTTTTGATAACTCATTCACTCTTGGGTTTTGGTGATCATTTTATTGCGTATCTGTAGAGTGCCAGCAGATGTAAGATCCTCATTAAACGTTTGTAGAAGGACTTGTTGATGACTTACAAATCTACATTGCTACTTATCTTTCCACCTGTCTCAGGTTTATCATGTGGTCATCCAAATTCAGTGCTGTAAACACTGAACTTCATTTTTGCCTCTACCTTGCTCTTACTATCAATTTCTCTCTGCATGTTAAAGGTACTACTGTTCTTCTCATCACCCAAACTTGAAACCTCAGAAATATCCTTGATTCTTCTCTTTGCCTCATCTTACATGCACAGTCACCAAGTCCTATCTCTCCATTCTTGGAAATGTCTTTTGGAGGCTCACCTTACCATTTTCACTGCTTCCACACTAAGCCAAGCTTTCATCATCTCTTGCCTGGCCTATTAAATTAGACTCCAGCCTTCAGTCCTTTTGAATTTCATCTGTCTTCATTAACACTACTGCAATAAAATTGTTAGACATCAATTTCGTTATGCTATTCCAATTGTTTAATGCCTAGAGTACCTTTCCACCTAATCTAAACTCTTCATCCTGACATGCAAGGATCTGCACATGTCTGAGCCAACTTACCTATTAGGCCCCATTTCTCACTATGCACAAAGGAAATACCCTGCCTCAGCTTGGTCTGCCCATCATACTAATTCCCACCTTATCTTCTTTCTCCTGGGCTGCCTTCCCCTTTTTCTACCTATTTTAATCCTATGCATCCTTCTCTGCTCTTCTCAAGTTCCTTCTCTATGAAGCCTTCCCTGACTCTTCTCTCTTACCCCTGACTTTTCCATATGCATATTTTTCTTCTTGGCTGTTTTATAGTATTCATTGCCTTTTCTGGGATCTTTCATTAGTAGCTTCTTATGCATAAGTCTTAGCTCTTCACTGAAGCTTCTCAATGGTTTGCAAGGGCAGTGTCATATGTACCACAGGCATACCTCATTTTATTGGCCTTTGCTTTATTGCACTTCACAGATATTGCATGTGTTACAAATTGAAAATTTGTGGCAACGCTGAGTCAAGCAATTCTATCAGCATCATTTTCCAACAGCATGTGCTCATGTTATGTCTCTGGGTCACATTTTAGTAATTCTTAAAATATTTCAAACTTTTTTTCATTATTGCTATATCTGTTACAGTGATCTGTGATCAGGCTTTGTCAATGTTATAACTGTAATTGTTTTGGGATGCTATGAACCAAGCCTGTATAAGGCAGAAAACTTAATCAGTAATTATGTGTGTTCTGACTGCTCCGCTGGCCAGCCATTCCTCCACCTCTCTCCCTCTTCTCTGGCCTTTCCATTCTCTGAGAAGCAGTAATATTGAAATTATGCCAATTAATAACCCTACCATGGCATTTAACGGTCCAAGTGAAAGGGGGAGTCATGCATCTTTCACCTTAAATAAAATCTAGAAATGATTAAGTTTAGTGAGGAAGACATGTTGAAACTGAGATAGGCCAAAACTAGGCCTTTTGCACCAAACAGCCAAATTGTAGATGTAAAGGATAAATTCTTGAAGGAAATTAAAAGTGCTACTCCAGTGAATACATGAATGGTAAAAAAAAAAAAAAAAAAAAAAAAAAAAAAAAAAGGTAAAGCAGCATTATTGCTGATATGGAGAAAATTTGTATGATTTGGATAAAAGATCAAACCACCCACAACATTCACTTAAACCAAAGCCTAATCCAGAGCTAGGTCCTCACTCTCTTCCATTCGATTAAGGCCAAGAGAGGTGAGGAAGGTGCAGGAAAATGTGCTAGTTTAAAGCTAGGAGAGGTTGATTCATGAAGATTAAGAATCCATCTCCATAACAAAAGTACAAGGTGAAGCAGCAAATGTTGATGTAGAAGTTATAGTAAGTTATCCAGAAGATCTAGCTAAGATAATTGTTAAAATAGCTGCACCAAGCAATAGGTTTTTAACATGAAACAGTCTTATATTGGAAGAAGATGCCCTCTAGGACTTTCATAGCTAGAGAGGACAAGTCAATGCTTGTCTTCAAAGTTTCAAAGGACAGGCTGACTCCCTTGTTAGGGGCTAATGCAGCTGGTAGCTTTAAGTTGAAGCCAGTGCTCATTTACCATTCTGTAAATCCTAGGGTCCTTAAACATTATGCTAAATCAACTCTGCTTGTGTTCTGTACATGGAACAACAAAGCCTGGATGACAGCACATCTGTTTACAGTATGGTTTGCTGAATATTTTAAGCCCATTGCTGAGATCTACTGCTCAGGAAAGAAAAGATTCTTTCCAAAGTATCACTGCTTGTTGACGATGCACTTGGTTACACAAGCACTATAATGGAGATGTACAAGGAGATTAATGTTGTTTTCATGCCTACTAACACAACATCAATTCTTCAGCCCACAGATCAAGGAGTAATTTCTACTTTTAAATCTTATTATTTAAGAAATACATTTCATAAAGCTATAGCTTTCATAGATAATGATTCCTCTGATGAATCTGGTCAAAGTAAATTGAAAATCTCTGGAAAGAATTCATCATTCCAAATGCCATTATGAATATTTGTGATACATGAAAGGAGGTAAAAAAAATCGGTATAAATAGGAGTTTTGAAGAAGTTTTCCATCCTCATTGATGACTTCAAGAGGTTAAGATTTAGCAGAGGCAGTCACTTCAGGTATGGTGGAAATAGCAATAGAACTAAAATTAGAAGTGGAGCCTGAAGATGCAACTGAATTGCTGCAATCTCATCATAAAACTTGAATAGAGGTGAAGTTGCTTCTTATGAATGAGCAAGAAAAGTGATTTCTTGAGAAGGAATCTAATCCTGGTGAAGACGCTATGACCATTGCTGAAATGACAACAGAGGATTGAGAATATTATGTATACTTCGTTGTTAAAGCAGCAGCAGGGTGTGTGAGAGGATTGACTCCAATTTTGAAAGAAGTTCTGCTGTGGATAAAATACTATTAAACAGCATCACGTATTACAGAGAAATCTTTTGTGAAAGGGAATTGAGCAATGTGGCAAACTTTATTGTTGCTTATTTTAAGAAATTGCCGTAGCCACCCCAGCCTTCAGCAACCACCACCCTGATCAGTTAGCAGCCAAGGTTACAACTTGCTGAAGGCTCAGATTGTTGTTAGCATTTGTCGACTATAAACTACTCTTAAATTAAGATGTGTAAAACTGTTTTTCCCTGATATAATGCCATTGCACACTTAATAGACTACGGTATAGTGTAAACATAACTTTTATATGCACTGGAAAAATCAAAAAAATCATATGAATTCCTTTATTATGATATTTGTTTTATTGTGGTGGTCTGGAACAGAATCCACCATATCTCTGAGGTTTGCCTGTAGTTGATGTGCACATAAGTAGCTGGCAGAGCATTAGATAGAGAATTACTTCAAATTAATACTTGTTGAGTGCAAATTATACTCTCATAAGAATGCATACTAAATGCATAACTCTTCTATTTCCTAATAATCAGTCCAACATTTGGCCTGAATTTTCTCTAGTCTTCAAGACTTTGGACACGTTAAAGTACCAAATTGAAATGGAGGGCTTGTCAACTTTGCTTCGGTTTCATCTTTTCTATAAGATGAGACGCTTACCTTCTTGTTCTTGACTTACTCACATGCCTTATTGAAGTCAGGCATTGAAACATGGAATAAATGTCAAACGCTTACTCACATGCCTTATTGAAGTCAGGCATTGAAACATGGAATAAATGTCAAACGCATGCCAATTATTTAGCAAGTGAAGGTTTTTTGAGTGTGTGTGTTTTTAAATCAAACAGAAACAATTATATTGAGATTGAAACAGCACTTGAGTTAACCAAATACCTTGCTGAAGAAGACGAAATCATAGTATGGCATACAGTCTTGGTAAACTTGGTAACCAAGGATCTTGTTTCTGATGTGAAGAACTCTGATCTATATCCGTTATTAAAGGTAATTTCATCTTTCTTATGTAGTTTTTAAACAAATCCTTTCTTCTTCTTTTCATATTGTAGCCAGCATCCGTAAGACAGGTCTTTTCCATTGTTAAGAAAGTAAATGTACATTTATTTTATAAAGAAAATAAATATATAAATAAAAATATACTTTTAAATTATATATATATATATATATATATATATATATATTTTTTTTTTTTTTTCAATGACTGATTGGGCTTTGAAATTTAAACCTTAGTCTAGACCTGGTCTAGGAGATGAGTGACGATTGGAGGGGTACTTCATTCTTGGTGAAGTGAGGGTGTCCTAAGAAACCAGAAGTGGATGGAAATGGTATGCCCAGTTTTTTTTAGGAAAAAGGATAATATTTATTAGCAACTATTTTCCTGAGAGATTGTTAGGCAAACAGAATGACTTTTAACAACTCTGTGTTTAAAATTGCAGTATTCTTATCCATAGCAATAGCACTTAAAACCAGAGAGATATATTCTAGAAAATGTAAAAATATGAAGATGCTTTTGATGTTAGGAAAAGAAAGGGGGAAATTAGAATTAGTGAACAGAGAAATGACATACCATCATAAATGAAAATATATATTATCCATTGTTAGGTCTTAAACAGTAATTACAGGAGAAAATGGCAATGATAAAATCAATGCAAAAGTTAAGGAGCCCTCTTTGGGGAATTAGGGGTCACACAAACCAAAAAGTATGTTAGGTGATGATTTCAAGTGAATTTCTAGGCTATTCTGAGGGTGAGATTGCAAATACCTCTTACAGTTCCAGATTTTCTTTTTCCTAATAATCAAAGTACCTGTGGGAATTTAGTTGATCTTGAGATGGTGATTAATAAAAGAAGGCACTGAAATTTTGGTGGGATTGAGGGAGCTCATTGATGACATCTGATGACTTGTTCTGGGTAAAGAAGTATAACTACTATTTGTTTTTAAAGAATTTCACTGAGCAGCATCTAGTTAATTCTTAGGGATTTATTAATAAATGTATAACTTTTATAATTTTATATTTACCATCTGATAGCTTAGTTGGAGAAACTTTATTTCAGAATCAGGGCTTCTTGACATTTCTTCTCTATTTTGAACATAATTGGAAATGTATCAGATGATGTTAAGCGATAATAGTAGCTGATTTTTTTGAGTTCTTGCTTTGTGTCAGGAAATGTGCTTGCAATATATTATTTAATCATCACAATACACTGTAACATTGGTATTATGGTAAACCACATTTTATGTAAAACGGAACTAAACCCAAAGATGTAAAAAATAAACCAGTTACATATTTAGTAACAGAGAATTTCTGAAGAAATATCTGCCACTCCTCTATCAATATCTTTTCAGATAAATAAATAGGAACATAGTGAAAATTCAGTTTTGCAAGCCAGAACTAACAGTGTATTTTCTTTGTTGTTTATAGAAGTATCTATTAAAGAGACTTAATTCAATATGGAATATTTATGTAACTATAATTCGTGAAAATGTGTTGGTATTACAAGATGACTACTTAGCTCTGTAAGTATATTTTAAGAAATGGTAATTGAATAAAATACATTCATATTAATAGGCTTCCAGAAGTCATAAAATAAAATCTTCATATCCGTTATTCATTGAGAGATTTTGTATGCTATTAGTATTTGAGAACAATAGCTCAGAGATTGGTGGGCTACATGTATTCTAAGAGAAGATGGTCAATTTGAGATCTTAATTTACCTGCAAAGCACATGCATGTACACACAGGAGCTTATAGCTCTATATTCTCAAAGCTTAGACTACTGGTTGAAATCATAAATGTGTCCTACTATTGGTGAAGATGTGCTCAGCAAAGCTAGCCTATACCAGTGAGTTGATGGGCATGGAAAAGCCATGGGGGAAAAGGTCCCCTCTGTACATTGTTGTTAACAGAAATCCTGTCATTATGCAGATAAGATGAGGTAGGTAGACAGTGATATAGATCAGTTATTGGTGTATGAGCATGAGTTAATATCACAAATGACTTTCATATTACTGGTCGGGTGAGGAGAGTAAGCATGTTGTCATGGTGGTCTGGGAAGGAGGCAAGAGGCAAAATGGAGTGGTAGTATTTCTGTCTTTCTTGTGCCCTAAGTTTTGTGTGTAGGATGGTCTCTAGATTTAGGGAGGGACTCTGTAGCCAATAACAGTACGGGGATTATACCTACAACTTCTGGTCAAGTTCAAACCAATTAGACCAAGCAAGAAAAACAAAATATACAAAGTATGATTGTTCTCTCTCAATAGTACTCTTCTGAGAGGGCCAAAATTTTAGTGCTAAGGGATGTGACTGGAAGGACATAGAATGGAATGGATGAGTAGGGGTACAATGGTAAGGACTAGCTAGGATCGAGAGTGGATAGGCAATTTGTATGAGTGAATGCGAAAGCAGTGTGCTCAATCAGACAGCACATTTGTTAACTAGACATATCCTTGGCTCTCCTAAATTAGACTGAAGTGGCCTACTTTTTATAGCATCCCAGGGCCAGTTCTCTTCAGAGCAGCCCTGGGGAGTTGGACTGCACTTCCACAGAACTCCAGCTTGTTGCCACCAGCTTGGGATTGGGATGGGTGGGGTCAGGGAGTGAGTACACATGTAGATGAATGCCTAGAGCTCTCAGAGGGCCTCCAGCCTTGGACATTCCTCTTTAGTTTATCAGAAGGTCATGTCAGGCTGGGTTGAAACTGGAGGATGGAGTAACAGAAATCTGGCTCTTGCATTTTCTGGAAACTTAAGGCCGATTTGTGTTTCTTGACCCTTACCCCAAACCTGGAGTAGGGACCACAAGGCATCACTTACCTGGATTTATTACTGGTCTTCACTGTATTCTTTTGAACTTATTTTGTTTTGAAGTACAATGTATTCCCCTTCTCAGCTGTAAAAACCAACGAAACCAACCAAACACTGTTATTCTTTTTCTTTATTCTTTTAACATGTACATAACAGTCAGGGGGAGTAGAAGAAACACCAAAACAAGAGAAAACAAATTGTAGAAGGGGAGAAATGAACTATGCCCTTTCCCTTTCTTGTATAGAGAAAGAACTTTATTTTAAAGTCTGTTAGATTAGATACTCTAAAATCATTTTTTTATCCATAAGGGAATTCTAGTAAAAGGGAGGAAAAATAAATTGACAACAGCTGTGGAGCCTGGGTACACCCATGTGTGCTTGAGGGAGATGAAGGATGGCAGCAATTTGTTTCTAACTTTCAGAAAGTACTAGTCTTAGAAACTTTTTTTGGTGCCTAAGAGCCTCTCAGGAAATATTTCTACGAATCTTAAATACATCTGTCATCCACAAAAGCAATTTTTTTAAACAAACTTGATGTCATTGAAAGGATATTTAAAAATACCCATCCTTTTATAAAACACACATTCTTGGAGGCAGAGAAAATGAAGGTGGTAATGCAAAATGAACTGTTTTTCTTTGACTTTTTCTTCAAGAATATCACTGGAAAAACTTTTTGGAACTGTGTGTTGGTTGGGCCTTGAAGACTGTCTTCAGTTGTCAAAAGAACTCTTTGCAAAATGGGTGGACCATCCAGAAAATGAGTAAGAGTAATATAATTCCTTACGTTTTTGTCCTTGTATTTTAGCCCGAGCAATTTCCCTTTTTGATGTACTCACTGTGGGAATGAGTGTTTTGCCTTCACTTGGCTAAGCGCTTTCTCCTACTATTCTTTTAAAATACCTTTTTTAAAAAACCAGTGTTTAATGTGGGTGTGTGTAGAACAACAGGTTAGAATTTATACAATGAATCATCACCCAGGACCTCTCATTCCCAGTGCATTCTTCCAATAAGCACTTAGTTTTAGCTTTCTATGCTTGTTTTGAGTCTTAATAGGTTGTTTTTTCATGATTTTTATATCTAAGAGTGCAGCAGAGCACCTCTCTCTCTCTCTCCATCTCTCTCTTAGTTTGTTGCCTCACTGAGTGCTGAGACTAACTCCCATTTTGGTTTTGTCAGCTTTAATATACCAACTCAGATGTACTCTTAGGAAATGTGATAATGAGATACAAGACCAAACTGTATTATCAATATACACTATACTACTCTAATTTACTTCTTTCTTAAAGCTCCTTAGTTTGGAATTTGATGATCTCTTCTCATGGAATTAATGCTAACGTCAGTTTTGACAATTGCCTCTCTAGATCCCTACTTTTGAACTTTATCTGTGTCTTCAAAGATTTTTTCTAGATTTATACTTCTAAAATATGGTAACCTGGATCAACATATAACTTAACTGCTGTGAAAAATAACATTGTATGTTATATCTTACAGAATACCTTATCCAATTAAAGAAGTGGTTTTATGTTATGGCATTGCCTTGGGAAGTGATAAAGAGTGGGACATCTTGTTAAATATTTACACTAATACAACAAAGGAAGAAGAAAAGTTTCAACTTGTTTATGCAATGAGCTGCAGCAAAGACCCATGGATACTTAACAGGTGATTATGGCCAGCTTACCTTGAGAGTTTCTGCTGGAGGAATGAAATTAATAAACTAAAGGGAAAAAATAGAAATGTGCTAATGTAAGTATTAAAATGATGCATATTTGTACCTCACTACCTTAGAACCGTGGGATTTTATCTCGTTTATTTAAACTAACTCTTTATGTTGGATGTTTAAAATGTATTTTCTACACATGCGCTTTTGCAGATATATGGAGTATGCTATCAGCGCATCCCCATTCACTTCTAATGAAACAAATATAATTGAGGTTGTGGCAGCATCTGACATTGGCTGGTACGTCGCAAAAGACTTCTTAGTCAACAACTGGAAAGCTGTGAGTAAAAGGTAAGAAGGAAAGTGAGACCTTTCTTTCATTTAGGTCACTGGTTTGGTGGTGGAAGCTCAGTTTTAGTCTAGCTAGGTCACAAAAGTCCTTTGCATTGACTAGAAAAGTGATCATGTTTCCTGTGTTTAGTCTCACTACAAACTGCCTGTGTTATGGAAGAGCAATGCATGAACTTTTAACTACAGCTTGAATATTATAGTTGACAAAATGAGGATGCCTATTCTACTTGGTATATTCACCTTAGTTCACTTCTCTTGCGCATTCTGCTACAAAATGAGTTTCAGACTCAAATTAATTTGCATTCGACATCTTATGCATTTATTTTTAGGGCTTAATTTATATTCAGCAGTCTTGCTCAATTTTGCTAATAGTTTTGTTTGAATAGACAATAACATGATTTATGAATTGTTGGAAATAAAATTTCAACTTAATAATTACAATTTTATACTCAAAATGGCACAGGAATACTTAGTTTTTTGCATATCTAAATATTTAATTATCACTAAACAGACATATTTGACATGATAATACGTATGTCACTAGTCCTCATGTAATGATGAAGATAGTATAAAATTATAAGTAAAAAATGCTTATGCCAAATTAAATTTTATATTAAAATGTAGAAAGTATTTGTACTGAATTTGCTAAAATGTGACTGAGCACTAACGAGTTTTTCTCAAGCACATCCTAGTGGATGCTACTCATGAAGATGGGGATGATAAGCCTTCTGGGACAGACAGAGACAATAGCTCAATCAGTTTCGAAACTGTTTTAACCCTCACTTTTGCAAACTCACAGTGAATTTTAGCATTATAAAGTCTCCAAGAAGCCCTGCAGAAGGAAACCTAGAGTTTTCCATACAGTTTGACTACATAGCATCTTCTAGGAATAGTTCTTCTAAACTCCAGCTTGGGATATGCTGATGTAAACAAAGTGTAATTTTGCCAGCAGAGTAATCGTTCCAGAAGAAACACAGACAGGAGAAACAAAATTTTCCAACCTACTCATTTGGAACTGGAACTAAAAAACCCCTTCGTTAACATTTAGGTCTTGGTTTCTTCTAGATGTATTTGATAAATTCTAAGATTCTTCCTGGTAATAAAACGTTTTAGTTTTTCTACGTCAAGGTGCAGTTCAAATTGTTATTGGGGATGTAAAGGGATTAGGACTTGGTATCTGATAAATGCTGTGGAGGAGAGATGGCAAGGGCTTTGGGGGTTTAAGTGGAAGAAAGGGAGGTGAGTGTGATTTGAACAAGCACAATTGCAAATCTCCTCCTTTTACCTGGAGGACCTAACACCAGGAAATACCTGGAGGCAGAGCTGGGAGGTCAACTTGGGACTAATTAAAGTGACTGGCTGGAGCTTAGAGCACTGGAGAGGAGATAGGAGTTGGGAAAGTAAGTTGAGGGTCAGGCATCATCTCCACACCGAGGCACATGTTGGAATTGAGTACATCATCGATGGCAGTGCAGGAACCTCTGGGCCTTTCAGTCAGGCCCAGAATTCTTCCCAGGAAGCCTACTCTGGAAATACATTTTGAAATATTTGATTGAATAAAACAACTTTTGGCTTGATCTTTATCCCTACTCTCATAGACAGAGCATTACACTGGTTGCTGTGGGAAAATTTAGTTAATTATTGGGCCAAAGATGATCTCTTGAATACTTATTCCAATGAGAAAGACTCCATTGGTCATAAAGCTATCTTTCAAGTTACAGAAAAGTCAATAGGTACACATAGCTATGAATAGATCCTATCTATGTAAATAGGGATGGAGCAATAGTTTTTTTGTGACTTCATTGGTTGTGGTAGAAGCGTTATTTGTGCCTTTATCATCTCTTAAATGGGCTTCACAGCATACAGAAAAACCATAGTTTAATTTGAATTTAGAATACAGAGCATGATCAGTTTTAAACTCAGCCTGTTCAAAATGAATCTTACCTTCTTCATTCACTAAGCACTTGATTTTTTTTTCTCCACATATTATTATATTCCCTAAAGTCTTAAGCTTAAAAACTTAAGCTTAAAAACATTTTCACTTCTACTTGGTTGTATTTCATGATGGGGAACACAGCTGAGAAGGCTAAACAGAAGCACAGCAAGGTGAGAGGTTATCAGAGCGGAGAGTCCAAGCACTGGGGGATCTGTTCCCATGGCGTGGATCAGGCCAGATGCCTTGGTGTACCCATGCTTGACTCATGGCCATCCTTTCCACAAGGAATCAGACACAGTAGGGGAGATGAAGGGAGGGGAAATGTGAGAAGGGGGAGAGGTAGAAGGGTGAGCCATACTGGAGTACCCAAATCACTGTTCCCACACTAACATTAGATGTTATCAAATTTTTAAAAAGGATTACTATATTGACACATATTGGCTTTTAACTTTATATTAATTAGAATGTATTTGAACACTGATGGGGGTAAACTATGTGAAATGCAGTTTTGTTGAGTCACATTTGAAAGAGATTACTCTCTCAACAAGAATGATAAATCATCTCTGTTTCAAAAATAACTCCTCTTGAAGTTGACAAGAGCAGGAAGAAATGAAGTGTGCCAGGTAATCTAATACATGCTTCCACATACATTATCTCATTTACGCTCCAGAGCAACGCTCCTAAGGATCTGTTATTCTCCATTTTTACAATGTATTAATTGTCCAAGGTAATATCAAACCCAGCCCTGCCTCCTTGGGTAACCTTTCTCCTGTGTCTGGCAGAAATTCACACATTTAGCACCAAAGATAGGTTTCCTCTATTTTCTATTTTATTTAATTTGAGACAGAGTTTTGCTCTTGTTGCCCAGGCTGGAGTGTAATGGGGCAATATCAGCTCACTGCAGCCTCAGCCTCACAGGTTCAAGCGATTTTTCTGCCTCAGCCTCTGGAGTAGCTGGGATTACAGGCATGTGCCACTACACCCAGCTAATTTTGTATTTGTAGTATTGATAGAGTCTCTCCATGTTGGTCAGGCTGGTCTCGAACGCCCAACCTCATGCAATCCGACCACCTTGGCCTCCCAAAGTGCTGGGGTTACAGGCGTGAGCCACCACATGGGGCCTTTATTTTTCTTTTTAAGATTGGAATTTGGGTTCTTAGAAACTCAAATTTCTTGAGTCATTTTATAGGCTTTTTCTGCCTGGCTGGCCAATTATAATAGAGAACTAAGAAATATTCCTCTTTCTTCATAGAAACAGTTTTGCTTGCCTAAAGTATATGCAGAATTATATTGTTCTTTACTTTGCTCAGGTAGACACAGTGTAAGTTACGGCTAGGAACTTGGAAAAACAGCAGCACTATTTTCTCTCATCTTTATTAATATATTATACCAAAGTTAACTCTCATAATTTTTAATTTCAAGTAGAAATTTTTGAAGGAAATCAATTGTATATATTAACTATTCAACCATCTCTTGGTCAGTCCATTATAATAACCCTATTTTAATTTTTCTTTCTTTTTTAATGCACCCAAAAGTCTTTTATATACTTTTTTAACTACAGCCACACTTTGAGCAGGTAAGTATCTCCTGTTTTTTCATAGCAATACTTCACTGCTATTTTAAGATTTTTTTTTTGCTGGATATTCAAGTACAGTAACCTGGAGGGGAAGTTTCCATTACTGTGCCTATTGAAACAAGCACAGGTAGAGCCATGGTGCTCAGCCTTCAGGATCACCAACATTTAGAGAACATCAGAATATATGAATCCTCTCTCCAAAAGAGCATATATAAATGCAGCATTTTAAATACACATTCCGGGGTTTTAGTCAGCAGTTCTGAAATTGATCCTCCATTAACTACTGTTTTTTTAAGGGGTATAATTTACATATTTATTTATTCCCTTACAAATTGTATTGATTTGAACATGTGACATGTATTCCAACTACCTCATCTTAAAAGATAATGGTTGTTTCTAAGAAGAGCTTGTTAGAGTTAAATAATAGATTTGTGTAATACATATAAGTATTTAACTATAATATTTCCTTAGTGTTAATAGGATTTTCTATTAAAAGATGAAGCTAAACTAGTTCATACACGTTTTTACTTAGCTTTGGAAGATAGGAATTAATAGGGGCTGTACACTTGGCATGCATCTGCTATCTAAAATATAGCTTTATCTTGCAAAACCCTTTCCACCCTTGATTAACATTTATTGCCTTGTAGGTATGGAACACAATCATTGATTAATCTAATATATACAATAGGGAGAGCCATAACTACAGATATACAGATTGAGGAGGTAAGTACTTTAAATATTATGAAATACAGTGATAATTTGGAAACCACTTTTTATGCAATTTGGACTTGCTAAAATTAAAAATAATATGCTTATCTGAATCATTACATTCTATGCTTCTATTGGTGCTGTATCACTGTGAGAGAAGAGTTTTTAATTGTATCCTGCTTCTGAAATAGAGATCACCTGTTCTTGGAGGGTGGCATTTCATCCTTTCTCACCTGAATTACTGTAGTGGACTCTGGCCCAGGGTTCCCGTCACAAACTGCGCTTCCCTCCATCCCACCTTTGCCGTCACTTCCAGTCATTGCCCTGTTCCAAAGCTTCAGTAGCTTTTCATAGTTTTTCGAAGAAATTTTGAAATCTTGTGATTAGCACATGAGGCCCTTCATGATCTGGCCCTGCCTTACAGTTTGTCTTCATTTTGCTCACATCACCGCCAAGTGTCAGAGAGCAAGAGAGATGGACAGACACCCCTAAACACTTTTCCTCTACCTATACTGTATCACTTACAAATTTTCTTGAATTATTGCATTGCTTCACATTTTCTGGATTTCAAAAACACCCTATCTTCTGTCAGGAGAACGCTCCTCATCCCTGTTCCTCACTGGATAATTCCTAATCATCTTTTAAGATCCTGTGCCTACCACCTATTCTAGGAACTTTTTAATGAACCTATTTATACCCTCTTCTCACCCATGCTTTCAAGTCATCCTATGAATATATTTTTACCATAGTGCTTATTACATTATAGTGTAATCGCTGGTAAATATGTCTACCCCATGAGACTATAATGAGTTCCCTGAGGACTGAGATCATATCTTAGTTTTGTCTACTCTAGATTCTTACCATTTCCTGGCTTTGCTGTCCTCTAGGCTAAATATTTATTAGGCAGTCTTTTTCCATGTGAAGAGAAGCACAGCTCCCCGCTTACGTAATCTTTAGCACTCTCAGTTGCAGAAGGAAGGATAGTTTCTCAGAGCTTCAGGAGTTCCAGCCCTGGTAAAAAGCACTTTGGATGGTCCTACTTGGGTCAGACGCAGCAATCGCTGTGTCCGGGGAAGATGGAATACTCTGATTGGTCTAGCCAGAGTCATGTGGCCACACTAGGCAACAGCCCCACCCAAGTCACAGGCACTGGGAAGGGGAAGGGGTACTTCCGAAAGGCAAAAGGGATGTAACCAGAAGGTAAACAAAGCTGGCAAAAGCAGATGTCGACAAAAAGATGCATTTACACAAAGTAAAACAAGAATACAATATAAATACAACCTCTACACACCCAGTAGCATAGGTAAAATTAGAAAGAGTTATGGTACCAAATGGTGGCAAAGATATGGAGCAACTGGGACTCTTTTATACAGCAGAGAGGAATGTAACATGGCACGACCATGTCAGAAAAGAGGGAGTTTTTAAAAAATATTAACTGGAAACCATCTAAATGCCCATCCATAGGTGAATGAATAAGGAAAAGTAATATATCCACACAATGGAATACTATGGTGAAATGTTAAAATTTGTGTAGCAATATGGATGAATATCAAGGAGACTCTGTTTAGTAACAGAAGCAAGTCACATTCTGGGGAATGCAAATGGATCTATAGTGACAAAGGGCAGATCAGTAGTTGCCTGGGACAGAGAGCAATGAACTGCAATAGGGCCTGACGACCCGTTTGCGGGGTAGAGGAAATGTAGTGGATTGTGGCTGTGGTTTAAAAGGGGTACACATTGGTCAAAATTCATGGACGTGTCCGGTTCAAGTAGATCTAGTTTATTGTACATAAATTAAATCCCAGTAACACTGATTAACATTAAACACCACGGCCTGAAACTATGTTAATAAGAACAAGAAGAGTCTGTGTAAATAAATGTAAATCAACTCTCTCTAAGCAAATAAACAAATACATGTGTAGGTCATAAAGGCCTGAAATTTGATTCTAAGCAAAAAAAAAAAAAAAATAAAAAAAAGGAGACGTTGACAGTCATATCATTGTGATTATGAGAGAAGAATTGTTAATTCCTGAAGAAATTATCATTTTTTGAGTTTTGGCCTGCCTGAGGCTGAGCTGTCAGGACCTGATTTATGAGGGATTCCCTGGACAAGGGAAAGAAAAGTGCACCACACCCAGAATACGCTGGAACAAAAGCTCCAAGAATCAAGACTCAGTGTGTGTTTGTATCATCGGTTCGACCTTTGCCTGTACAGAATCTAGTGATATTTTGTTGTTGTTTTAAGGAATGAATTAATGAGGTTTGTAAATTTAGTAATTTTAAAAGTTTCAAAACTCTAGTCACTGACAGATTTTCAAAATTGCAAAAATGGATTTAGCAGTAAATTATTGCAATTTTTTTATGAATTAGCTAAGATGAATATTCTTGCGAACAACTATTCATGTCCAGCAGTGCTGCTAGGCTGCATCAGTTCACAGGATAGTATCTAAAATAAATACTAAAAAGGAAAGTGAAAATGAAGTGATTTGTGTCGCTTGTCCCTCCCCACAGGCACGATTTTCAAACACCTTCCACATCTCTAGCTCTGGTTTTTTTCCTCCCTCGGCTAGACATGCTCTCAAGCACATGTGAGGCCCACCTATAATCCCACACACCATCCCCACTCCCCTCCCACCGCTATGGGAGCCCTGGACACACTATCTGTGATGTGGAGTTGAGGGTTGGTGGTTACCACCTCCTGGCAGATGTGAGCAGGGAAGTAAAGAGCCGGGGAGGATTCTTCCTGGCTTTTTAACTTATTTTTCTCCAAAACATTTCTTTTACATTGCAATTAGGCTTGATAGCCCTATTACTATGCAATTTCAAATATGTTAGGGTTTAAGTGAGCTTTTGTGAGCTATGTCTTAGGGCTGCAAGTGTTTGGAGTTCTAATCCACTGATATAAAAATAGAGTTTTGGTAAAATGAAAATTGAAAAAATTTATAACATTTATATTTTGTAATATAATTTATTATTCACTTGGAGTATGATTTATCGGCAATATTGCAACAAATGTTCTGATGAGTGAATGCTTGACCTGACCCAGTGAGGTAATTCTACCAATGCACGAATCCGTTATCTAAGTATTCTCAAGTAAAGCATGACATTTGTAAAGATGCAAATATTATGTACCAATTTTGAGCTTTGGAAGTAGCAGTTTCTTTTGAGATTTACAGTGGGGGGTTTCACTGTATCTCTGTCTACAAATCTTAGATAACACTCTATATGTATTCAGTAAATATTCGTTGAGACTTAATATGTGCTTTGGGAATAGAACAATGAATAAGACATAGTTTCTGCTTCATGGACCTTCCTGTCACATTTGCTTCTTTGGGGTAGGTGTGGTGTTCATCACATTGTCCAGCCACAGTCTTCCCAGGGACACACAATCTAGGAGTATACATTTCTACTCATTCATTATCACCAATTTGCAAAATCATGTTGCTACTTTAGCATTTAGACGTTTATTTGGTCCAAATGAGAAGTTAGATTGCACTGATCAGCTGTCTCTTTGTCCTTCCAGCTGCAGCAGTTTTTCAATAACATGTTGGAGGAAGACCAGAGGATCAAAGTTCATACCAAATTACAGACAATAAAGAATGAAAACCTGAAAAACAAGAAGCGAAGAGACAGGATGGCTGAGTGGCTGAGGAGAAACACATAGGTTGGGGCTATCTTTCAGCGCTCCTCTTGCATATTATAATGGCATTTGCTCACAGTTTTGTCTTCCAATACTTTGTGAATCTGGAAAACCACACATTTTATTTGCATTTCAGTCACATTTATTAATCAGAGTGCCGTTCTTCCCATATTGTTACATTTGGCCCCGAGGTTGGGTGATTGCTGACAATTTTGCCAATGCTGCTATATTTCTGGGAAAGATGTCACTTCATGTTAGGCTACAATCCCAGAGAATTTACTTTAAATGTCATGGAAAAACAAATGTACCTAAGAAAGTCTTGCTTATTTTGTTGTGAAGCCAGTGGAATATGAAATCATTGGCTTTGATGAGGAGCACATTCTTTGCTGAGGGAAATAACAGTTTTGCAAAGCCCTAGGGTTTTTCAACATTGGAAATTGAAGATAACATGATAATATAAAGAAACAGACACTCGAAAAGTATATTCACTAGAAGACAGAAGAGCCAAAGCAAAGCAAGATGAGAAAAGAAACAGTAGACAATTTAATGAGCCCTAAAGGCAAGAAGTGTGTCTTCTCCTGCCCATTTCTCTCTCCCACAGTACGTCCTGCATTGAACCACGCATTGCTGGTTACTGAACTTTATGGTGTCACAAAAAGACAAATGATTGTAGGATCCTTGGAAGTGCACTTCGACTTGCTGTGGTGGAGGACCACGTGGAGATAAAGGCTCCGCTCTGCAGCTCTTGATTGTGTATTCACCTGTGGGATGGACATATTTTCAGCCTAAGCAGACGAGTGACAATAATGATGTCAAAAGATGATAGCAGGCCGGGCGTGGTAGCTCACGCCTATAATCCCAGCACTTTGGGAGGCCAAGGCAGGTGGATCACGAGGTCAAGAGATCAAGACCATCCTGGTCAACAAGGTGAAACCCTGCCTCTACTAAAAACACAAAAATTAGCTGGGCATGGTGGTGCGCACCTGTAGTCCCAGCTACTCGGGAGGCTGAAGCAGGAGAATTGCTTGAACCCAGGAGGCGGAGGTTTCGGTGAGCCGAGATCGTGCCATTGCACTCCAGTCTGTGTAACAACAGCGAAACTCTGTCCCAAAAAAAATAAAATAAAAAAAAAAAAAGGTTGATAGCAAGTACCAGCTACTATTTAGGGCAAAAGGAATTTTGAAATGAAGGAAACAGAACTAAAAGACTAACTGGAGCATAATCCTTACAGTTTTGCACTCAGGGGATTAAGTTTGAAACATGGTGTCTTTTGGCCAAATTGAACCTACTTGTAATGTGGACCAACTTACTTTATACATTTTCGTCAGTCTCAATGTATGGAATTAGCTTAGTTTTCTCATGCTTGATTAAACAAGACAACTAAAGCTAATCGTTCCTCTTCTCGACTTTGTGTATGTGATTTAATCTTTTATTTCATTTTTATTTTTGTAGAATGGAGGTAAACCTACAGATCTCCACCTCAGGACGATGTTGTAAAGATTAAGAAGTGTGACGTCAATTAACAGTCTTTAAAGATGTTATATAAGTTCCAAGCAATGTGATCTAAGGCTTTTTTCCTATTTCTTGTATATGTTAAGGCAGCCATAAATGAAAATACGATACCAACATTTGCTTTTATATTTGCATCACAAGAGAATTCTCCCTGAGTGTCGGGGGAGGCTGTGGGACTTCACCATGTGGACAAACTAAAGCACAGGACACTCAGACTTGGCCACAGGTCATAGGTCAGAGAATTTTTTTCTGCAAATTTAGAAATGTAAATTTTAGGTAATAAAATATCTGCATGCCTTCAAAGTGTTGTAGGTGAGATACTTTCCTGTTTTTTTTATTAAACACTCATTCTATATTTCCCATATTTCCTCTGATAATGAATCTCATCTTTCAATAACTTTGTCTTCACATGTCCTCTCAACTGCTTTTCTCTTCTTTCTCTTCCTCTCTGTTTTAGTCCATTTTGTGCTGCTGTCATGGAATACTTTAGACTGAGTAATTTATGAAGAGCAGAGATGTGTTTCTTATCATTTTGGAGGCTGGAGATTCCAAGGTCGAGGGGCCCGAATCTCACTAGGGCCTTCTTGCTGTGCCATCCCACGGTGGAAGGCAAGAGGGCAAGAGAAAAAACAGGGAAGAGGGAAGAGGACTGACTCTTTTTTTTTTTAATCAGGAACGCACTCCCAAGACAACTAACCCACTCGCCTGATAACAGCATTAATGTATTCACGAAGGCAGTGCCTTCCTGACCTAATCACCTCTTAAAAGTCCCAGCTCTCAACATTGTGTTGAGGATTAAGTTTCCAACACAAGACCTTGGAGGGACACATTCAAACCATAGCTCTCTCCTCTATTTCCATTCCTGTTTTTTCTCCCTCAAGCTCCCGCTTCCCTTCTTTCCCTTTTCCCCTTTCTCCTCTTTCCAGTAATCTCTGCCCTCCTTCTGCCTGGTTGTTCTTATCCTTTCTCTTTGGTCTTCCTACCCGACCATGCTCTCAGTCCACCAAGTGTGCTTTGGGGCTGACACTGAGGCCCAAGAAGGCTCTGATGCCTGTATTGGGTGATGGCCAAGAACCACTGATCTCACCAGAAGAGCATGTAGGCTGGTCTCTCCAGACTGTTAAAAGCTAAACTGAATTCTGTTACATCTTAGCTTCTATAGTAATTAAACAGTGCTGAAGGTGTTTCTCCAAAATCAAATGCCTAAATATTTGATTAATGGTCTTTCCTCTAAATATCGAAAAAATGGATTATATATCTTTTTTCTTACTTGGATGAAGCTGGTTATTTAAACACTGCATTTTATTATGCTTTACCTTATACAAAGTATAAAAGTAAGTAATTGTTGATTGGTTTCTGTGATAGCAATAATGTAGTAACAAGCGAGGGAGTGATACTGAGGCTGATTTGTCTGAGTGGTATAAACACTTTATTAACCAATAAAAACAGCTTATCTATTAGCACCCCAACTATAAAACAATTTCCCTGACCCAGTCCATTTAATGTATAGCTTTCATCCTGAAAACAACAAGATGTACAATAGAGTCATGATTTTTTCCAATTTCATAATTAGAAATTAAATTTTTTCTCACAATCTTATGACTTTTTTTTTTTTGTCCATCCCCATTCTGTGACTTGCCATTGTTGACTTTAAATAAAGGAATTTAGTGTGGTGTTCAACATCTTTTGTAATTTAGATCTCTGGGACTAATCTGTATAGCAATTTATTTTGAGGAATGCATGAAGAAGCAAAGTGAGATGAGATTTAAAATGCAGCTCTTCTTAGTTACTTTTCTTGTTTAATCCATTCTTTGCTCCAATAAATGCTATCTTTTTCTCATCCAATTCTAACAGGATTACCATGTTCAAAGCAAAGCCTTAAGGGGTGCTTACAAGTAAATATAACTGCCTCCCCCACACAAAGAATGATGTATAGCACAATTGGCAGCATTTGAAACCATACAAATGTTGCCTTTGGCTCATTCTTCTAATTCAACAAGATTTAGCAAAGGTAATCTCTACAACACACATATTTAGGAGTTATTTGGACTCTTCCTCTTCCCTTGTCTTCATAAATCAGTCCTAGAGGTGATAGAGAACAAGGTAGGCAGGTGAACCACTGGGAACTGAGGGGGAGCTGTGGCGGTCCATGACCTGAAGTGGGGCATAAGAGTTTGAGTGGAGTGAAGGGGGAGTAAAGGAAGAATCCACACAGAGGAGGGAAGAACACAGTGGGATGTCAGAACCCAGAGAGGGTGAATAGGGTCACCACACAGTGGAAGAATGGGTTATGACATGGTGACTTAGAGCCCAGATAGGGTGAGAAGGGTGTCTAATGGGGGGGTGTAACCCAGAATGGGCAGTTCAAGTCCTTGTGGGGTAAGGAGGACATCCACATGTTGGAAGGTGGCCTAGTATGAGGTATGAGAACATGGGGAGGGTAAGGAGGGCATCCTCATGGGGAGGGGGAGAGGCATATATAAGAGGTGGGTGACCATGGGGTTGTGAGTCAAACAAGAAAATATATCCATAGTAATAGGAACCAGGCTTCTCACTGTTGGAGAAGGGAATTACAGAGATTCAAATGGAGGGAACATGAAAGAACTGTTCTGGTATGGAATTGGAAGTATTTGCGTGGACTCACGGTTTTCAATATCTAGATAGAAATGTAAGTATCTGTAAAGTATAAAATGAATAGCTGTAATACCTATAGATATATTTTGCTCTTTATCTGTAAATAAATATCGTTTTTTGCGCTTACTTTTAATGGCAAAAACCACAGCTACTTTTACAGCAGCCTAATATATCTATATCTACATCATCTATTTCTACCTCTATTTATATAGAGATAACGAAAGAGTAACAGTAATGGCAAAACCTGCAATTACTTTTGTACCAACCTAATGGCTTTAGACACTAGCTTTCCTCTGAGAGGGAGTGGCAGCAGGAACACCTAGTTACGGACTAAATGTATCCCCCAACAATTCATATGTTGAAGCTCTAATAATAGTATTTGGAGGTGAGGACTTTGGGAGTTAATTAGGTTTAGATGAGGTCTTAAGGTTGGAGCCCACATCATGTGATAAGTGACCTTGCAGGAAGAGGAACAGACACCAGGCCATCTTCTGTGCCTCCATATGCGTGCACCAAAAACAGCATGTGAACACAGAGAGAGGAGGCAGCTGCCTACAAGCCAGGAGAACTCTCACCAGGAACCCAAGCTGCCGGCCCCTTGATATTGGGCCTCCAGAACTGTGAGAAATTAGTATTTATTTCTTAGACCACCAGTCTATTGTATTTTGTTATGGCAGCTCAAACTAAGACAACCCTAATAATGAGCACAGCTATTGAGCATATCTTGGCTTCTAGATGCCATTCTCCACTAAAAAAAAACAAAGTTCCTTGAAAAAATCTCTGATTTTAGGGCCAGGAGAGGAAAGGAAAGGGACAATTAAAAGTGGAACATCTTTTGAAGCAAAAAGCAAGGAAGTACTAAAAAAATGTGGACATATCAAATGGGCACAAAAGCCAGCTTGAAGGGAACACCACTGGTCAAATCTGCGAAATTTTGAGAATCATAACAATAAAGGCAGTAAGGGAATAAAATAATAAATCATGAGCTAAATAATGAACCAATTAAAATTTTAATACGGAGGGGTATTTACATAATTTCAAAGTAATTTCCCACAAAGTACTATTGAATAATGAAAGCAAAATGAGTAATTTACAGTGGAAAAGTCTGGCAGATGTCACATTAATCAATTGGTCATTTCCAATGACATTTCATTGCAGTGGGTTAAATAGAAATTTTATTCCATTTAATAAGATGAAATGACAAAACTACAGTGTTACTCTTGTTATACTTCTAACAAATATATATAACATGAATCTAATAATGAAGAAAGAACAAATTGAGGGACATGCCACAAAAATAATACCCAAAAGTCTTAAAGTCATGAAAGTCAAAGAAAGACAGAGGATCCGTTCTAGACTGGAGGAGCTTGGAGACGTGACAACTGAATGTAATGTATGGTCCTGAACTGGTTCCTTTCTCCATAAAAGACTAATGTTACTGGGACAATTGGCAAGACTTGGGTGGAGTCTGAAGATTAGATGCTACCATTGTTAATTTCTCAACTTTGATGGTTTGTTGTATTTATGTAGAAAATATTTTTGGTTGTAACAATAACCTATTGATTCAGGAAAAAAATATTTTTATGGTAACTCCAACTTTAAGTTTCTGAATAAATTAAACTTAAATAAAAGAGTTATTTGTTACTGGAACTGCAATGCACTTTCATTTCAAGCCACTTTTTTCTTTCAAACTCGGTAATGGCCACAGCCACAATCCTGGTTATTTACTAAGCATTTTAATAAGCCCAAGTTGGAAATGCAAGTTGTCCGAAAAGACTTAATTTCTTGTTTCAGTCCACATTTCCCATCTTCAACCAGAGGGACTAAAAACTAAAAATTTTATAAAGTATTATTCAAAATTAACAAAGCTATATAAATGTAAAATATATGTAAGTCATTACACTTTTAAATAAAGTTTGTTTGAAACTTTTATATAAAAATTTGTAGCATTTATGCTTCCAAAAGTATTAAATCGTACAATTTCACTAAGACTTTTGGGAAGACCTTTACATATACATGGGTGAATCACGTAACTTGAAATTACTATGTGAACAACCTGACTTAATCCATGCTACATTAATGGCTAATAATATATTACCATTTTATATAACCGGTGATAAACAGCATACGGCTAGAGGTATAGTACAGTAGTCTTCCCTTAGCCCCAGTTTCATTTTCCACAGTTTCAGTTACTCAGGGCCAACTATAGTTTGAAAATCTTACATCACTACCCTCTGTTTTGGAGCCATTATTAAGTACAATAAGGGTCACTTGAACACAAGCACTGCAATACTGCCACTGTTGCTCTAATAGCCGAGGTGCCTACGCAGTGACTCATTGCCATCCAGTGGACCAAAGCAGGAGGGTGAGAGATTTCATCACACTACTCACAATAATGCACCATTTGAAATTTATGAGTTGTTTACTTCTGGAATTTTTCCACCTATGTCACAATGCCTGTGTTATTGCCCTCACTTCATCCCATCACGTAGTCATTGTACCATTTTACATCATCACAAGAAGGGTGAGTACAGTACAATAAGATATTTTGAAAGAGAAAGAGAGATACCATATTTGTATATTTTAAATTACAATATATTGTTATAATTGTTCTATTTTATTGTTAATTACTGTTGTTGATTTCTTACTGTGCCTAATTTATACATTAACTTTATAATAAGTACATACGGACAGGAAAAACCATAGCGTCTATAGAGTACGATACTATCCATGGTTTCAGACATCCACTGGGACCTTGGAATGTAGTATATAATTCCTGATACATAGCTATGTATTCTGGGTTTGTTGTTGTTGTTGTTTGTATTTGTTTTTGTGTTTTTGAAACAGGATCTCACTCTGTCACCCAGCCTGGAGTGCAGTGGTGCCATCTTTGCTCATCACAGCCTTGACTTCCTGGGCTCAGGTGATTCTCCCACCCCAGCCTCCTGAGTAGCTTGATTACAGGCGTGCACCACCATGCCAGGCTAATTTTTTGTATTTTTAGTTGAGACGGGGTTTCACCATATTGCCCAGGCTGGTCTCAAGCTCTTGGGCTCAAGTGATTCACCCCTTTCGGTTTCCCAGAGTGCTGGGATTACAGATGTGAGCCACCACACCCAGCCTATAGCTATGCATTCTTAATTGTTACTGTCTTGATTTAGTAGAAGTAAAATAACAACTCTCTGCTAGGTGCATATTACCACCTCCTTTCACTATAGACAATCCCTGACTTTCCATGGTGTGAGTTACTATTTTTTTTACTTTACAGTGGTGCAAAAGTGATACAAATTCAATAGTGACCATACTTTGAGTACCTACAGAGCTATTATGTTTTTTTCACTTTCAGTGTAGTATTCCATAAATTACATGAGATATTCAACATTTTCTTATAAAATAGGCTTTGTGTTAGATGATGTTGCCCAACTGGAGGCTAATTAAGTGTTCTCAGAACATTTGAGGTACACTATGCTAAGCTATGATGTTTGGTGCATTAAATGTGTTTTCAACTTACCATAGGTTTATGGGGACATAACTTCATCATAAATTAAGATCACCTGTAATTTTTCATTGAAGGAAATCTAACTAGATGAATTAAAAAAAAATATTTTGATTTGGGTGCTACCCCATGACTTCAAAATCCTAAGTGGAATTTAGAGGTGCAGAATGAAAAATACAGGTAGATATTATCTACTCTATTTTAAAAACGTAGATCCTTGGATCAGGGTTTTCAAAACAATTAGTTGTAGGCTTTTTCCTTTTTTTTTTTTTTTTTTTTTTTTTTTTTTTTTTGAGGCAGAGGATCACTCTGTCACCAAAGCTGGATTGTAATGGCGCGGCTCACTGTAACCTCCACCTCTGAGGTTTAAGCGATTTTCCTGCCTCAGCCTCCTGCGTAGCCTCCTGGGATTACAGGCGCCTGCCACTACACCCAGCTAATTTCTGTATCTTTAGTAGAGACAGGGTTTCATCACGTTGGCCAGGATGGTCTCAATCTCTTGACCTTGTGATTCACCCCCCTCGACCTCCCAAAATGCTGGGATTACAGGTGTGTGCCACTGAGCCCGGCCTATGGTCACAGGCTTTTTAATAGAAACACTTTCTACCCAACCCATATTCTGAAAAGTATGGTATAATTTATTTTGTTTGCTAAAAAGTTTATTTTGTGGAAAAAAAAAAAAAAAACCTGTGTATGTGTATTTATAATAGAGTGTATGTTTATAGGAATAGTGTGCATTTAAACACTTTAAACTCAGTCCTTGGCTGAACTGCATTTTAATTATTTTGATTGCCATGGGAAAGAAATAGCAGGATGTAAAGGCTTCTTTGCTTTCTCTCACAAACAATGCCAAGCAATGAGATGAAGCTTCCCTGTTCTCAGGCTTCTACCGAAGGTGGACTATTTTGATGACGTGATGAGTCCTAGACCCTCAGGATTCATAGGTACACACCAGAGGATTAAAGGGGCTCTAAGCATGGGGGTTGTAAGCATTTTGAGTTTTCTATCCTCCTCTGTGTAATGATCACCTTGTTTTTGACAATAGTTCTTTAGTGTTACCATGTCTTACTTGAGATCAACATAGGCAGTTAGTCCCATCAGTTCCTATGGGTAGGGACAATCCTTAGTGATGCCAGTGCTCTGAGGGTTCATTTAGGAGATTGTCCTGAGAATGCCCTGTAACAGAAAATAGCTATGGTTTATTCCAGAAAGTGTTCCTTTTGACTTGTCAATAGTGAGCAGGAGAACTTTCTGATCACCTAGCACTAGAGGGTGGCCTCAGTATTTATGAACTCCTGTGAGAGGGTGGTAGGATGAGAGTACTAGCAGTAGCACTAGAAATGAATTATTATTCATTTCTTCATAAGGTTGATATTTTCCTTCATGTCCCCCAACACATATCCTAAATTTTAGAGAAATGTCACCACCTTTTATAAATAAGTTCAGAGAGAAGCTTTGACCTGCTTAACTAGAAGTAGCACAATGAAGTAGGGAAGAGATATGGTCAGCAGGAAAATTCTACTACCTGCTGACTGTCCTCTGTGGGTGATATACCATACTGAGCTATGTGCTGCATATGCCTTGTCTCAGCCTCAAAATACCCCTATGAGGCAGTGTGTCCAGCAGGCTTCAGTTAGAAAAAGATACCAGACCAATTTTTGTTTGCTTGTTTTAGCAGCGATTTTAATGTTAAGGATTTATTAAACAAGTATTAGAGAGGTGAAAAAGCAAAAGAAGAACCCTATGTTATAGCTCAGGAAGTAGTTCTCAGCCTCGGAACTGGGGAACAATGGGCGAAGGTTAAAGCTACTAGCATGTAACTTTAGATTACATAAGATTTTCTGTTTTGTTTGATTTCACCCAGATGTCCTTATTCCAAATCTCAGAATCTCTCCTTCCCAACCAATGTTCTAATGCTCACACCTGAGCTTTGGCAAGGCTGTGAATTCAACTTGTATTGTAATAATTTATCCCACAGAGCAGCTACAAAACTTAAGAGACGGTTTTACAGCTGCCTTAGAAGTTTTCTGGCTCTCTAACCATGTCTCAAGCTGGTCATTTTCATCTCACAAGCACTGCAGTGCACACAGAAGTAGCTATCTCACCACATGATCCTCATAGTGGTTAAACAAAGCAGCCACTTGATCCTGAAGGCACTTCCTTCAGTAGGTACTTCATTTGTAATCAATCACAGGTGATTACTGATTAATCGTGGGGGTACTGGGAGTCAGCGATATATTCAACGCCAAAGCCATGATCAAGCCTAAGCTCAGAATCTTCTCTTAAGAATCTATTTCCTAGGGTTATCTAAAGTTGGTCAGAATCCAGTCAGGAAATCGGAAACCAAATCGGCTTTTCTGGTCGAGGGAACTGATTATAAGGAATTGGTATTGGAGAACCAAAAAGACAAAAAAGTAACGCTGAGGTAACATTGAGACAGGAACTACAAGAAACAGCTAGCACTCGCAGGGCGGGCGTCACAAGGGAGGAGTTATTAGAACCTAGAAGCTGGTGTGGCTACTTCAGAAGCTCAGAGACAGGGCGCAGCCCAGCTCGGATCCAGACCCTGGGAACAGGGTCAGCTTGACTGGGGCTAATGCCTCAAAAACTCAGAGGAAAGGCCCTTGGAACTGGACTCAGACCTCTGAGGAGGACGGTCTGTCCAGCTGCTGCTGGTATCTCTACGGGGAACACAATTAGCTGGGTCTGGGAGACAGAGGGAAGAATCCTGAGAACTGGAATCCCACAGCCGCTGCCGGAAGGAAGAACCACTGCTCAGGCAATACGATAGAAACCGGAAGCAAACAGGCAGCAAACAGGAAGGAGCAAGCAGCCTTCCGCGTCCCTCGACACCCCTGTTGGCAGAGCTGGCAAGCTAAAATGTGGTTTACGTAGTCCCAGTCCTAACATCACAAAGCAGAGCATTAAAAGGTGGTTTTGGAACTGAGAGACGATGGCCTACTAACCAACTCAGGTCAGTGTAATTGTTCTGATTTCAACATGTGGGGACAGGGGCTTAAGGTCACGGTGCTAGCAGAAGCACAAGCTAGAATTTAAGACCCCTGCTCTCTATTGCTATATCCCATTCACCTTTGGGTTTTCCTTTTATTTATTAATTTAGGACATGGTTAAGATACTGAGAACCCTCAGTATCTGAGAACCTCAGTATTCAGAGAGGGTTACACTCTGAGAACCCTCTCTGAAAGCCCTCGCCCCGCCTTTTTTTTTTTTTTTTTTTGAGACGTAGTTTCACTCTTGTTGCCCGGGCTGGAGTGCAATGGCGCAATCTCGGCTCACCGAAACCTCTGTCTCCTGGGTTCAACCAATTCTCCTACCTCAGCCTCCCGAGTAGCTGGGATTATAGGCGTGTGCCACCACGCTCGGCTGATTTTGTATTGTTAATAGAGACGGGGTTTCTCCTTGCTGGTCAGGCTGACCTTGAGCTCCTGATCTCAGGTGATTCTCCTCAGCCTCCCAAAGGGCTGGGATTGCAGGCGTGAGCCACCACGCCTGGCTTAAAAGCTCTTAAAACACATACATCTTCCGTAGACCAGAAATAATACAGTGTCAAGTGGGAAGCTCCTGAAAATAACAGGCAGTGCTTCATATAGAAATGGGTGTCCAAAACAAAGGAAAATTTTCTAAGCTAATTATTATGAAAATAGTTAAATTTGGACTTGTTCTAAAAAGAAACTTTAGGTAAACGCATTTAAATATATTGTTGCATCTACTTTGCAAACATCTAGATATATTTTTATGAGCTTGCAAAAGCTCTAAAATGACTAGCTTCATGCTGTCAAGTCACTATTTGTTCGGGTTTATAATTGCATTGAAAAATTACAGATTGTGCAGGAATTACAACCTAACGATATTTTATTGATATAAATAAACTTTATTGTTAAATTATAACCCAGATACACGCTTACATTTCTCAAGAAGCCTCACATTAGCTGGAATGCTGTTTCCTATGATTTCCATAAACTATATAATAACCATAAAACAGATTTAAGTGAATCTAAATTTTAAAATATCAAATTTAATATGTCATAAAATTCCTGTTTCAGATGTCAAATTTGTTTAAACATCAGCATGAAATTTATTTATGCATTTTGAATGTTCTTATTGATGTTTTCCTTTCAAGGCAATTAAGGATTTTGTTTTTGCTTTTTATGTTTTTCCGTTTTTAATTTGCAACTCTCCGCCTCTGAGCACCCCTTTTCTCAGCAGTAAAATGAAACCACTGCATTAGGGGTTTTCTCTAGGGACCTCTTGAAAGTATTTTGTGGTTTCCATAAATGTTGATTAAGTATAGCCAGTTCTTGACTATGTCAGCTATGAGGGGTGGAGCCATGCTGGGACAAAGAGAAGGCCCAACTTGGCTCGTGCTTCCTATCCCATCCTCTGCTTTAATTAGGATAGATTCACTTTTGTTGGTTTCATATGTTGAAGTTTAGGAAAAAAAAAATGGTAAAAACAATGTTTGAAAATACGTGGACTATATGGTCTCCAAAGACCTCGTCAGATGTGACACTGTATTGACACACAGCTTGTCCACTTTTTGAGAATGTTCTGCAAAGTCCATCTTGCCTTGTAGGCTCTGCAGGTCCCACACATCCTGCATATCACAGAGGCCCCTTCCTTACTTCTGAAACGACTCACCTTTGACTGTAGCAGAAATTTTAAAAAATCATACCTAGTGGAGACAACAATTCTGGAAGCAGTGTCCATTTTGTCTGATTCCTGGTCACTAAGATACATGCCCTTCTCGTGGCATTCTTCAAGTAGCAAGAGTTTTTTTTTTTTTTTTTCCAAACTGTTTTAATTCTGAATTAGGGGTTTTGTGCCATCTGCTGGCCATATTTATTTCACACATACAAGAGAGTGCTATATTATTCTTAGAAGTATTTTAAAAATATTAATAACTTTAAAAATTGTGAAATATATGTTTATAGGAAATAGGTAAATATGAGAAATAATAAAGTATAAAACAAAAATCCAGAGATACCTACTATTAATATCTAACTGTTTTCTTACCTGTACACAAGAGTGTGCTTTGTTTGGTTTTAGTTTGTGGCTTTTATTTTAACACCAGTTTGAGATCAACACTGCTTTGATGTAGGTTATAGCAAGAGCAAGAAGAGGGGATGCATTGCAAATGTAAGGTTCATGGAGAGGAACTGCTCTTAGTCACTGTTGTGTTTGTGAATCCTAAGGCTTGCGTTACCTATCATGCAAAGTGGGAATCTTATGCTCCAATGTAACAGGGTAAGGTAGGAGGAGAGGTAGGGATGGCGGAGTGGGTTAGAATCTGGAAAAAAAAGTGCCTTATATTGCTCAGACTCCTAGGAAACAGGTCACTAAGTTACTATTCACAGTGAAAAATGTAACATTGATCCTTTCTGTTAGTGGGTATGCATGAGTACCAATGTGCTAGTTGCTGTGGCAAATGCTATAGAAATGAAGCAGTCATATAGATCTTGCCTTGAAGTGGGAGAAGTCTGATAGGGGAGACAAGTGCGTAAATAACTATGAACGAGCTTGGAAACATAGAAACAGAGGTGCTGATTCTAACTGGGCAACGGAGATGATTATATAGTGGTGATTTTAGACATATACTAGGGAAAGCGTAAGTGGGTCCTGGAAGTGGGAACATTCTGGCACTCTAGCTGGAATTTAGTGTCAGGCTAATGGAAGGATGCAGTGACAAAGAGGCTGGGAAGGTAAAATTAGGTCATGTCATGGAAGGCCTAAAATATCATGCTGAGGACCCCAAAATACCACAAAGGTTTTGGAAGAGGAAAGTCACACAATGCAGACAAGAATTTTAAGGAGAATAACTTCAGCAGTGAAGTGTGAAGATTTAAAGGACTTAGGCAGGGAAACTAGGTTAGGTTAGAAGTTGGCCTGGGAAGCATGGGGTAGGGAGTCTGGGTGTGAAAAAGATGAAAATTCAATGCACCGAGAAAATAGAGCACATTCTGAAAAACAGTCTATGACTAACTACTTCTAAATAAAACAAAATTTGGGCCAGTTGTAAAAGAAATCTGAGAGCAAACATATGTTTCCATGGATCTTTAATGGGAGGCAGAAACTTCCAAAATTAAGTGGCTCACCCTGAGAGGCCAAACTTATAACCTTTGTTTGGAATTACAAGCCCTAGACAGGCTTTCAGTCGGTACCTGGGGCCCAGGGATGACGGAGAAAATGGAGCAGAATGAGGAAATGCACAGACAAACCACCCATGTTGTCTGGTGGCAGGGTGGGGGAATAAGGTGGGTGGCAGTCAGCTCTGCAGTTACTGGTCTTGTTCCGTAAGAGAACAGGAAACATCTTAGACTCAGTTGTGCCCCAGGAGGGGGTGTGAGCCTGGGACGGAGGATCATGTCCTGAAGAGTTTGGTGGGAAAACTACCAAGACAACACACCTAACCACTTGCTCTCTTAAGCTCATCCACTCCTGACCCCAGGCTCTCCTCCTATCATCCTTCAACAAATAACTGTCTTGGAAAGGATGCTTTCATGCAAAGATCACAGATAAACAGAAAGGGCCAGAAAGGGATCTCTGCAAAGGTACCAGGAAAATCAAATACCTGGTAAGGGACACATAGAAGAACAAATATACTATCAAGCAGAAAAAAAAAAAGACCAAAAAAAAAAACTTTTCCGTGGAACAAAAACGTTTTTCTTCTTTGAAACAAGTGATCCAATCAAAGATAGAGATATGATAAAAGGAGAGATGATACAAAAAGTTGGGCAGGCAGGGAAGAACCTAAAGAGATTTACATCCTGAAATGTTTACATTAAGAGAAAAAAAAGAATGAAAACTAATGAGCTAAACATACATCTTAGAACAATAGAACATCAAAATATACGCAAAGCTTTTAGAAGAATATGACATAGAAAAAAACAAGAATGTTAAAACTTAGTTCTTTGAGATGAGAAATCTCTGAGAGAAAAGGTACAAATAAACAGTATTATGAGTACATTAGATAATTTCAGATGGTGCAGATATCAATGATAACATGATGATATTATGAACAAACTTATGCCAATAAGGTTGAAAACTTAGAAGAAATGGCTGCATTCCTAGAAAAATATGATTGGGATTTCCAGCTGTCTGGAATCCCCTCCCACATAGTGGGATCTTAAAAATATATATATATACACACATATATATATATGTGATTTACTAACCTGTCTCACAAATTTTAAAACTTTACATTCTCAGATCTGCTTTTATAACAATTATGTGTATTAATCTTTCTTCTTGTGAATAAATATATTTCCACAATATTATTTTAATGACATCATATTACATTATTTTGTTTTGATAATTAAGTTGTTGCTAAACTTTTTACTTTCCCAACTTGGCAACTCGACACCTAGCAATTAATACAAGATTTACTCTTGTAGCTAAATTTTTGCAAAGATCTTTATCTTTCCTTAGAATGTTTCCCAAAGAGGAATTACTGGGCCAAAGAGAATGTCTATTTTAAAGCCTTTGGTATATACCAAATGGCTATATGTAATTTCTGTTATAGCCATTTGGTATATAACAGGAGTGAATGGAAGGCATTAAAGGAGCGATTAAAGAGTGATGGGAGGGCATTTCTGGAAAAGAGAATACTAGCATATTTAGGTACCGCAAGCACAAAATGTGTGATTACACAAAATGTAAGACTGGGACGTAGTGCACGAAATAATAAGTGTACTATGACATTAGTAAATCAAATTAGTAACATAATATTAGCATAATAGTTGTGTTAAAAGTAATAGTAATATAATAGCAAAACAAATAAAATAGTTTAATTCTTTTAATATAAAACAAACTGAACATTATATCCACTTATCCACTCTGTTACTAATTAGAAATTGTGTAAAACCATTTTATTCTGTGCATCAAAAAACAATAGAATGTTTTTTACACAGGGCTTAGTTTTATAGAAAAATTGAAAAAAAGTACAGAGTTCTCATATATTCTTTTGCTGTCCCCCAACAGTTTCCCTGATTATTAACATCATGCATTAGTATGGTACATTTGTTATAATTTGTGAGCCAATATTGATACATTACTACTAACTAAAGTTCACAGTTTATATTAGGATTCGTTCTTTGTCTATTACATTCTATTCTATGGCGTTTGGTAAATGTAAAATGACATATCTCCACCACTGAAGTATTATACAGAATACTTTCACTGCTTTATTATTTTTTTCTATATATAAAAATATATGTATTTATTTACTGGCATATAAGGCATACCAGTTCTACAAGGAAGTTTGGAAAAACATTGAAGTAGTTTTTATCCTGACTGTTTTTTGTTTTGTTTTTGTTTCTTTGTTTTTAAAATTGTTTTATTAATTTTCCAAAATGGAGGTGCTAGAGGTCCTGAAATTGCATAACTCTGCTTACTGTCCTCTCCTTTGATTTTATTTCATTTGCCTGCTAGCCACTCCATTTTTTTCACTGGGAATGATACTCATTGGAGTCTATATACACACACAGAGGCTTCAGGAGTGCACTTTGCAGTTTAGCCATATTGTAGCCTAGGCAACCCCTGATGCCCCCACTAGAACCATCTGAAATCTGTAGATTTCTCCTACATTAAGCTCTTGCTCACAGCAGCTCCAGTCACTTAGAATGTCCTTCCCCTCCCTCTTCACCTGAGTTTTCCCTGTGCAGTTTTCAGTATTCACCAATTGGCACCTTTTCTAGTGAGTATTTTTTTAAAACAAATTTTTGAGACAGCGTCTCACTTTGTCACCCAAGCTGGAATGTAGTGACTCAATCATGGCTCCCTGAAGCCTCAACTTCCTAGGCTCAAGTGATCCTCCTGCCTTGGCCCTGTGAGTAGCTGGGATTATAGCCATGAGCCACCATGCTCGGCTAATTTTTTTTATTTTTTGTAAGACTAGGGGTCTCACCATGCTGTCTAGGCTGGTCTCGAATGCCCAGGTGCAGGCAATCCTCCCACCTTGGCCTCCCAAAGTGCTGAGATTACAGGTGGGAGCCACAATGTCCGACCAGAGTCTTTCTTGACACCTTGATTCCCAGGGACAGCATACTAGTCCCTCCACTCCCTCTGCCCCTCCAGACTCCTCAGTGCCTTGAATACTTGTGATGAACATCTTGTGCTTACTTGATTACATATCTTCTTCTTTTAGACCTGTGAGCACTTTGAAGAGAGGAACTGTGTCTTGTCTTTTTATCATTGGCATGGAGTCTGGCTGATAAGAAGTATTTAATAAATGCTGCTGGGTGAATGATTTGAAGGGCAATGTGGATAGATACCCTTGAGTACGTCCAGTGATGGAGCCACTGGTCCTGGCTCAGGTTTGTAGTATTCTATATCAGCACATTCCACTTCTGGACCCCCATGATGACTCCCACTAGAAAGTCTACCTTTCGTCAGGCGTGATGGCTCATGCCTGTAATCCCAGCACTTTGGGAGGCCAAGGCAGGTGGACCACGAGGTCAGGAGTTCGAAACCAGCCTGACCAACATGGTGACACCCAATTTCTACTAAAAATACAAAAAAAAAAAAAAAAAATAGCCGGGCATGGTGGCAGGTGCTTGTAATTCCAGCTACTCAGAAGGCTGAAGCAGGAGAATTGCTTGAACCCGGGAGGCAGAGGTTGCAGTGAGCCGAGATTGCTCCACTAAACTCTAGCCCGGGCAAAAAAGTGATACTTTGTCTCAAAAAAAAAAAAAAAAAAAAAAAAAGAAAGTGTACCTTGTCAAAAATACAACTCATTGGGTTCACAGTAGAACAGCACCTTGATAAAACAGTAACCACAGCGAACCAGAAGTAATAGCACCCAGACAATAAGGGTTTTTCTTCTTGGGGCCTTTCAATTAGAGGATTGGAGCAGCCCAGTGAGAGCTTGTTCACTAACTGCTAAGAAAGATGCTAACAGCTTTCAGAAGATAAAGCTAGAGAGTTTCCAACTTTAGCTCCTCCTGGGATGCTCATAACTCTTGAAGCTAGCAACTTTTTAATTATTTCATAAGCTATACCCTACATCATATAGAATTTATTAAATTACTTGGCTACGATAAGAATTTCCTTATACCCCCTTCTTCCTTACATGAAGGATAGTATCCTGTAAATACTGTTTGTACTCTGCTTTTTTCATTTAACAATATATTTCAGAAATTGTCTTATATAACTCCATAGAAATCTCCCTTATTCTTTTTTTTTTTTTTTTTTTAGAGCTGCATAGTATTACATGTTTATGGTACATGTGAATGTACCATAGTTTTTTCAACCACTCCTGTGGTTGAAAAATATGGGCATTCCAATATTTCACAAATATAAACAATGCTGCAATGAATAAGCTTATGAGTCATGTCGCTTTTAAGTACAGAGTATATTCCAAATTAATATACAGATAGCTAAAAAATGATAAAATGAATTATTAGTTTGGTGCAAAAGTAATTGCGATTTTGCCATTGAAAGTAATGACAAAAACTGCAATTACTTTTGCACCAACCCGATATCACCCATAAACATGAAGATTTTTACTTTCTGAGAGCTTAAAGGGGAACTGGGGAGTGTTTTAGTATGTGAACCCTTCATTTGAAAAAGCAACCAATTTTATATTACATTCAACTTACTCTCTAGGAAACCTGAGAATATCTGACGATGAACAAATACAATTTTATAGCAAAAATCATGTCAGAAGTTCAATAATTTCTGGACTTGCAAGTTGAATGAGGTATTATTACCTTTGAAAAATACTTTTCAGCCTTTTAAAAGGAAATTACCTTTTAAAAAGTGATATAAAGTTCTCCTGAAGATTTACCAGTTAAACCATTATTTCAAAAACAATACTAAATGTTGCTTGATAAACTTGTAAATAATACAGGATAATTATTTTGTATGACTTATTTTCTTATTTAAATTGGAGAAATGAAGTAATGTTCAATGCTGTGGTGCACTGTAATTTCTTGTCACTTTAATTTCAAAAAACCTTTCAGTTGGGACTTTTCAAGGTTGGTTACAATTCTTATCTTTTAGAAAATTTTCCTCTGTCTAGTTTTAAGAGCATTACTACTTTTGCCCTCCGCCATTGATGTGTTTGTTATATTACATTGTTACTGTAGTACTGTGTGTGGTAGCATCAGCAAAGACTCCCTTCTCCTGCTAATTGTTTAAAAGCAAAGCCAAACATTGGCCAACGAGTTTATTTTGTAGGAAGTGATTGACTGTGGGAAAGTCTGGTGGGATTTTTATCAGCTTTAAACTTTTATCAGTCTGGAACTGGCAAGATGAAACACACTTTTAACTAAGCAAAATTTGCTGTGTAATCTCAAAAATACAGCAGTGGCTTAATACATAAAATATAGGTCAACTATATTTATTCTGGAACCACCTTAGGATTTTCCATTATTGCCAGGTGGTTTGCAAACTTGTAAAATTGAAGATTTTGTTTCCTTTCCTTGTTCTTTGCAGTAAAAGTAGTTAGTAATGAAATGAGTTTTTACCCTGTAATTCATAAATGAACAGAGCAAGTATTAACCTGCCAGTGAAGTGGGTTTTAATGACTCACAGCAATATCCAAACCCTGGTGGCAGAGGACAATGTTTACAGGGTGGTAATTTAGAGATTAATTATATGTCTTAGACACAGTTTATAAACATGGTTTAGTTTTCTCTTGAGAAAACAGCTTTATCTTAAATGGTTTTAATATTTAAGAAAACATTATACATATATATGTATGTGTATATACATATATACATATAGATAGATGATTGATTGATAGATAGATAGATAGATAGTGCTATTAGTGCTATTTACACTGAATTACAAAATAGCCAAGGGGACAATTTGATATTAATATTAGTTAAACTTTTGAAGTTGAGATATGAGACTGAACAGTAGACTAAAATCATAACCCTGGATTAACTGATTATTGTGAATGGAAGATGGGAGGGATGGTGAACTCTCATAATCTGATTTCATATGATTTTAGAACAGTCATGGTGGAAGAGTGAGTTAACATTTACATCCATCCCCTCCTTCATTATCTACCTCCCTCGGCCCAGCCATTATCAAACAAGCATTAAACTGTAGAAGCACCTTTGAGGCCTTCTTATTTTCCCTTGAGGGTTCTATGGTTTCTCAGGAAAACAAAGGAAAGAAGGCAGTACAGTTTCTCTTTCCTTCCAGTATTCTTTCCTTCTTTTTCATCCAACTTAAAGGTATGTGTACTTTCTCTTTACCACCTTTCTAGTTTGTCTTTACAAGGCAACTCACAATAAGAAGCAGGGAGTAATAGAATTGTGAAACTTCATCATTTGAAAGGCACTCCTTTACAAATGATGCTTCCTAAACCCGATGCCTTCTGAGGCTGGTAGAGAAGGAAGAGGCAAAACAAGCCATATCATGTAGACTCTGAATATATATTGCTATATTTATGTGTCATACTTAGGAGTGAAAGATAATTGGAGTTCCTTTATTGCAGTGTGGGCTGAAATAAAAATAAAAACTAAGAAATGAGCATAATAGGGCTGTTGGGATTTGGAAGAAGTAACTGCCACACTTAAATATTTGAGATGAGTGCTTTTGAAGAATATTTATCAGGAAAATGCTGACTATATTTACCAAGATAATGCTGAAAATGACACAGTATTCTGGTCTCATAAAAGAGTTTTCGTCCTTCTCCACTCTCCATTGGTGGAGGAGGGTGAACAGACAGGTTTGGTTTTTTACAGACCTTAAAATTGCAAGAAATAATTTGAATGTATAATTCAAGAGATCCATAGTACAAATAAGGTATAGTAGAGAGGATCTTTTAGATGCTGATCTGTCAGTGACCCAGACAGATCGTTTAAGGGAGCTGATTTTAAAGTGATGCCAGGTTGTAGCATTAGTGGCATTAGCAATAGCAACTATGTGGTGGCATTGTGTTCCACAGATGATGAAATTCCCTGCTGAGTGCACTTTCAAATTATTTTAAACATACTGTATGTGTTTTCACATTGTTTCATATTGAGGCACAGAAGTGTGTGTGTGTATGTGTAGGAAAATACAACTACAAAAGTATCTCTAGGAATCTGTGGATATTTTAGATAAAGTTGCTCTTAGAGCATTAACATTGATTATGTTAATCAAAGTTTTACTTTTAATTCTTATGGACAAATGGCAGTGGAGGTTTTTTAGAGGTTACTGTTTTGTGGTTTTGAAAAAAGCTGAAACAGCTTGGAGAGGGCAGCAAGGGAGTGACTTAATTGGCCACCTGCACAGGAGTCCTTTCTCTTTACCAGATATGCCCCTGGTGGGATTGACTTACCTGTCAATTATCTCAGTGACCCATAAATTTAGCAAGTTTAGGAACTCTGACTAGAGACAGAATGAGATTAAAATAGCTGACTCTCTTGTCTTGTATATATGTGTGTGTATCTTTCACTTCCAAATATATTCCAAGAGATATCTTGCAGATAATGTCCCTGAATAAATGGAATTATCTGCTATGAGTTAAAATAGAGACCAACTTTTAGGCTAGAATTTAAAAGGATCTTTTCTCGCTTTGATAATTTGCTAGTGTCCATGGGGGTAATGATGGAAAAGTACTCATTCTACCCCATGCAAGACACAATCAACTTAATGTATATTCAACTCTACCTGCCAAGGCATCCAAAACATAAACAGAAGTGATTAACATATGACTCATTTTGCCTGGAGTATGCCCTTTGAGTGTTGTGTTACTGAAGAAGAGCTGAAGGAGGAAAACTTGAGATTATTTAAAGTGCATCCTTTCCTATTCCTTCCCCAGGCTTCTGTGTAGAGATGCTTCACCAATAAAATAAATCTTGGAGCAGTGTTATATCCTTAAAAGGGCACAGTATTGGGGGTCAGATAAATCTGGGATCCCCTCAGTGACCTGTGCCTCAGAGTGAGTGTGAAGATAGAGGCATGGACCTGGTACCATTCCCTCAAGGAATGTGGCTCCTGAGCCCTCTGCAGGATAAGCACCTTGCCAGGTTATAGGATTCTGAGGCTTAAAAGTAAACATCATATATCCATCATGGATAATTCAGCCATCATAGCTCCTATGTATAAGCTAGCTGCTTAATCTGATGCTGCCCTAAGGAATAGTAATCTGTTCCAATGCTAAAGAAATGCCTGGCTGTGTTGACTATTTTAATGTAGCACTTTCTGAAGGGATTTTTCAAGGGTAATTTCGTCTACATATGACTGCTGTGGACTTAATTGTGTCCTCTCCAAATTCATAGTTGAAGCCTGAATTCCAGCATGACTATATTTAGAGACAGGGGCTTACGGAGGTCATTAAGGTTAAATTAGGTCCTAGGGTTTGGCCTAATCTGATATAATTGCTGATCTTGTAAGAAGAGGAAAACAGTCTCTTTCTGTGTGCACACCAAGAAAAGGTCATGAGGACTTAGCAAGAAGCAGGCAGCCTGCAAGCCAGAAACAGTCTGACCAAAAGTTGACTCAGTTGGCACCTTGATCTGGGACATCCCAGCCTCTAAAGCTATGAGAAATAAATGTCTGTTGTTTAGGCCACTCAGTTTGTGATATTTTGTTACAGCAGCCTGAGAAGACTAATATAGTGACTTTCTTCAGAATCTAATCCTGAAGTCAAATGTGGCTTATGTGCCCCAAACAGACAGCTTTTCCTAGTATGCCCTTTGAGTGTTGTGTTACTGAAGAAGAGCTGAAGGAGGAAAACTTGAGATTATTTAAAGTGCATCCTTTCCTATTCCTTCCCCAGGCTTCTGTGTAGAGATGCTTCACCAATAAAATAAATCTTGGAGCAGTGTTATATCCTTAAAAGGGCACAGTATTGGGGGTCAGATAAATCTGGGATCCAAACTCATGCAGCCTATTAGTATATTTGTGACTCAAATGATCTTTCTGAGCCTCAGTTTCCTCAGTTATAAAATACAGAACATTTTAATGCTTGCGCTCAACAAGGCATAGACAACTGTGTAAAACTATGATTGAAAAAAAAAAATGTATGATCTAATGCTAATAGACTGGGTGGGGGAACCCAGCAGGTCCTGTCTCTCTTCATTCTTCCTGGCCTCTCTGAGCATGTGTTCCTTCCTTCTGGGTATAAGGCAGGACCCTCTCTGGAATGGGTCTTATGACCTACAGTCAAACAAGGTAGGTCAGATACTAATGATTTCTTTATGATCAGTTTTTACACAGATAGGGTGCAGGAAAAGTTAGAGTAATATTTTAATCCATGAGTATTTTAAGTTAGAGTCATATTTTAAGGTTTTATGGCTGGCCTTAAGGAAAAGGGGTGCTGGTTTCTCTAACCCACCTTGGGGAGGAGGGATTCTAGTTTCTATGGCCAGCCTCAGAAGAGAATGGGACTGAGAGATAAGAGGGCAGAAGCCAGAGAGAAATTTTTGCTTCTGAGGCTGTTTCTGAGGCCTTCTTTTTGACATATTGCTTTTAAAATCCCAACACTACCCAGCATGCTAGTGAAGCAGTTGATTTCTATTCTGACCCAAGCCTGTTTTCTTTCCCCATACTGGTACTAAACAGTTGCCTCATCTTCAGACCACACTTTGACTAGCTCTGCTCTAGGAGTCTGATGCTCGGGGGAACCTCTTCTCTTTGTGTTAAAAGACTTATGTCTCTTTCATAGACAATCTAACATAATGTCAGGACAAAACAGTTTATTAAGTTGATTTCACACTTTTTATATCCCCATTAAATGTAATAGCTTAGCATACACATGGCTTTCAGCCTGCTTGAAGTTGAGCATGTTCTTTTTTTTTTTTTTTTTTTTTT